>NC_138774.1:38683675-39033675 GCF_965119305.1 Pelophylax lessonae | reverse complement strand
GGGACAACCCCTCCCTCTTAGTCAATCCACTCAACATACCCATCCCATAATAACAATATAACAATGGAATGCAGGTATTCAACAACAACAAGCCCCCACCCCCACTAGCAAGAGTGTGATTAGTGCAGAGCCGGCCTGACTGGGGTTTTTGGTCACCCTGTGCCCCTTATAGACACAGGGTGACTTACACATAAGAGGAACTGGGGATGCGGGACAAGGAGTCTCCCAACCTCCCTAAAGCAATTGGGGTTCCACAAGCCCCCCAACCAAAGTGACTCACGTCACATATCTCCCCTTTCGACAGGAGACTAACACAGAAGGAGACCCTAAACGGGTTGACTTTGAAGTTAGTCCGTAGTTCCAGTCCCCCAATGTCTGCACCCACACAGTACCCCAAACAAATTGTCCAGAACAGATCGTTACTCACCCAGCCAACCCCTGCCTCTCTTGTAGAACATAACCCCTGCTGGGGAGAAGTGTGGACTGGTCCTTCTCCCTGGAGTCCATTTAGCTGCTGGAGAGAAGACAGGGTGACTGGAATCACTCCATCATGCTGTTGGGGATCTGGGCCGACTACCCAGCATCCCTGGGGTATGCAGGTGGAGACTGTAGTCTCATATACCTTTTCTGTATGAAAATCCCCCAGTGATTGTACAAGGCTGACATCCTCCTGTCCCAATGCCAGACCGTTTTCTGGGGTTGTGTAAGTGGAAACCGAAGTCCCATCCACTACCACAGGGAATCCATTTTCTATTAGTTAGGGGCAGAGGCCAGCAGCACTCTGTCCTGTTGCCAGCTCTTCTGCTGGATTGCTGTTAGTGAATACTGCAGTCCCATCCACTGATTTCAGCTCAAGCTGCAGTTGTGAGGTGCCGATTGCATTCTCACCCTGGAGCTCCTGCAAAGGTGACTGTTGTGGGCAGAGGCCAGTAGCATTCTGCTCAGCTTCCAGCTGTTCCACTGGGAAGTAAAGTGAAACATTGGTGACCTTGCACAAATTCTCCAGGGCCACCGATTGTTGTATGCAAGGGTCCACAGCACCATGATCTGAAGTCAGCTCTTCTGCAGGAGGCTCACTGGGATGTTCCTCCTCAATAGAAAAGTCTATTAAATCCCCGGTCTCTGGTGGTGTCTGGGGATCAGGATTCACCATCTCCTGTCTGTGGAATCCAGAAGATGTTAGTGGTGCTGGGCAGAGGCTAGCAGAGCTCTGTCCTGTTGTCAGCACTTCAGCTTTGGAAACAACAATCTCCGGAGTTTCCACTGCCGACTCATAGGCATGCTGCTGAACGTGTTCTAGCAGTTTCCTGTATGCCCTTTCCAGATGCTGTTCTTTCCTTAGCAAGTGTTCTAGATCAGGTTCAAGCTCTGAGACCCCTGTGAGACGGAGCATAGCCTCTCTGTATTCTCGCAGGTCCTCAAGGGTAGGTTCCCCTTCGTCACCAAACACAAAAGCATCTGTAAGGCTCTCCCACAGCAATCCAGGGCCACCAAAGTCATATCCCTCCGGAGAGCATTCTGATGTCTCTCCTAAATATGTCTGCTCTGCGTGCCATTGCAGAGCCCGATATTGATTGTCCAGCTCTATCTCCTGCTGGACCAACCTGTCCAACTCGGATACCCATTTCTCCTGGGGCCGCTCTCCCAGGAATGCCATCCGCAACTTCCGTTGAACACTGGCCCGTTCCCCTGGGGTTGGAAAGCACTTGCCCTGTTATATACCAGCAAGCTGGAGGGCGCCACTCCAGAGCCCCACCCGAATCTGCTGCCTGAGCTCCAGGTATTGATCCGCAGACACCGTCCTGGGGTATACTGAAAGGGCGATCCGCAGCACCCCCTCGAACTCTGATGCCAGGTCCATATCTCCGTTGGGTCGACCAAAGTCTGCTATCCCGATCTTGGATCCCGGTGGAGGTTTGGATGTCCCAGACTGCAGGAAGCATCCCACCGCTTGCCACCAATGTGACGGAAGCCGGACACCACCGACTGGGTATCTCCGCCAGTAACCTTCCTAAGCTCTGGAACACGGGATCCATGATTCTGGCTATAGTTACCCCAAGAACTCGACAGTACAAGCTTTGGAGTCATCCAGAATCAAACTGTTTATTCAAACACAAAGCACATGGAGATGAACACTTCAGGGACAACCCCTCCCTCTTAGTCAATCCACTCAACATACCCATCCCATAATAACAATATAACAATGGAATGCAGGTATTCAACAACAACAAGCCCCCACCCCCACTAGCAAGAGTGTGATTAGTGCAGAGCCGGCCTGACTGGGGGTTTTGGTCACCCTGTGCCCCTTATAGACACAGGGTGACTTACACATAAGAGGAACTGGGGATGCGGGACAAGGAGTCTCCCAACCTCCCTAAAGCAATTGGGGTTCCACAAGCCCCCCAACCAAAGTGTCTCACGTCACAGATGGTTAAATAGATAGAGGGAGGGAGGGATGGAGGATAGAGGGATGGATGGTTGGATAGAGGGAGGGATGGTTGGGGTGGATGGATGGAGAGATGGCTGAATCGAGGGAGGGAGGGATGGATATAACGCACCAGGGACAAGCAGTCAGGGGAGGCAGCGCCTCACCGGCCATGAACATAAAAAAAAAAATATATATATATATTATATATAGTATATTATAACATGATCGAGCTTTGAGGGTCGTAGCTCAGGGACCTGAGGTGACAGAGACCCCAACTTTTGGGGCTCCTAGCACCTATGGTTCCAGAGATACGGGTGTCCTTGTGCAGCCTGTCAGAATCGGTTTGCAGCAGACTGAGAGGATGAACTCACAGTGCCTCTGATTTCTTGTCAGAGGCACGGAGCTCAATAGACAGCTTGGAGCCTTGGACCAATGGTAAAGCAACATTGGTCTAAGCAGTCTAATAAAAATGCTGCTGTGGAGGCTGTCCTCTCACTGCAGTGTCATAGAAGGGGGCATGTGTCTAAAAGATATGCTCCCTTCCAGCCCAGCCCTCTTAGGTATGTAGCACTACCCCCCAGGAGTCGCTAAAAGTGGTTGTATCCCCTGTGAAAAAAACAAAACCTGCAGGACAATAGTGTAGCCAAGATGAAATTGATAATATATATATTTGGATTGCTGTTCGGACAATATCAGGGTGCCCCTTTAAGAGTTTATAAGTAGGATCAGCTTCTCCTTAAGAGCGGACAAACTGGACTGTGGGGGATGTAGTTTGGAGGGGAGTGTAAACCATGAGATGGATGACTGGCTGAACTACACTCCCAGGGAGCTTTAGGGGCCTGCGGAGGATCATGGGGGAGAGTATATACTTGGGACGTGGCCGAGTGCGCGCTCTCTCTTGCTTCTGGGACCCGTGGAGTGAAGACCTGAGAGGAAGAGCTGCGGAAGGACTGACCGAGACGGAGGCCTGAGAGTGCAGCTGAGAGTGAGGAGAGCCCGTCCTCGGCGGAGCGGATGTCGTTAGTCACGGGGAAGTGACTGATCCAGAGAGATCTGAGAGGATAGTGGCTGGCGCTGAACGAGCGGTCTGTGACAGTGCATGCTGAGTAGAGATCGACCGATTATCGGCAACACCGATATATCGGGGGCCGATATGCACTTTCCCCGATATATCGGAATCGGCCTTTGGATTTACCGATATTGCCGATATTTTCCTTCTAATACCATCTCCCACACCTGCGCGGCCCATACGTGGTCTCATTTCACCGCACACTGCACACGTTCTCTGCCTTAAGACCGCCTCCCACGCCTCGGACAGCCTTGTGTGCAGCCAGCTGCAGTCCGGTCCGGTCACAGTGCCACCCATCCACCCACAGGCCCTGGCCTCAGCCAGCCACCACAGGGTGCCAGCCGCCAGCCATCCGACCCACAACAGAACAGGGTGCCAGCCGGCCAGCATTCAGCCACCCACCCCACAACAGGGTTCCAGTGAGCAAGCAAACCAGCCACCCAGATGACACCAAGCCAGCCACCGTGACCAATGACCACATAGTGTTCCAGCAAGCCAACCACCTACAACAGGCCAGGGTGAGTGAGTGACACCAAGCCAGCCGTCCACACAACAGGGTGACCCCAAGCCAACCACCCACCACAGTGTTCCAGGAGCCAGCCACCAACCACAGATTTCCAGCAAGACAGCCACCCATCATAGTGTTCCAGCAAGACAGCCAACCACCATAGTGTTCCAGCAAGACAGCCACCTACAACAGGGTGACACCAAGCCACCCACCTACCCACCACAGTGTTCCTGCAAGCCAGCCACCCACCACAGTGTTCCTGCAAGCCAGCCACCCACAACAGGGTGACACCCAGCCAGCCACCCACCACAGTGTTCCTGCAAGCCAGCCACCCACAACAGGGTGACACCAAGCCAGCCACACTGCCAGGCGTCAGCCACCGACCCACAACAGGGTGCCAGCAAGCAAGCCACCCACACTGCCAGGCGTCAGCCACCAACCCACAACAGGGTGCCAGCAAGCAACCACCCACACTGCCAGGAGTCAGCCACCAACCCACAACAGGGTGCCAGCTAGCCACCCAAACTGCTAGGCGTCAGCCACCGACCCACAAGGGTACCAGCAACTCAGCAAGCCATCCACACTGCCAGGCGTCAGCCACCGATCCACAACAGGGTGACAGCAGCCAGCCACCCCACAACAGGGTGCCAGCAAGCAATCCACCCACAACAGGCCAGGGTGAGTGAGTGACACCAAGCCAGCCGTCCACACAACAGGGTGACCCCAAGCCAACCACCCACCACAGTGTTCCAGCAAGCCAGCCACCAACCACAGTGTTCCAGCAAGACAGCCACCCACATAGTGTTCCAGCAAGACAGCCACCCACCATAGTGTTTCAGCAAGACAGCCACCTACAACAGGGTGACACCAAGCCAGCCACCCTCCACAGTGTTCCTGCAAGCCAGCCACCCACCACAGTGTTCCTGCAAGCCAGCCACCCACAACAGGGTGACACCAAGCCAGCCACCCACCACAGTGTTCCTGCAAGCCAGCCACCCACAACAGGGTGACACCAAGCCAGCCACCCACAACAGGGTGACACCAAGCCAGCCACACTGCCAGGCGTCAGCCACCGACCCACAACAGGGTGCCAGCAAGAAAGCCACCCACACTGCCAGGCGTCAGCTACCAACCCACAACAGGGTGCCAGCAAGCAACCACCCACACTGCCAGGCGTCAGCCACCAACCCACAACAGGGTGCCAGCTAGCCACCCAAACTGCTAGCCGACCCACAACAGGGTGACAGAAGCCAGCCACCCCACAACAGGGTGCCAGCAAGCAATCCACCCACACTGCCAGGCGTCAGCCACCAGCCCACACTGCCAGGCGTCAGCCACCAACCCACAACAAGGTGCCAACGAGGAATCCACACTGCCAGGCGTCAGCCACCAACCCACAACAGAATGCCAGCAACTTCAGCAAGCCATTTTTTTTATCTTTGTGTCTTTCAAATTGAAATGGAGATGGATGAGGAGAGAAAAAGTGAAAGTCTCCAGGAAAAGCAGCAGTGTGCAACACATGTACAAACATCATAAGTATGGGATCAGTAACTGCAAAAAAAAAAAGAAAAAATATGTCAAATCTTTGGGCTCATCTAAGGGTTCATCATATTGAATTATATCATGCAGCACAGAAAAAACAAAATGAATATCAATGTGATTTTGAAATACCTCCTCCACTATCCCAGGCAACAATAACAGATATGTTTCTGAAAAAAAAAAAAAAAAAACAGGTGTCATTGTCTAGATTCAGATGGAAGATCCCAACTGCTGGACAGAGTAATTACAGAGATGATTGTCACTGATAACCAGTCATTTACAATGGTGTCTGACTCAGGATTTAAGTGGTTGATGTCCATACTTGAGCCAAGCTACACACTGAAGAGTGAAAAGTATTATCGAACCCAAATGTTGGGAAAGCTTCACCAAAAGGTCTTTGACAAAGTAAAGGCTATGCTGCAACCAGAGAAAGCTCACTCTCATTCATGACTGACTGCTGGTCAGGACAAACAGAGTCAGAGTCACTAATGATTCTTACATGCCACTTCATTGACAGCGGATAGACAAAAAGGCAATTGGTGTTGAATACAAAAGTGATGCAAAGATCCCACACCGGGGAGTACAGTAGAAAATGTTTCTAGGCATGCTTGAAGACTGGGGAATTAACAAAGACCGAGTGATGCTTGTGCTACTTTGAGATAGTGGAGCAAACATGCAGAAAGGAATGAGGCTTGCTGATATGTCATACCTCAGTGTCATGGCTCACAACACCCTCCAACTTTCAAATGATGGTCTGTCAAAGAGCTTTGATTGATATATGTTTTGAGAAGCATGAAGAGATTAAAAATGTGCTTGCAAGTCTTCTGAATCCTCAATACAAGAACCATGCTTTCTCTTCTGATGATGTATTGGCAAAGGCAAAACAATGGCTGACAGAAGATATTCAACAGGAGGTGCAGGAGGTTCCTGGCGAAAAGACAAGTCCAGAACGCTATTTTTATAAAAATCAGCATGCTGCAAAAACAGAAAAATGTCCAAAAATACGTCGATGAACAGAAGAGAATCTTCTTCATCGTGGTCGAATTGATCAGGACATTTTCAGTGTTTTATTGGGGCCTCGTGTGGAGGATTCAATTTCTTCTGAATCTGCAATAATGAGCCTGAATGATGAACTTCTTCTCTATTTGAAGGAAGTAGTAATTGACAGAAGAAATCATCCTTTTTAGTGGTGGAAAGAAAATGAGGCACGCTACAAAAGACTTGCTTCCCATGCTAGAAGATATCTCTCTCTCTCTCTCTCTGCTCCTCTGTCCTCTTCTCCTCCTGAGCATGTTTATGAAGTGGCAGCATTTTATGAACAAAACAGAAGACCTTTAACAGGTGACCATGATGGACATGCTGAAATGTTCTGGTTTCTGCAGTATAATATTGTTCTACTTAACTGGGAGTATTGAAAAGAGTAGTGTCCACTCCAATCCACTGTCTAGCTTTTCTCTAGCTTTTTTCTAGCAGTTTTGCACTGACTGCAGTAGTTGCAGTGAGTGCCTTACTGCAGAGGTAGTCCACTGACTTCAGTCCAATCCACTGTGTAGCTGTTGCCTAGCTTTTTTTTTATAGCAGTTTTGAACTGACTCCAGTAGTTACAGTGAGTGCCCTACTGCAGAGGTAGTCCACCGACTCCAGTCCAATCCACTGTGTAGCTGTTTTGTTGCCTAGATTTTTTTGTAGCAGTTTTGCACTGACTGCAGTAGTTGCAGTGAGTGCCATACTGCAGAGGTTGTCCACTGACTTCAGTCCAATCCACTGTAGCTGTTGCCCAGCATTTTTTCTAGCAGTTTTGCACTGACTGCACTGCAGTAGTGAATTAAAACTATTGCAGTGAGTGAGTGCACTGCTGCAGCAGTTTATTATCATTAATGCACAATCAGATGATGTGAAATGTCCCTGCAATTGAAGTTTTCCTATCAGTTTTCATGCAGTTAAGGTGTGAAGAATGCGCTCTTAATGTTAAAAATGTTAATAAATAAGATTTACATGTTCAGTAACAGAATTGTGTCGAAATTTGTGTTTATTTTGCAAAATTTTAAATGTGCAAAAATATCGTTCCAATACCGATATGCAATGGCCAAAATATCGGTATCGGCAATGGAAAACTGATATTGGTCGATCACTGATGCTGAGTGTCTCCCTGCGACGCAGTATCAGGAGGAGAGGCCCTGTCGGTGGACAAGAGAGTCATATGTGGACACTGACGCTACACAAGAGTGCCTGGTGACCTTTGTAACCGCAAGTATACCTTTGCACACAGAAAACACTGAGAGCAGTTAGAATCTTATCAACATCTTTATCCTTGGATTACAAATATCACATGAAGAGTGATAAAGAGCTCCAACTGCCAGTGAATAATTTGCATGGCCTTGCTAGAGTAGAGACTAAATTTTCCCTATTCCTTAAAAGGGGCTCCCTGTTATAGGATACAATCCTGGCAGTTGAATTAAACTGATTATTGATCTGAAGAGGTAGAAATAGAGTACAGCCTGAGGTGGTTATACCCGAGTTATAGTTATTGCAGTTACAATTGAAGAACACTATAGTCACTCTCATCATTTATATATATTTGTTGATGCACATCAAATTTCATTTGTGAATACATTTTTCGAGACACCAAAAAAAAATATATATATATATCTATTTGTGTGTTAAACATTTATTTGGTGTCAATCTTACAGACTTCACCTGGGCGTCAGAAATACGAAAGCAAACTACTCACTGGGGGGGAAACCTCTGGATGAGTCTAGGATGGAAAAGGACCTGGGGGTACTGGTAGACAGCAGGCTTGGCAGTGGCATGCAATGCCAGGCCGCTGCAAGCAAAGCCAACAGAATACTGACATGTATAAAAAAGGGGATTCACTCCAGAAATAACGGAATTTTTGTAAAATCTTACCTGTAAAATTCCTTTCTCTGAGTCCTCCGACAGTCGCCGCCTCCTCTAAGTCATCACTGTTGGGTATTGTCAACCTATCCATAGGAATAGCTAGGCATATAGATTTAGTCCAAAGACAAAAGGCATTAGCATATACACACCCATGGGGGCTGTCCCATCCGGTCAATACCCCCCCTGCATCACCACTCCCAACTCAGTTTGGTAGCATAGCAGTAGGTAATAAGAACCCCAAAAGAGGGGCGGGGGCGGCGACTGTCGGAGGACTCAGAGAAAGGAATTTTACAGGTAAGATTTTACAAAAATTCAGTTTTCTCTTACGTCCTCCGACAGTCGCCGCCTCCTCTAAATCATCACTGATGGGTATGTCCCAAAGCAGTATAAACATGAGGGGTGGGAGACGCAACCGTAGAAAAGGCAACGTAGTACCCACATCAGAGAAAGGAATCTTACATGCACCGTAAGAGAACCAACTGGGCAACAGAAAAAAACCAATGCTCAACAGGAGCAACAGCCCAGGAAAGCAAATGCCAACAGCCAGGGACCCAGAGAAAAATTCAAGGGTCCATCATGGCACTGCCGCACTGAGAACTTTGCGGCCAAAAGAAGCATCAGCTGATGCCAGAACGTCTACTTTGTAGAACTTGGAAAAAGTGTGCACCGACGACCAAGTCGCCGCCTTGCACACCTGAGCCACCGAGGCTCGATGCCAATAGGCCCAGGAAGCACTCAAAGACCTAGTAGAGTGCGCCTTAACAGGGAAAGGCTGAACCCTTCCCTTCAAGGCGTAAGCCTGCTCAATGGTCTGTCTGATCCATTTGGCAATAGTTGCTGCGGACGCAGCCATGCCCTTCCGAGCTCCCTCAGGAAGGACAAAGAGGGAATCCGTCTTCCGAAAGGATTCCGTAGACGACAGGTAAACCCTGATCGCCCTGACAACATCCAAGGAATGTAAGGCAATCTCCTTCGGATGTTTAGGCTCTGTACAAAGCGAAGACAGGACAATGTCCTCATTAAGGTGAAATTCAGAGATCACCTTGGGAAGGAAGGATGGGGGTGGATGCAAAACCACCTCATCCTTGTGAATGATCAAGTAAGGGGAGCGGCAAGACAACGCCGCCAGCTCCGACACTCTGCGAGCCGAAGTGATCGCCACCAAAAAGGCAACCTTCTTAGACAGCAGAGGCAACGATATCTCCCTGATGTTTTCAAAGGGAGCACGCTGTAACGCGGACAGAACAAAGGTCAAGTCCCATGGAGGTAAAGGCTCCTTCCTGGGAGGAGCCAAATGTCGCACACCTTGAATGAAGGTGCGCACCAAGGAATGAGACGCCACAGGGCGTTGGAAAAGGACAGCCAATGCAGACACCTGGCCCCTTATCGTGGCCAGCGCTGGTCCACTCCAGACTGGAGAAAAGCCAAGATTCTTGACACCGAGTAAGAACGAGGGGAGAACCCCCTGGACTCACACCAGGTGAAATAGGCTTTCCAGGTACGGTAATACATATTACCAGAGGAGGATTTCCTAGCCTTGATCAGGGTAGGGATAACCTCAGGGGATAGACCCTTGTCCTTTAAGACCTGGGTCTCAACAGCCAGGCCGTTAAAGCCAGCGACTGTAAAGCAGGATGGAAGATCGGACCCTGAGACAGGAGATCTTCCCGCAGAGGCAGACGCCACGAAGGTGCCACTGCCAAGTGAACAACGTCGGCGTACCAGGACCGGCGAGGCCAGTCCGGCACCACCAGAATCACCATGTGCAGTTCCGAGACCAATCTGCGAAGGAACCGGGAGAGTAACTGAATCGGGGGAAAGGCGTACATCAGACGATACTGATGCTAAGGGGCCACCAATGCATCCGAGGCGTCCGCCAACGGATCGCGCGTTCTTGCCACGAACCTTTCTACCTTTCGATGTAGCCGGGATGCGAACAGATCCACGTCCGGGGATCCCCACCTCGCACACAGCATCTGAAAGACCTCCAGGTGTAGGGACCATTCCCCCTGGTCCAGGGTCTGGCGGCTCAGATAGTCGGCCTGCCAATTCTCCACACCCGGAACGTGAACTGCCGAGATCGCCGGGACATGAGTCTTGGCCCAAGACAGAATGTCGGTCACCTCCCGGGCCGCTCGAGCACTCCTGGTGCCCCCCTGGTGGTTGATGTAAGCCCCCGCAGTAGCATTGTCCGTCTATACACGAACAGGCAGGCCCTGGAGACGGTCCGACCACTGGAAAAGACAGAGTTATATCGCTCGTAGTTCCAGCACATTGATCGGGAGAGAAGACTCTTCCTCCGACCAAGTGCCCTGGGCAGACAGGGTGCCCAGGACACCACCCCAGCCCAACAGGCTGGCGCTCGTGGTAACCACTGTCCACACCAACGGACGGAAGGACTTGCCTTCCGCCACCGACGGGGACCGGATCCGCAGCAGGCCCAGGACCGGTGCCAACACCTTGGTAAACACCCTGGGTGCCGAAGCGAGACCGAAAGGTAATGCTACAAACTGGTAGTGGTCCTCTGTGATAGCAAACTGAAGGTACCGCTGATGACCCTCGAAAATGGGGATGTGCAGGTACGCATCCTTCAGATCGATCAACGCCAGGAAGTCTCCTGGACTCAAGGAGGCCACAACCAATAGGAGAGACTCCATTCGAAACTTCCGAACACGCACAAAGCGGTTCAGCGCTTTCAGGTCCAGAATAGGACGCACTTTGCCCTCCTTCCTGGGCACAGTGAACAGATTCAAATAAAACCCCCGAAACCTGTCCCGGTGAGGCACCGGGACAACCACCCCCTGAGCAAGCAGGTCCTGCACCGCTTGATGCAAGTCCTGCAGACGCCCCGGAAGCAGATGGAGATTGGAGGGAAAGAATCTGTCCGCCGGCCGGCAAAGGAATTCGATCTTGTAACCTGATCGAACGATTTCCTGGACCCACCGGTCCGATATCCGGAGCAGCCAAGGTCGGAGGAAACCGCGCAAACGTCCCCCCACCCCTGAAATGGGTGAGGGCGCCCCTTCAGGCAGAGGCAGAGAGTCCCGCCAAGCCGGCATTGCTGGCCTTCTGCTCACCCGCCCAGGGTTTCTTCTGGTTTCCCTGGGACTTGAAGGGCTTGCCCTTGGATTGGTTCCGAAAGGCACGAAAGGACCCCTTATTGGATCCAGGCGCAGAACCCGGCTTGCCTCGGAAAGACTTGTGCTTCGGGTTCTGGGGCAGCATAGTGCTCTTGCCCCCCCGTGACGCCCTTCACCAGGGTATCCAACGCCTCGCCAAAATGGCGAGAGCAAGCATAGGGAAAATCAGCAACCGTTTTCCGTGAGGACTGGTCGGCCAACCAGCTCTTCAGCCATATCAGTCGCCGGTTAAGTACCGCGACACTAGAGAGGCGAGCCACCAAGGGGGCCTCATTCAAGGCTGCATCACACAAATACATGACTCCCTGATGGATCTGGTCCACCATTTCCAGTCGGGCGGGCGGCACGCCATCAGACACGAGATTGCTCCTAAGCATCTTAGTCCAATCAGCCACCGCCTGCGCCACCAGAACGGACGCGAAAACGGGTTTGAGCAACGAACCCGCCACCGTATAAGAATGGCGAGCTAGAGACTCCAACCGCCAGTCCGTGGGATCCCGGAAAACCGGGGTATCCTCAGTAGGAACCAAGGAAGCCTTGTTTAACACGGCCACAGTGTGATCTACCTGTGGAGGCACACACCATCGTGATTCCGTTGTCACGGAACCATGAACCAGACGTACAACAACAGATAAGTGAAAATAAGAAGGCTTTATTGAAAATCAAGCTGAAAAGCAAAAGTCCAAACGGATGGCGAAACCGAAGCAGAGTCCTTGCGAAACCAGAGGTCAGGAACCAGGAGGGTAGTCAGATGAAGCCGGGATCAGGAACCAGCAGGGTAGTCAGACGAAGCCAGGATCAGGAACCAGCAGGGTAGTCAGACGAAGCCAGGATCAGGAACCAGCAGGGTAGTCAGACGAAGCCAGGATCAGGAACCAGAAGCAGCAGCAGTCTTAGAAGCATGTGAATACAGGAGGACCAAGCAAGGAACTGAAGCCACAGACCTCCTATATATATGAGCTAGGCATCCAGCTCCTCCCAGCGGGAAGGAGGAGCCGCAGGGTGGGAGGCTACAAGAAACCCAGAAACCAAGATGGCCGCCAGCACATGTCAAACGAAGGAGAACAGCAAGAAGGTAAGACCATGACAGTACCTCCCCCTCAAGGGCCCCTCCTCCGCGGAGTAAAGAACGGTTTCTGAGGGAAGCGTGCATGGAAGGCTCGGAGCAAGGCAGGAGCATGGACATCTGCGGAGGGAACCCAGGAACGCTCCTCTGGACCATAACCACGCCAATGAACCAAAAACTGCACCCGACCGCGGACCAGGCGTGAGTCCAGGATATTGCTCACCTCATACTCCTGACGATTGCCCACTTGGACCGGACGAGGCCGAGGAACCGAGGAAGTGAAACGATTACACACCAGTGGCTTCAACAGGGAGACATGAAACACGTTGGAGAGCCGCATGCCAGGAGGAAGCGCAAGGGCATAGGCTACCGGGTTTACCCTGCGAAGCACTCGGAAGGGACCAACAAAGCGAGGCGCCAGCTTGGGAGTGGGCACTCGAAGGTTGAGGTTGCGGGTGGACAACCATACACGGTCTCCGGCCTGGTAGGAAGGAGCAGGCGCTCGTCTGCGATCAGCCTGGAGTCTCTGGCGCTGCGCAGAGACCTCAAGGGACTTCTGGATCTGTACCCAAGAAGCACGTAGGACGGAAAGGTGATCCTCCACAGCCGGAATATCCTGGGGAGAGAATACCTCCGGTAACACAGCAGGTTGGAACCCATAATTGGCCATGAAGGGAGACGTCCCAGAGGAAGAGTTCACCGCCGTGTTCCTGGCAAACTCAGCCCAAGGCAGGAGGTCAACCCAATTGTCTTGGTGATCGGAGACATAGCAACGAAGGAATTGCTCCAAGGCCTGATTGGATCGTTCTGCGGCCCCATTGGACTGAGGGTGGTAGGCCGAGGAGAAGGAGAGATGAATCCCCAACTGGGAGCAAAAGGCGCGCCAGAACCTGGACACAAACTGACTCCCCCGATCCGACACAATCTCCTTGGGCAAACCGTGCAACCGGAAGACCTCCCTGGCAAAAATCGTGGCCAACTCCTGTGCAGAGGGTAACTTCTTGAGAGGAACACAGTGGCACATTTTGGAAAACCGATCCACAATCATGAGAATGACCGTATGGCCTCGGGATGCAGGGAGGTCCACAATGAAATCCATCCCCAGGTGTGACCATGGGCGCTCCCCGGTGGCTATGGGTTGCAGAAGGCCCAACGGAAGGTGCCGAGGGGACTTACTCTGGGCACAAACGGAGCATGCCGCTACATATGCGGCGATGTCGGAACGTAGGGAAGGCCACCAGAACAGACGTGAAACAGCCCAGGACAGCTGATTCTTTCCAGGATGCCCCGCGGTCTTGGAGTTATGGTAGGTTCGCAACAACCGAGTGCGCAACTCCTCAGGCACAAAACATCTGCCGTTGGGTCTCCCAGAGGGAGCACCAGATTGAGCCGCCAAAATCTGCTCACCCAGGGGAGAGGTCAGGCTGGTGCGAATGGCGGCCAGGATCTGATTCGGAGGTATGACCGAAGTCGGAATCGACTCCTCCCTGGACAGGTCAGAGTACTGCCGTGATAAGGCATCCGCCCTGATGTTCTTGGAACCGGGTAGGTAGGAGACCACGTAATTAAAACGTGACAAGAACAGAGCCCATCTGGCCTGACGTGGTGTCAATCTCTTGGCCTCAGAAAGGTAGGTCAGATTCTTGTGGTCCGTCAGGATGAGGACCGGAACCACCGAACCCTCGAGCAAGTGCCTCCATTCTTTAAGGGCCTGCACGATGGCCAATAACTCCCTGTCACCAATCTGATAGTTGCACTCCGCGGAAGACAGTTTCCGGGAGTAAAACCCACAAGGAAGCAGAGGACCCTCTGGTGTTCTACGCTGAGACAGAAGGGCGCCTACTCCCGTCTCAGACGCGTCCACCTCGAGGACAACGGGCAACCCAGGGTTGGGATGCGACAGAATCGGAGCCGACACAAAGGCAGACTTTAGAGCCTCAAAAGCTCGGATGGTCTCGAGCGGCCAGACCTGGGAATTACTGCCCTTCCTGGTCAGATCCGTGAGAGGCTTGGCTAGCATGGAAAAGTCCCTGATGAACTTCCGATAATAATTGGCGAAGCCCAAAAAGCGCTGCAGGGAGCGAAGACCACTGGGCTGGGGCCACTGTAAGACAGCCGAAACCTTCTCAGGATCCATGGAGAACCCCTCAGCGGAAATGATGTAACCTAAGAAGGTTACCTGGGATCGGTGAAATTCGCATTTCTCAAGCTTACCGAACAGCTTGTTCTCTCGTAACCGTTGCAACACTCGTCTGACATCCAGAATGTGGGTCTCCATGGATTCAGAATATACCAAGATGTCATCCAAATAGACCACCACACACTGCTGCAACAGGTCACGGAAAACATCGTTGATGAATTCCTGAAAGACTGCGGGCGCATTGCACAACCCAAAGGGCATAACCAAGGATTCATAATGACCGGTCCTGGTGTTAAACGCGGTCTTCCACTCATCGCCCGCCTTGATCCTTACGAGGTTATATGCCGCCCTCAGGTCGAGTTTGGTAAAGACCGTGGCCCTTTTAAGGCGATCGAACAGCTCGGAAATCAAGGGTATCGGGTAAGCGTTCTTGATCGTGATGCGATTGAGACCCCTGTAATCGATGCAAGGCCTCAACTCACCGCCCTTCTTTTTCACAAAGAAAAATCCAGCCTCTGCCGGGGACGAGGATTTGCGAATGTGTCCGCGTGAAAGCGCCTCCTTCACGTACTCCTCCATGGCCTCATTCTCCGCTACCGACAGTGGATAGACTTTGCCACGAGGAGGAACGGCACCAGGTTGTAACTCGATGGCACAATCGTATGGGCGGTGCGGAGGTAGGGCAACCGCGCGCACCTTATCGAATACATTCCGGTACTCCTCGCATTCAGGAGGCAACAGAGAGTCCGAGGAAGTACACAGCAACTTGACAGGCCCATGGATGCAACTAGCCCCACACTGCAGTGACCACGAGAGGATCTCGGCCGATCTCCAATCGAAAGTCGGATTATGCTTCTGGAGCCAGGGGTACCCCAAGACCACCGAGTAGTGTGGAGACAAAATAACCTGGAAGCAGACCGACTCTCTGTGAACGGCACCAATGGCTATCCCCACTGGAAGGGTCTCATGAGTCACGTGTGGCGGCAGAAGGGGTCTGCCGTCTATCGCCTCAAGAGCCAGTGGAGAACCTCGAGCCTGCAGAGGAATGGAATTGGCGGCAGCGAACACACTATCAATGAACAAACCACCAGCACCAGAGTCCACCAACGCCTGGGTCGTCACCGAGCCCCCGACCCAGGAGAGGACAACAGTGATCAGTGGTTTGTCAACACGGGAAACCGGGGACGAGGAGACTCCACCCAAGATCTGCCCCCGACAGGATCTCAGGTGCGAGCGTTTCCCGGACGGTTCGGACATGCCAACCGAAAATGCCCACCGAGACCACAGTACATGCATCGGCCCTCGCGTCTCCGGAGTACCCTCTCCCCCTCGGACAGGCGAGCAAACCCCAGCTGCATGGGTTCACCCCCAGCCAAGTCATCCCCAGGAGGCGTGGGAGGAGAGGGAGGCACGGGTGGGACAGCAAAGGTAGGCGCCAATCTGTTAGGAGGCCTCCGCAGACTCTCCTTAAAGGAAGGTCTCTCCCTGAGTCTGGTGTCAATCAAAATCAGGAAAGAAATAAGAGACTCGAGCTCCACTGGTAGGTCCTTAGCTGCAACCTCATCCTTCAAGGCATCCGAGAGACCATGAGAGAAAGCAGCGACCAGAGCCTCATTATTCCAGCCCACCTCTGCTGCCAGGGTACGAAACTCAATGGCGTATTCAGCTACGGATCGTGAACCCTGTCTGATGGACATAAGGAGCTTCGCAGCAGAGGCAGCATGAGCCGCCACATCGAATACCCTCCGAAGAGAAGCAACAAAACCGGAAAACTCGGCAACCACCGGATTGTTGTTCTCCCATAAAGGGCTGGCCCAGGCCAAGGCCTTGTCTGAGAGCAGCGAAATTAAGAAGCCCACCTTTGATCTCTCAGTAGGAAAGGCATGTGGCAGCAACTCGAAATAAATGCCCACCTGGTTAAGGAAACCTCGGCACTGAGTTGGCTCTCCCCCAAAGTGCTGTGGAAGGGGGGCAGAACCGGTCATACCCCGAAACACCGCAGGTGCAACAACAGGTGTCGGGGTAGACTCTGGCGCAACAACCGGAGCGGCAGTAGGAGCGGGCCCAGGAGCGACAACCGACCCATCGGCAACGGGAGCGAAATGAGCCGTGCGTTCAAGCAGGGTTTGCAACGCCACGGCGAACCGACCCAACAGGTGATCCTGCTGATCAAGTCTGGCAACCAGCGTGGGTAGCGGGGATGGCCCTGTACCGTCAGAATTCATGGCTTGGTCCTAATGTCACGGAACCATGAACCAGACGTACAACAACAGATAAGTGAAAATAAGAAGGCTTTATTGAAAATCAAGCTGAAAAGCAAAAGTCCAAACGGATGGCGAAACCGAAGCAGAGTCCTTGCGAAGCCAGAGGTCAGGAACCAGGAGGGTAGTCAGACGAAGCCGGGATCAGGAACCAGCAGGGTAGTCAGACGAAGCCAGGATCAGGAACCAGCAGGGTAGTCAGACGAAGCCAGGATCAGGAACCAGCAGGGTAGTCAGACGAAGCCAGGATCAGGAACCAGCAGGGTAGTCAGACGAAGCCAGGATCAGGAACCAGAAGCAGCAGCAGTCTTAGAAGCATGTGAACACAGGAGGACCAAGCAAGGAACTGAAGCCACAGACCTCCTATATATATGAGCTAGGCATCCAGCTCCTCCCAGCGGGAAGGAGGAGCCGCAGGGTGGGAGGCTACAAGAAACCCAGAAACCAAGATGGCCGCCAGCACATGTCAAACGAAGGAGAACAGCAAGAAGGTAAGACCATGACATCCGTTACCAGGAATGGAAGTTGTAACGTGCGCCACATTTCATTAACAGTGTAATGAAACTCAGCTGGGCAAGGAAAAAACCTGCGCAGACTTGCGGGTCCTGTGCGTCCCAAATGAGGACACAATGCCCGGAGGGCAGGGCTCATCCTCCAAATGTAAGGTTTCCTTAACAGAAACAATCAACTCGTCCATGGTCGCCGTTCTTCAGGTGACCCCAGGGAGGAAGCATCAACCCCCTCCATCTCAGCCTTCCCCTTCGACCCCGGGGGGTCCAGGGATGAGCGGGACCCTGAAAAGGGCACGCTCGCTGCAGCAGTCATATCCCCATCTTAATCAAAAGAGAGAGACAATCTGCTGCTGCTGAAGTAGGCTGAACTCAAGAACTTTCAGACTCAGGGAAAATGGCTGCCCCATAGGTTTGCATTGGAGACTTCAAGAAAATGGCCGAGACATGCGGTCGGACCGATCGTTCGGACCGAATGTTCTGCGCCCACCAAAATGGCGGCGGATAGCACCAAAACAGCATACAGTGTCGCCCACAGAGAGAGAACGACCATGCTTGTCTGAATCAAAGATGGCGGACCGCGCAAATTCACTCCGCTGCGGTCGCCACACAACGTCTGCACCCCCAACAATGCACCGAGGTGACACAGGGAGGGGGAACCCCACACATACAGAAAACTGCACAAGCGATCCCCACAGGGACAGCATCAGGGAGTCACACAGGCACAGACATGGGGGACACACAGCAACACAGACTGCCACCCCAGACAGAGGCCCCACACAGAAGTACTTACCTGTACCAGATGGCGTGGGGTGCCTCTATGAACAGAAAACCGCTGTCCTCTCCTGACAGGGAGTGCCGTGAGCCAGGGACATGATGCTACAGCACCGCAGACGAGTCCTGTGAGGTAGCCACCTCACGGCTGCATCCCTGCATCGAACAGGGATGGGTCGTTCGTAATGCCAGGGCGAACCATAGCTGAACGCTCGATGGTGGGCTGGGGGTCCATCTGACCCTCTGTGCCCTGGAGAACCAGGGCGGTCAGTCCGATTCCCAGCACCGCAGGATCCATCTTCATCCGAAGAGAAGACTAACACTAAAGCTGACAAAATAAACAGCTAGTAAAGTGAGAGAAAAAACTGACATTTTCAAAGAAAATCAAATAAAAGATTAGGAAGGCTGAGACTGAGAGCCCCAGCAAAAGGTAGCCTGACTATTCCTGAAGCTAGGCAAATTAATACTGAGTTGGGAGTGGTGATGCAGGGCGGGTATTGACCGGATGGGACAGCCCCCATGGGTGTGTATATGCTAATGCCTTTTGTCTTTTGACTAAGTCTATATGCCTAGCTATTCCTATGGATAGGTCGACAATACCCAACAGTGATGACTTAGAGGAGGCGGCGACTGTCGGAGGACGTAAGAGAAAAAGAGATTATTCTCCCACTCTTCAAGACTCTTGTCCGGCCACATCTGGGGTATGCTGTCCAGTTCTGGGCACCGGTCCTCAGGAAGGACGTGCTGGAACTGGAAAGAGTCCAGAGAAGGGCAACAAAAATAATTAGGGGAATGGAGGGCATCGGCTATGAGGAAAGACTACAAGCACTGAACTTATTCTCTCTGGAGAAGAGACGATTGAGGTGGGATATGATATCAATGTACAAATACTGTACTGGCGACTCTAGCATAAAGAACAAACTTTTCAGAGTAAGGGAATACAATAAGACATGAGGCCACTCACTAAAACTTGAGGAAAAACGGTTTAACCTTAAAATACGTAGGGGGTTCTTTACTGTCAGAGCAGTAAGGATGTGGAATTCTCTTCCACAAGCAGTCGTATCAGCAGGGAGCATCGATAGTTTCAAAAAACTATTAGATGGGCACCTTAAAGACCACAACATAGAGGGGTATACAATGTACGGTTAACAGCAAACACACACACACATCATAGGTTGAACTGGATGGACTGATGTCTTTTTTCGACCTCACAAACTATGCAACTATGTAACTATATGTAACTATTATTAGAGGTTTAGAGGAGTGACATCACACCAACAGTTATATAAGTATTTTGGTATTTCTTGTATAATTGCAGTGAAGAAGAGTGTTAAAAATGTTGAGGTATAACCAATCACATAGATACACTCACCCTGCGCTCAACACAAATTTCGATGGCAACTTCACTTATAAATGTTGACATAAAGTCTAAGCAGCTGCTATAACAATAAAAATATTCAGAAAGGTGTCTGAGGATATTAAACGATTAGTACAATATATTCAAACACTAGCAGCGCTAAAAAACAGACTCAAGTGATTTAACACAAGTCCTTCATCATATATAAAAAGGGGGTAATCCAGTCCCAGAACAGGTGGGTCAAACACAGTCCTTTGGACGAGGTGAGGGTGTGAGAGGTCTTTACTGCACCACCAGACTTCCACCACCACTTTGTGCTCCCCCCCTAGATTCAAAACTCACCAGACGACGGTGAATAGAGATCCTTCAAACAGACTCCACCACTCGGCTGTTGAGCTGGACACTGGACCCTCTTTACTCTTCCTTTCCCAAAACAACTCCGTTCAAGCGCAATGTAAGTGAACAGAGTGGGGGCAACAATAGTGTAATTCCGCCAATAGCATTTATTGTTAAAAAACACACAGCAAACTTGAGTCCCTCTCCCCTCAAGATGTCTACTTACAAGAAGGAACATCAAGCGAAGGCATTGAGTAGATAAATATATGCACGCTGGATAACCTCAAATCCTATTCCCAAGAGTGAAGGGATCATGGAAGAGTTCCGGCGTGGTGTAGGTGTCATAGGTGACCGCGCACAACGGCTCTAAAGAGGACATTCAGCCATTTATCCTGACACCAGCTGATGCTTGGTGACCATCTGTTGGAAAGCTCACTGTAACCAGGAGCTATTGCCTTACTGCGATTAAATCTTATTACTAAGGTGAGAGGCCACTGCACTTATTGTGTGTCCACAGTCGCACTGGTCCATGTTGTTTGGGATCCTCCTCACTCCACAGAAGACACCCATTTATCTTATGTTGTTGGAAATTGGTGCACATTGGATTGGATATTAAGCACATTGTCACTTTTTATATATTTAAAAGTGCATTGTCACTTTTTATATGCTATATTGTTTACATAAATTATTTCTGCATTTTTTCCACACTGGAAAATCTTATCTATGGACACTTGTTATGCACTATGGACACTTTATGATTCAGGGTTTGCTTTTTGATTAACCCCACTCTACTTCCTTGTTTTTTTTCAGTGATTTTATGAATGTGCACGTATCCAAATCATATTTTGGAGTGCATTTATGCACCTTTGTTATATGGGATGTTCATTCTCTCACTTGCCACAATCACTGATTCACTATTATTATTATTATTATTATTATTATTATGCACTCTTTTTTTAATGTGATTAATTGATATTATGAGATTTATGATTATTTGGTTACCAAGTTCATTAATACTCACACACATTTCAGTTTTGGGTCACGTATAATTTTAGGACCCGTTCAGAATAGCGCCTGTCCATTACTTTTATTCCTTATCTAGCTATATGTGGTGACGCATAAGGATTGGCTGCTGTTCACCTTTTGGGTCTTTTTTTGAAGATTCGCACTTGCAGGTTTTTCCCGCCTGCATCATTTAATTTAGTTTGTGATAGCGCTTTGGTTTTCTACACTCACAGGTACAGTTTTTGTAGCTGCTGACTTTTAACCGCTTTGCACCTGTGCTATAGCCGAAAGACTGCTACAGGGCAGACCTAAAATGCAGAGAGGACATACATGGACGTCCTCCCCTTCTCGAGCATCAGCGTGCCCTGTGATCGCCCAGTCCGAGACTTGGCTGATCACAGATCAGGGTAAAGGGCCAATCACTTTGGCCCTTTACCACATGATCAGCTGCCTGTCAGCCAATAACAGCTGATCACGGAAGTAAACAGAAGCCGATTATCGGCTTTTTTTCTCCTCATGATCAGCGTGAGGAGAAAGGAAGAAAGTGCCAATCTGTGCCCACCAGTGCTTCTGATCAGTGCTGCCCATAAGTGCACGAGAAAAAAATTACAGGTTTGCATAAATTTTATAACAAACTATGAAAAAAATTGTTTAGTTTTGTTTCTTTAGCAAAAAAATAAATCCCAGTGGTGATTAAATACCACCAAAAGAAAGCTATATTTGTGTGAAAAAAAAACTAAAAATTTTGTTTGGGTACAGTGTTGCATGACCACGCAATTGTCAAAGTGCGAGAGCGCTGAAAGCTGAAAATTGGCCTGGGTAGGAAGGGTGTATATGCAAAAGAAAGAAGGCTGGATGGCCACACTCTGATACAATCACCTTTATTCCATGTAATAAAAACAATAAATCGTACAACAAATGGTGGTGAACAACAGGTAACAGCTAATGCTTTTTACACCTGGACTGGTCCTTTATCATTTTCACCCTCAGCTATAAATAAAGTGATTGTAAAGTTTTGTTTAAAAAAAATAAATAAAAATAAAATAAATAATATAACAAACATGTTATACTTACCTCCTCTGTGCAGTTGGTTTTGCACAGGGCAGCCCCGATCTTCCTCTTCTCGGGTCCCTTTTTGCTGCTCCTAGCCTCTCCCTCCTGTTGAGTTCCCCCACAGCAAGGAGCTTGATATGAGGGCACTCAAGTCGAGTTGTAGCTTCGTGTGTCAATTCAGACACGGCGCTGCGGTTTGGTCCCGCCCCCTCTCCTGATTGGCTGACAGCCGTAGGTGCCAATGGCGCCGTGGCTTTGTCTCAGCCAATCAGGAGAGGGAGACATCTCTGGAGATGGGGCTCAGGTAAGTATTAGTGCTGGGAAGGCTGCTTTACACAGAGGGCTTTTTATCTTCTGCCTTTACAACTCCTTTAAGCACCAGTCCAGGTGTGAAACGTGTTCTGTTACCTGTGGTTCACCACCATTTGGCTGTACGTTTTCTTTTACTATATGGAATAAAGGCGATTGTATCGGATGCAGCTATCCAGCCTTCTTTCTTTTCCATGTGTTCCTGATGCAAGCAGGCCCGGCACCCACTTCATATGCAGAGGCAACGGAGAAGCAGGGGAGGTGGTTTTCCTAGAGTGGTGCATAGAGTGTTTCTGTCTATTAGGAAGGGAGTATAAGTGCCCAGTAAGCAAGTGGTTAATATTATTATTATTCAGGGTTTATATAGCACCAACAGTTTGCACAGCACTTTACAATGTCAGGGCAAACAGTACAGTTACTGAAAAAGAAAACCCCACACAAAACCCACACCTAAAAATAACTGGGAGCTCCTCTTTAACCACTTCCTGACCACCTGCCGCCTTTTTACTGCGGCAGGGTGGCTCTCCTGCGTAAACCGACGTAGACCTACATTGGTTGTGCGCGGAAAGCTAGGGGGCGAGCCCCCACTCGGCAGCAGGGAAGCTGATGCACGGGTCAGGCGGCTCCGATTGCCGCCTGACACCCGCGATCGTTCCCCGAGAGAGAAGAACGGTTGGTTGTTGTAAAAACAGCTGACCGTTCTTCTCCCTGAAATGATCATAGAGCACATGTGATTCTTCTATATTGAATCACATGTCGCTATGGTCATTTCAGAAGCAAGGCCCCCCCACAGTTAGAATCACTCCCCTAGGCTCACATTTAACCCCTTGATCACCCATAATGTTAACCCCTTCCCTGCCATTGGCATTATTACAGTAACAGTGCATATTTTTAGCACTGATTACTGTAGTAATGTCACTGGTACCCCAAAAGTGTCAAAAATGTCAGTTGGGGGTCCGATCTGTCCGCCGCAATGTCGCAGTCCCACAAAAAAAAATAAAAAAAAAATAAAAATGACATAAATCTTTCCCGTAGTTAGTAGACGCAATATCTTTTGCGCAAACCAATCAAAATACGCTTATTGCGATTTTCTTTTTTTTTTTAACAAAAATATGTAGCAGAAGACATATTGGCCTAAAAGGTTAAAAATATTTTTTTTTTTTTTTTTTTTTTTTAAATTGTCGCTCTTATTTTGTTTATAGCGCAAAAAATAAAAATTGCACAGGTGATCAAATACCACCAAAAGAAAGCTCTGTTTTTGGGAAAAAAGGACATCAATTTTATTTGGGTACAGTGTCGCATGACTGCTCAATTGTCAGTTAAAGTAACAGTGCCGAATCACAAAATAGGGCCTGGTCAGGAAGGGGGGCAAGTCCTTCCAGTCTTAAAGTGGTTGGTAAGCCACTTTTTCTCTTTTTAAAGATTCCTCTATTGGATAACATTAAGCCACCCAGTGGATGTAATTTATAAAAATATGCTTTATAATACCCTCATTACGAGCGCTGCTCACTTACCTGCCAGCTGGTCTCCTCTCCTGATCTGATAGCTGCAGGGGAAGTAGATGGGTATCCCCTGCTGATGCCACCTGGGACGAGGAGAGGAGGAGACCGGTGGGCAGTCACGTGAGCGCTGAGCAGCTATGGTAAATAAGGTGGTATTATACAGCATATTTTTATGTGATTAAATGACATCCACTGGGGAGCTTAATTTTAAATAAGTGAGGGAACTATAGAAAGCACGAACAGTTTTTACTATAGAAGGAGGGGAGGAGGACAGATGACACAGGAGACAGGGCTGCGACACGTACACTGACCCACAGTGTCAGGGTTCAGCATCCATGATATCCTGTGGTCAGTTTACATAAAGGAGGGTATAGCCAGGCAGGATCAGTCAGGTATTTCAGGTGATACAGGGGGACAAAACAGAAAATTGTTATCAAATACTTACCGTAATTTTCCTTTCCTGATGGACTCCATGGTAGCTTACGTGTGGGTTAGTCCCGCCTCCTCCTACCTCATAGGACCTTACTCCCATAAATGTTTACTCTGTGCCAGAGGCCGTGTTCCATAAATAGCCTACTCCAGCAGATGAGAGGGGACTCCAGCTGCCATGGAGTCCATCAGGAAAGGAAAATTACGGTAAGTATTTGATAACAATTTTCCATTTTCCTGACAGACTCCATGGCAGCTTACGTGTGGGAAATAACAAGCCAAACACACAAGGGTGGGAAACTGCTGGCCAAAAGAAATTTAATTTGCACCATCAACAGACAGTACTTGCAAACCAAAGTTAACAGAAGACAATAAAGCTGGCTCAATACAATAATGAGTCCTGAAAGTGTTAATGGAAGACCATGATGCCGCCTTGCATATTACTTCAGGGGCCACATGACAAGAAGCCGCCCAGGACGTGGACACCCCTCTTGTCGAATGCGCGGTCACCGCTTCTGGAGGAGCCAAGCCCTTAGCCTTATATGCCCATTGGATGGTCTGAACAATCCATGCCGCTATGGATCCTGAAGAGGCCCGGAAGCCCTTGTTCTTCCCGTGGAGGAGAACAAATAGATAATCTGGACACCTGAAGGAAGCTGTTGCATCCAGGTACAGTCTCAGAATTGCACCCACATCTAATGGATGTGTATCTGGATCATCTGACGATTTGAATCTTGGAAGGACAATCTCCTGGTTCTCGTGGAAAACAGAGACCACCTTGGGGTGTGATCCCAACATGGGGATAAGAACCACACGATCTGGGAAGAAGGTCAGGAATGGTTCTTTGCAACCCAGAAAACGAATCTCGGAGACTCTTTTAGCCGAGGTGACGGCTACCAAGAAGGCCGATATCAGAGACAGATCTTTAATAGAGAGTTGCCCGTGTGACTTCTTCTGACGTCAAAAAGGAAGTTCAAGACGAGTGGAAGATCACATTTAGGGAACCTTGGCTTCCTCTGTGGCCTGAGTCTGGAAGCTCCCCGAAAGAATTGACGAACAAGGGGATGAGACGCCCAAGAAGTTCCTGTGAGGGCTGAAACAGCAGAAACTTGCACACGTAGTGAGCTAACGGATAATGGTAGGTCCAGTCCCGACTGCAGGAAACCAAGAATATGCTGGATACTCAGGTCATTGCATGACCCCCCTTTCTTGGTAACAAAATCCACGAACTTGGACCAGATCCTTCCGTAGACCTTGTTAGTGCCCGCTCTTCTGGCACTTAAGAGAGTAGAAATTGCCCCACTCGGGCTTCCTAACGCCTCCAGTCTTCTCAAAAACCATGCCTTCAGGTGCAGATGAGCCGAGCATGGGTGTAGAGTTGCTCCCTGGGACAGAAGGTCCGGCCTGATGGGTAGAGGAATTCTTTCAGAGCGCAGAACGTGGCCCGCAATTCTAGAGTATTTGACACTACCCTTTGAGCTTGGAAATCCCAGCTGCCCTGGGCTATCTCCGTCTGACAGAGGGCACCCCATCCGGTGTTGCTGGCATCCCTGGTAACTGTGATCCAAGAGATGGGCATGATGGAATGGCAATTGAGGAGATTTTTGCTCTGCAGCCACCATGGAAGGCTCTCCCGCATTGATGATGTTATGCGAACGAGGTGATTTTGATCTCCTGGACGCCACTGATGGAGAAACCCCACTTGGAAAGGCTGCATTTTCCACTGTTCCCACTTCACTATTGGAGTCGTGGCTACCATGGTCCCAACCACTCTTAGACACTGAGATGCTCGAAGGTGAGTGGCCGTCATAGCTAGGCGTACCCTGTCCCTGACTACTGGGATCTTCTCGAGGGGCAAAGAAATTGTGCCTTGACTTGTGTCGAACTGAGCTCCCAGAAATATTAAGGACTGGGTAGGCTCCAGGTGAATCTTCTCCATGTTCAGTAACCAGCCGAACTCGCGAAGAGTGGCTATTACCTGAGACCTGTGTACCAGAAGTTGTTCTCGGTCTTGTGACAGCAGGAGCAGGTCGTCCAGATAATGGTGTAGACGGACGCCTTTGGTCCTGATCAAAGCCACCACTGCTAGTAAGACTTTTGAGAATACCCGCAGCAATGTAGTAAGCCCAAACAGGAGACAGACAAACTGTAGATGATTCTGATCTACTGCGAATCGTAGGAACTTCTGGTAATCTGCTGCCACTGGCACATGGAAATAGGCATCCTTGAGGTCGGTTGACACAAGCCGGTTGTATTGCTTGACGGATGGTGAATAGCGTCTCCACCTTGAATTTCTCCTTCTTGATAAAAGAGTTCAGGTGCGTGAGGTCTATGACCGGTCTCCAAGCACCGCTCTTTTTCTGAACCAAGAAAAGAGGGGAATATAGACCCTGGAACTTCTCGTTGGTTTGAACTGAAACCACTGCGCCTTGAGCCACCAACAGATCTACGTAAGACAGAAGGCCTTGTCTTTTCTCTTCTGACTGTGGCAATGAGGTTGGAATGAACCTCAGTCTAGGCGGACTGCAGAATTTCCAGGAATGGCCTGTTGATACTGTCTTGACGACCCAGAAGTAATTTATCGAGGCTGCCCAGACGTGTTGGAAGCGTAGTAGCCGAGCCCCGACTTGCTCCGCCTGGGCAGGCACAACGTCAAAAAGACTTTGTGGCCTCCCGACCACCAGAATACCCTCCTCTGGGTGCTTTCTGTCCTGAAGGCTGCGGTCTTCTCCAGATCTTTCGGAATTGATGGCCAGGCTTATATAGGCGAGCATCCCTTGCTCGATAAGCCCCTTGCCTGGGCTGAGACCTCTTCTGGTCCAGCAAGCGCCTATCCTGGGGAAGGAACCCCGACTTACCACCTGTGGCACGGGAAATGGCGCTTTCTAACTTGTTGCCGAATAGGGAGGACCCCTCAAATGGAATTCAGCACCGGGCCTGTTTTGACGCAGGATCGGCCAACCAAGGACATAACCAAAGAGCCCATTTTGCAGTGACCGATGAAAGCATTACCCGCGCCGCAAGGCGGCCCATGTCTAGGGAGGCCTCCCCCAAAACAGCCGCCGCCAGCCTTAGCTCATGTACTGGCGAATTTCTTGCGACTTTTTCCGACACGCTTCTGAGCATTGTGTCCACACTGTCTGTCCACACCTCCATTGCTTTAGACAGGGCTGCGAGAGCCAATGCTGGCTTGCATGCCATTCCTGCTGACACATAGATGCGCTTGAGGTCTGAATCAATGCATCTCTCAAGGCCATCCTTAAAGGTGATTGTGTCTTCAAGCGGAAGGGTGACATGACGCACCAGACGCATCAGTGCTGCATCCACCAGAGGTGCAGATTCCAGATGTTTAACCTCTTCCATTTTAAACGGGTACATTTTATTCACTTTGGAGAGTAGAGAGTTTTTTCTCTCTGTGCAGCCCCATTCGTCTGTAATGATTTCGCCGACCTCCCCTAACAGGGGAAAGAAAGGGCGTTCCTTCTTGAGGTGCTTAAAATACCTCTTCTGTTTAGAGGGTGACTCTACCGGCTAATCCCACTTCAGGGCTTCCTTCACAGCTTTGACCAAGGAGGGAACCATGGCAAAGTCAAAACCAGCATCAGGGTCGTCTGCTTCAAGCTCACCCTCAGAGTAGTCAGATGAGGAGTGACTGTGCTGGCAAGGCCCAGGGATATGAATATTTTCACCAGCCGGAGTACACGCCATCCTGGGGGAGGAAGTTCCAGCACGAGCAGGATCCAAGGTTTTTAAGGACTCCTTAACTACTCGCCTGACCAGCGACTCCATCTGCTGGTTGCTGTCTTCCCTTTCGTTTGCAGCATGTGCAAAACAGGGCTCACAGAGCAACTTTCCATCAGGCACCTGTGCCCCACATCCCCAGCAGAATCTTTTGTCAGAGTGGTGGTGTCCTGAAGTAGCTCCAGACTCTTCACCATGTCGCCTAGAGGATGTCCGATGGCGCCTGGAACTTGATGTTGAATGCCGCGTTTGCGACCTGGGAGGATCTTGATCTTCACGGGCTGAGTGACGTCTTTCAGACCTAGAAGGGCTTTAGGAAAGAAAATAATGACTCAACAGAACAGCAGAAAAACCCCCAAACATTACAGGGAGAGGAATAAAACCAATCTTACCTGTAATGTAAGGGCTGGCCACCAGGGGGCGGTGAGACATCCATATCACTTTAGGAAAACTGCAAGAGATCATGAATGAGTGACATGCAGAAAGCAGGCAGGAAGCCTATTCAGCATAATCACAGCCATCTCTGCAGAGCACGGGGAAGCCGCTGGAAACACTGCTGAACAAACACACAAACAGCTGAAACTGACAGCTATTTGAATTTGCTCCTGGAATGATGTCACCGCCCCCCTCCCCCCACCTGTGTGAACCAAGCCTCGATTCAGATCGAGCCCGGAAGGAACCAGGAAGCAGTGGAGCGGAGGGGAAGGACGTGGAATGGAACGCTGTGCATCCCACAGCCAAACTAGACCCCAGGGAGAGATAAGTAACAAACAAGAGGAGAATATACACAACCAAACTGCTGCCATAGAATGTAAAGCAGGGTACATCACCACTTCCACGACCAGACCTTTAACCATACAGACAACGCGGCTGCACACACGATGGGGCGTATTATTGGGCCTCCCGCTAATAGCTGGGACGATTGGCCAAATGTTGCTTTGCCTGCCATTGGCCAGGTTTGTAAGCTCTTCTGACAACTGACTCCACGCCCGTGTCCTACCCTGCTAATAGCTAGGGCGTGCTGAACATGAAGGGGACACCACCGGATCCGACGTTCAGACCGCCAGGCCTGAATCGGGAATCTTCATGAGGTAAGATTTGACCATAATCCTTTCAGGAGGACAAAAAAGGAACACGGCCTCTGGCATGGAGTAAAAATTTATGGGAGTAGGGTCCTATGAGGTAGGTGGAGGCGGGACTAACCCACACATAAGCTGCCATGGAGTCTGTCAGGAAATTAGCACTGTGCTGTATAACATGCTTTAAAAGGAACAGGATCTATATTTTTTTTTCTTTTTTTTGTGTGTGTGGGTGTGTGGGGGGGGGGGGTGTAACAAACACTTTAAGTTCTTTTTTATTTATATATGCCCAGCATTAGGAATGTAGGGTGGTCAGCGGGCTGTAGCTCCTATGCGTCGGCGCTAGTGAGAAATCCCATCCATCCACTGTTAGGATAAGATCCAGCAGGTGCAGCTGCCATATACTAAATTGCCAACAAGGTCTACAGAGCAGTGTGTTTCTAAAGCAAAGAGTAAAAAAACAAGGGAAGCACTCCCCTAGTGTAAAAACATAAGTATTGGAATTATTTTTTTCAAGAATCATATTTACATAGGTGGATGCAGTAT
This sequence comes from Pelophylax lessonae, assembly GCF_965119305.1. Classification (NCBI taxonomy): domain Eukaryota; kingdom Metazoa; phylum Chordata; class Amphibia; order Anura; family Ranidae; genus Pelophylax; species Pelophylax lessonae. The sequence continues at coordinate 39,003,986 of NC_138774.1, read as the reverse complement.
TGGTACGATGCTGCATCTGTCCATCGCTGGCTCTAAGACTGAGACCAAGCAATCAACACCGCTGATCACTCAGTTCTCTGAGCTCTGTGAGCAGAGGGCTGGTGGCTGTCAGGCACTGCTCCCCCGCTGCACTCACTGAACCACTGGGCTGTGGAGGGGGTGGGGGCGGCTGACTCATGCTCTCAGCAGCTCGCTGAGAGGTTTAGCTGGGTTTTGGTCCAGGCATGTGGGCGGGTCCCTACCATATGGTCGTGAGTTTGCCTCAGCCTGGGCTGGCTCTGTGACATCAACTGATGGCAGGATTCAGCCCAGTGTCACCTGAAACAGGTCATAAGAGTGCAGAACAAACTGCACTCCTGTGATCCACAGGAGAAATATAACCAATAAGCTTTGGCTGTACATCTCCTTTAAGGACAAAACAAAATAATCCATTAAACTCACATTTCCCTGATGTACACAAGTCTGTCACAAAGGGCTGGTTGTCTGTGTCCCTCTGATCCATTCATCCCTGCTGTATGTTCCTCCAGTGATAGACTGACAGGACTTAGCTGGGGAGCCCCTGGATGTAAAGGCTGGTAACTTGTCAAATCACAGGCACCTGTGTGCTCTTAGGTGAGCCTAAGACAGCAGTATAGTTGCCAGGGATACTGTAACATTTCCGAGGGCATAGCCTTGAAAAAAAAAAAAAAATTTAACACAAAGTGGTCACTTTAATGAGACATTTCTCACACATGCCGTGTGTATATGTGGAATTATGCCACAAAACACATTCTGTTACTTCTCCGGAGTATGAGGATACCACATGTGTGTAACTTTGAGGGCCTAGCAACGTAAATGGGCCCAAAATTCAATGACCACCTTCAGGCTTTTGAATGGTGTTAAGTATAACTACAGGCAAAACTTTTTTTTAGATTTGACACAGTGGAGATGGATTAGAACATCTATTAGGCTTTTATTGCGGACTGTGTCCCTGTTATGGAGATTCCCCCCTCTATTTGTCCTGTTTACTATTATCAAAAGTTAAAGTAAATAAAACCCCAAAATTTTAGCTCGTCCCCAGAAAAGTAATAGAAGGAAAATTTTCTAATGGGGACACTAGTTCTGGGGACCTGGGGTCCCCAAGGAATTCCCTTTGTTTTTGGTGATTATCTTTAACTTCCTGTTTTGGCTATGGGACAGGAAGTGAAGGTAAATCTCCCCAACAGGACTACGATGGCACAAAATAAACTGATAGGGGTTATAACCCTACCTTATTCTATCCAAAATGGAAAAAAAAAATTGCCTATAGTTCTACTTTAATTATACAATGGATTTTGAAGGCTATAAAATGCCAGGACAGTTCAAACATCCCCCAAATGACCCTATTTTGGAAAGAAGATACCCCAAGGTATTTGCTGAAAGGCATGTTGAGTCTTTTGAAGATTTTCTGTTTTTAGCCACACATTTTTGGGAAATATATATTTTTTTGACACACAAACGTTGTCCCTTTACTGAGATATTTCTGACATATGTTATGGGTATATGTGAAATTACACCCCAAAACACATTCTGCTACTTCTGAGTATGGTGACCAGGTGATACCACATGTGTGAGGCTTTTTTGGGAGCCAAGCCATGTACAGGGATCAAAGCTCCAAAGAGCACCTTCTGGCTTTCAAAGGGCATAACTTGCGCATCTGATTTAATAACTATCCAACACCCCAAAATTACCCCTTTTTGAAAAGTAGACACTCCATGGTATTTGTTAAGAGGCATGGTGAGTATTTTGTAGATCTCATTTTTTGTCGCAGTGCTGAATAGCAAAAAAATGGCCTGGTCATGAAAGGGGTAAAACCTTCCAGAGGTAAAGTGTTTTATGATAGATAAACACGGCCCCAATGTAAATCCATCGCCAATCAAGATTAATGATGGCTACAACCCACCCGAAAAAAAAACACCGCCCGCCAAACACAGCCGCTTCCCCCGCTGTTAAGTAAACATGGAGGCAGGGTCACCCGGTGAATAACTGGGTGACTCCGCTCCCACTACATCACTCAGACCCCACCCCAAGTCATCATAGAGGGCAAGCTTGACTACAGGGATGACACATTACTGTTAGGATGCTGGTGAGTGTTGTTTCAATAACTTCCATTTGGAAGGTAGTGGGTGCTTAAAACACCAAAGAAAGGAAAAAAAAAAAGAAAAAAGTAGGGGGGGGGGGGCACAAAAAAAAAACACCTGAAACACTCAAAAATGTGACGCTCATCTGTGAATGGCTCCTTAATGGAGGTATAGGAATACTTTTGATTAGCCTAGCCATGTAAATGTTCCTCCAGTTTTCTTCAGGTGACCCAGTTTCCTACCCCCCCCCCCAAAAAAAAAAACTGATTCTGGTAGTGCTTAATTCTGAAATTGTTCCAGTACTGCACATCACTCTTGAAAGCTCCTTCGGGTACAGAAACCAATATTGCTTATTCTATGTTTTTTGTAACTTACTGTGACAAAAGACCCAACAATATTCAAATTAGTCAAATAAATATAGAAAGGTTGCAATTCCGCTGTTATTTCTGTAAAAAAAAAAAAAAACCCACACACAACCTTGTTTTTCAGCAGTAAGTATTTTCTCAAAAAATGTGCACAGTAACTGAAATGTCCAAATATAATCACAAATCAAAAATGTCCAATAAATGCTGTAATGTAGTTCTAGTAAAGCATTTTTTTTCCATTCACCGAGGTCTTCACAACATGCATCATGTTTATGTTTTAACTTACGTTTTACGGCTTCAATGCTGTGTAGACAGAACACACATATCATCAGGAACCATCCCAGGTACGCATTATTCCTCGCAGACATTTTGTTATTGTAGAGAAAGACACAACTTCAGCTTCCAAGTGTCTGCAGTTCACAAGTATGAGTAACAGCAACTCTGCCCAAGAGATAAAACTAACTTGTTCTGTTTTTCAGCCAATAGGAATTTATGTTGCTTATTACATAATAGTTGCTGGGTAGATGTTTTTTTGTTACATGTACATGCAAGAGAAAGGTTTCAGTTTGTTCAAATATATATCCTTCTGTAGTGAGGTTTAAGTTACACCAGTGGCGACTCTAGGAACTATATATATACAGGTATATATATATGTATATATATATATATATATATATATATATATATATATATATATAGCACTAATAATATACAGTAACTAAAGTATACAGGTGCATCTTAAAACAATTTGATCAAAAGGTTAATTTGTTTCAGTAATTTAATTAAAATAAGTGAAAATCATATTAATGAAGTGTTACAAACAAGAGTGATATCTTTCAAGCATTTATTTTTTACTTTTAATTATTATTATGACTTACAGCTAGTGACAAGCCAAAATTCAGTATCTCAGAATATTAGAATCTTACATAAGACCAATAAAAAAAAAAGGATTTTTAATACATAAATGTTGGCTTAGTGAAAAGTCTGTCCATGTACAGTATAGTATGCACTCAGTACTTGGTTGGAGCTCCTGTTGCATGAATTACTGCATCAATGCGGCAAGGCAGGGAGGTGATCAGCCTGTGGCACTGCTGAGGTGTTATGGAAGTCCAGGTTGCTTTGATAGCGGCCTTCAGCTTGTCTGCATTGTTGGGTCTGGTATCTCTCATATTCCTCTTTACAATTCCCCCCAGATTCTCTATGGGGTTTAGGTCAGGCGAGTTTGCTGGCCAATCAATCACAATGATACCATGATCATTAACCACTTTTTTTTTGCGATACGGCACTGCATTATTTTAACTGATAATTGTGCGGTCGTGCGACGCTGTACCCAAATAAAATTGATGTCTGTTTTTCCCAAAAATAGAGCTTTCTTTTGATGGTATTTGAAACCAATCAAAATACGCTTATTGCGATTTTTTTTCCCCCAAAAATATGTAGCAGAATACAAATTGGCCTAAAAGGATGAAAAAATTTGATTTTAATTTTTTTTTTTTTGGAATGTTATATAGCAGAATGAAAAACAATTTTTTTTTTTATTATTTTTTTCAAAATTGTCGCTCTTTTTTGTTTATAGAGTAAAGAAAAAAAAAAAGGAAAAAAAAGTCGCACAGGTGATCAAATACTACCAAAAGAAAGCTCTATTTGTGGGACATCAATTTTATTTAGGAACAGCATCGCACGACTGCGCAATTGTCTATTAAAAATAACGCAGTGCCAAATCGCAAAAAATGGTCTGGTCATTTAAGGGGGGCAAATTCTTCCGGTCCAGAAGTGGTTAAACCAGGTATTGGCAGTGTGGGCAGGTGCCAAGTCCTGCTGGAAAATGAAATCAGCTTCTCCATAAAGCTGGTCAGCAGAGGGAAGCATGAAGTGCTCTAGAATTTCCTGTTAGAGGGCTGCGTTGACTTTGGACTTGATAAAACACAGTGGACCAACACCAGCAGATGACATGGCTCCCCAAATCTTCACTGACTGTGGAAACTTCACACTGGACCTCAACTTGGATTCTGCGCCTCTCCACTCCTCCTCCAGAGTCTGGGACCCTGATTTCCAAATGAAATGTAATATTTACTTTCATTCGAAAAGAGGGCTTTGGACCACTGAGCAACATCTCCTCCAAATTCTTCACAAGTAGAGTTGAGCGAACCCTACTGTACTGAATTTTGGGGAGTTCGGGACACGGACCCGAACCCGGACATTTTCGAAAACGTTTTGGTCCAGGTCCGTTATTTGGCGATTTCTTCCGCTTTCCGAAGGGCTGCACAGCAGCCAATCAGCAAGCGCTTTACTTTTTGCCCTAAGAAGCCATTACAGCCATGCTTACTAATGGCATGGCTGTGATTGACTGAGTGCAGCATGTGACCCAGCCTCTTTGTAAGCTGGAGTCACGTACTGCCGCACGTCACTCTGCTGATTTGAGCTTAGGGAAAGGATGCTGGTGCCGCGATCAGGGACAGAATAGGGCACACATCAGAACAACCTGTGCTACTTTAATCCACAAGATACAGCAAATAGAGAGGGAGGGAGCTTCAGCAATCCAACATTTCTGTACCCAGCCACTGCAAGGGAAACCTTTTTTTGTAATCCATCCGTTACTGAGGTGGTGCTCGGCAGCCATATTAGCCCAGCCAGCCAGGGACATCAGCCTAATCGTATTTTGTAGCTCAGTGAAGGAAAAAAAACCTTTATTTCTGGCTGCTCAAGTCCCCTATATTGCCTTTTGTATGTTTGAGGGGTGACATAGTCCATTTGTCTAGCCTGGGATCTGTTGTGCCACAGAGCACTTGTGTATACAATGCACTAAACCATATATTCCATTTCAGCTATCAAATAGTACATATAGTTATACTATGTATAGTACTATAGTTAATGTACAGCAGTTAAAAGCTGCATTTTGGGGTGTCATTGAAAAAAGCCGCGTTTCAGGCCGAAAAAACAGTTGTGCATCCGGCGTTTAAATAGTTTTTTCCAATATATAGCAGTTCACTACTGCATTTGTGAATTTTGGTGACCAAATCTGTGCTCTGGGTCCCCAAATCTGGTGTCCATACATAGTATAAATATATACTGTTAATGTACAGCAGTTAAAAGCTCCATTTTGGGGTGTTATTGAAAAAAGATGCATTTTTGCCGAAAAAACAGTTGTGCATCCGGAGTATAAATAATGAATTTCAATTTACAGCAGTGAAATACAAATTTTCTGTATTTTATTACAAAAATACTTGTTCCACAAACCACTTGTGCATACAGCGTACCAGAAAAATGTTTATATTTCCGCATTGAAATTGAGAATCAGTGTATTTTGGGCACTAAAAACATTATTCTGGGTCCACAGAGCATTTTTATGATACGGGCACTGCCTTAGCGAACGTAATTGTTGACTACTGCCAGGTAAATTGACACCGGATTCAGTTAATCGCCTGCTGCTTTGGTTCGTGACATTAACCTCTTTCTGCTGTCAAATGACCTCTTCTCTGTCTGGGTGCCAGGGGCCTACAGTTCAGTTAATCGCCTGCTGATTTGGTGCGTGACATTAACCTCTTTCTGCTGTCAAATGACCTCTCCTCTGTCTGGGTGTCAGGAGCCTACAATTCAGTTAATCGCCTGCTGCTTTGGTGCGTGACATTAACATCTTTTTGCTGTCAAATGACTTCTCCTCTGTCTGGGTGTCAGGGGCCTACAATTCAGTTAATCGTCTGCTGCTTTGGTGCGTGACATTAACCTCTTTTTGCTGTCAAATGAACTCTCCTCTGTCTGGGTGTCAGGGGCCTACAATTCAGTTAATCGTCTGCTGCTTTGGTGCGTGACATTAACCTCTTTCTGCTGTCAAATGACCTCTCCTCTGTCTGGGTGCCAGGGGCCTACAGTTCAGTTAATCGCCTGCTGCTTTGGTGCATGACATTAACCTCTTTCTGCTGTACAAATGACCTCTCCTCTGTCTGGGTGTCAGGGGCCTACAGTTCAGTTAATCGCCTGCTGCTTTGGTGCGTGATATTAACCTCTTTTTGTTGTCAAATGACCTCTCCTCTGTCTGGGTGTCAGGGGCCTAAATTTCAGTTAATCGCCTGCTGCTTTGGTGCATGACATTAACCTCTTTCTGCTGTCAAATGACCTCTCCTCTGTCTGGGTGTCAGGGGCCTACAATTCAGTTAATCGCCTGCTGCTTTGGTGCGTGACATTACCCTCTTTCTGCTGTCAAATGACCTCTCCTCTGTCTGGGTGTCAGGGGCCTAAAATTCAGTTAATCGCCTGCTGTTTTGGTGCGTGACATTAACCTCTTTTTGCTGTCAAATGACCTCTCCTCTGTCTGGGTGTCAGGGGCCTACAATTCAGTTAATCGCCTGCTGCTTTGGCGGGTGACATGAAGCCTGATTTTCTGCTATGGGACCTCTCTCCTCTGTCTGGGTGTCAGGGGCCTACATAAATGATAATGGCCTGTTTCATTGCAGGTTGACCTGAGGCCTGTGTTGCTGTTACGGGACTGCTCTCCTCTTTGCGGGTGCCATGGTCCTGAATTAGTGAATGAGGCCTGTGGCACTATTGGGTGAAATCAATACTGTTTTGGCATGGTTGTAACTCTCCTCTTTGTGGGTGCCATGGGTCTGAATCTGGGAATGAGGCCTGTGGCATTGCTGGGTTAAATTAATACTGTCTTGGCGTGATTTTAACTCTCCTCTTTGTGGGTCCTGTGTGCCTGATTTTTTGAATGAGGCCTGTCGCCCTACATGACAACTTCAACTCCCATGTATGGTTGCCATTGGCCTGAGTCTGTGAGTGAGGCCTGTGACACTGCTGTCAGACATGAATCCTTCTTGGCTGTGATGTGAACTTCAACTCCCATGTATGGTTGCCATGGCCCTGAGTCTGTGATTGAGGCCTGTGGCACTGCAGGCAGACATGAATCCTTTTTGGCTGTGATGAGAACTTCAACTCCTATAGCATTCCCACCTGACGCCACCCCAACCTCCTATTCCGCCTCCTCCTCCAAGTTGCCAATTGATATTGGTTAATTTTTATTTATTTTATTTTATTTTAAGTCATTTCCCTACCCGCATTTGTTTGCCTTTTACAGCCCTCTAGCCCTTTCCAGGGCTATTTTACAGCCTTTTTAGTGCCCAAAAGTTTAGGTCCCCATTGACTTCTATGGGGTTTGGGTTCGGGGTCAAGTTTGGGTCGAGTTCGGATCCCGAACCCGAACATTTTCGTGAAGTTCGGCCGAACTTCTCGAACCCGAACATCCAGGTGTCCGCTCAACTCTATTCCTAAGTTCCTATATATTTTTGAAGCTCTCCAAATATTCATCCCACTTAATTAATTTGGCTCCTTTACGGCCGCCCGCCGCAGATGTACTGCGGCAGTCAGCCGCTCCCAGGCGAATCGCCGTAGCTGTACGTCGCTCGCTCCCGGGTCTCGGGGGCACGCTCCCGCGTGCCCTCCGTCCCCGCGGTGGACTGATTCGGTACAGAACCGATCAGTCATCAGGTCCAAGCCAATAATTTCTGGCCTGGTCCTGGTGATCGGTTCTGACCAATGGCAGACCGACCTGTGCCTGTGTTTTGTAAACAGGTACAGGAAACTGTGCTCTCTTCCCTCCTGGAGCCCTTTTCAGTTGCAGCTTGAGAGAAGAGAGCATCAACTGAAGGTACACCAATCAGTACACTTACACACACCTAGATAGGCACATTTAACCCCCTCATCACCCCCAGTTAACCCTTTCACCCCCTGTCACAGCGCACACTATATACAATATATAGCGGTTTTGTTGATTTCTGTAATAGTGTGCCTTTTGACTTCATTTAGCGCTAGTGACCGTTAGTTTCTGTCCCAAATAGGTTTAGGGTACCCACCATCCCCCCAATAAAGATTTAACCCCCTGATCACCCCCAGTTAACCCCCTTCATCGCCCTGTCACAGTGTCACTTTTATAGTGTACAAATCTTTTTTCTGATCACTATATTAGTGTCACAGGTGACATTAGTTAGCGTTAACGCTAGTTAGCATCAACCTAGGACAGCTCAGATCCCCGCCGCATATTTAGAAATAGAATTTAACCCTTTGATTGCCAGTAAAATACACATACACACAAATACACACACTAAACACCTCCATTTCTAGTATAGTATCTGAACGGATCAATATCTTTGATCTGATAAGAACTATACTAGCGTCCCCAATAGTTTAGGGTTCCCAAAACGCAGCATTAGCAGGATCGGTCATGACACCTGCCAGCACCTGCATTTAGCCCCTCCGCCTAGCCCACCCCACCCCACCCAGGCAAGTGCAGTAATCAATAGATTACTGTCACTTCCAAAAACACATCACACAAAACAGTTAACAGAGTCAGGCCTGTTCTCTGCTAGCACTAGCAGTTTTTTTTTGTAGTGGTTCAAATAGTGAGTCGCACTAGATAGCTATAGATTTAATGGCCAAAATTTCCAAACGGAGGTAAACTCGGGAAGAGGCCTACAGGATACTAACCATGTCAGATAAGAGCGATGGGGACGTCTCACTGGCAGAATCAGGGTTAGTATACGAACCTGTACAGAGCAGTGGCTCCCTGACAGATAGCTCCAACAACGGAGTGGTCCCTGCTCAGGCATACCCGACCCCATTCTGGAGATGCTGAGGTGCAGCGATCGCAGGGTTCTCGTATGGAGTATTGGTACTAGTGCTCAAACATCTGGTGAACTGGCAAGCACCAGCGGCCTAGTACATCCTGGTCGTAGTGAAACCAGCACTGCAGTATCACTTGGTGACGTGGCAAGTCCCATAAGTGCAGTTCAAGCTGGTGCGGTGGCTAGCACAAGTAGTGGCCCGCAGCCAACGAGAATTAGAAGACAGGCTCGTAGAGCCCATAGTGTCCTCCCTGATGCGCTGGCAAATCCTGATTGGCAGCCTACAGATTCTGCAGCTCCCGTACTTCCCCCATTCATTGCCAAACCCGGAATTCAGGTGGAAACAGCCAATTTTACTCCCCTTGATTTTTTCGAGCTGTTTTTCACGGAAGATCTTTACAGATCTATTGTGGACCAAAGCAATTTATATGCTGGTCAATATATCGCCGCAAACCCAAATTTTACCATTGCCAGACCCTTTGGCTGGAAACCTGTAACAGTTTACGAGTTTAAGACTTTTCTGGGCCTATCCCTCAACATGGGCATAACTAAAAAGGGTGAGTTGTGGTCATATTGGTCCACTGACCCAATTCACCATATGCGCGTGTTCTCTGCTTCCATGGCCAGGACGAGATACAAGCAAATTCTGCGGTTCATGCAATTTAGTCACAATGAACTCTGTCATCCTTGGGGAGACCCTGGATATGATCGGCTCCACAAAATGTGGCCCCTCGTAAACCACTTCAATCAACATTTTGCAGCCTTATATACACCGCAACAAGTTGTCTGCGTTGATGAGTCCCTGATTACGTTTTCTGGCCGCCTTGCTATCAAGCAGTTTATCCCCAGCAAGCGTGCCAGATACGGGGTCAAGCTGTATAAGCTCTGTGACAGGGCCACAGGCTATACATGTAGTTTTCATGTTTATGAGAGTAAAGCTAGCACTGTGGAGCCCCCCAACTGCCCAGGCTACATAGGGAGCAGCGGCAAGATTGTGTGGGACTTGGTGTCACCCTTTTTTGGAAAGGGGTACCATTTGTACGTGGACAACTTTTATTCAAGCTTTCCACTTTTTAGCCACCTGCTTGAATTTTAAATTGGCACATGTGGCACCGTGTGATCTAATCACCGGGGCTTCCCCCAACGGCTTTTAGATTCCCGACTTAGTCGGGGGAAAGAGCCTGCTTGAAAACAGACAAATTGCTTGCAGGGAAGTGGAGGGATACACAGAATGTTTTCGTTCTGTCCTCCCTTCATGCAGACAGGACGGCCGAAATTCCTACGGCAACTGGTGTTTTGGAGAAGCCCCTCTGTGTCCACGAATACAACCTTAATATGGACCTGAATGACCAGATGATGTCGCCGTACCTAGTTGCCCGTAAGGCCAGACGCTGGTACAAAAAAGTACCTGTTTATTTATTTAAATTGGCTTTGCTGAACGCTTTTGTGCTATACAAAGCGTCAGGACGAAGTGGATCCTTCCTACAATTCCAGGAAGAGATCAGAGCTTACCTGTATCCAGGAGGTGCTCAGACCCAATTTCCCTTACCAGATACAGTGAGCCAGATGCATGAGAGGCATTTTCTGTATGTCCTCCAGGGTACCCCTACCCAAAGAGCACCCCAAAGAAGATGTCGTATCTGTAGGAAGCGCGCATTTAGGCGTGACACCCGTACTTATTGTCCCACCTGTCCTGGCCAACATGATCTCTGCATTGGGGACTGTTTTGAACGCTACCACACACTAGTGGAGTTTTAGTATAGGGTACAGCATAGCACGGTCTAGGGCACACTTACACAGGGTCTCGAAAGATGTTCGATGGCGATCATCATTTTGAGAGACCCTAAGTGGGAACGTTAAAGTTAAAAAAAAAAGTGTAAAAAAAATAAAAGTGTAAAAAAAAGTTACATAACAAAATAAAAAGACAGAAAATGGTTTTCGTTTGAGTTCATTTTCTGTTCTTTCTCTGCTCTTCTACTTCTACTCTTTCTACTTTTACTGTACTTTATTGTTACTGTTTTTCATTGGTAACCATTTTTTACTTTTCAGGTACCAATGTAATGTTTTATTTTTACTATTCTACTGTTATCCAGCTTTCCTTGCAGGTACGCCCATCAGCTGCCACACTGATTTATATATATTCTGACACAAACAGTGTTTGCACTCAGCATATATGGAAATCTATGATGGCAGTGCTGAAGGAGGTGATTTCACCAGTTTAAAAAAAAAAGGCATACATGGCCTTCATCATGTATGCCCATCATTAGAGAAGTGGGTGGATGTTTTGGGCAGTCTAATGATGGGTATACTACACATTTTCTGGCGGAAATTTCTTCATCCACATCGATTGATGTGGATGAAGGAATCTGTTAGGTTCTCTTTTTCTCATTCAGCCCACAGGCTGCATGAAAAAAAAAAACCTACAATATATGCCGAACAAGGACCAGCAATGTACTGGTACATCGCTGGACTTTGAGTGGTTATACCAGGATGATGCCTGCAGATTTAGGCATCATCTCGGTATCGTTTTTTACAGCCAGCGGTCGGCTTACATGTAAAAGTGATCCTAGCATTAACAGTGCATTGCAAAAGTATTCGGCCCCCTTGAACTTTTCAACCTTTTGCCACATTTCAGGCTTCAAACATAAAGATATAAAACTGTAATTTTTTTGAAGAATCAACAACAAGTGGGACACAATCATAAAGTGGAATGAAATTTATTGGATATTTCCAACTTTTTTAACAAATAAAAAACTGAAAAATTGGGCGTGCAAAATTATTCAGCCCCCTTAAGTTAATACTTTGTAGTGCCACCTTTTGCTGCGATTACAGCTGTAAGTCACTTGGGGTATGTCTCTATCAGTTTTGCACATCGAGAGACTGAAATTTTTGCCCATTCCTCCTTGCAAAACAGCTCGAGCTCAGTGAGGTTGGATGGAGAGCGTTTGTGAACAGCAGTTTTCAGTTCTTTCCACAGATTCTCGATTGGATTCAGGTCTGGACTTTGACTTGGCCATTCTAACACCTGGATAGGTTTATTTGTGAACCATTCCATTGTAGATTTTGCTTTATGTTTTGGATCATTGTCTTGTTGGAAGACAAATCTCTGTCCCAGTCTCAGGTCTTTTGCAGACTCCATCAGGTTTTCTTCCAGAATGGTCCTGTATTTGGCTCCATCCATCTTCCCATCAATTTTAACCATCTTCCCTGTCCCTGCTGAACAAAAGCAGGCCCAAACCATGATGCTGCCACCACCATGTTTGACAGTGGGGATGGTGTGTTCAAAGTGATGAGCTGTGTTGCTTTTACGACAAACATAACCTTTTGCATTGTTGCCAAAAAGTTTGATTTTGGTTTCATCTGACCAGAGCACCTTCTTCCACGTGTTTGGTGTGTTTCCCAGGTGGCTTGTGGCAAACTTTAAACAACACTTTTTATGGGTATCTTTAAGAAATGGCTTTCTTCTTGCCACTCTTCCATAAAGGCCAGATTTGTGCAGTATATGACTGATTGTTGTCCTATGGACAGAGTCTCCCACCTCAGCTGTAGATCTCTGCAGTTCATCCAGAGTGATCATGGGCCTCTTGGCTGCATCTCTGATCAGTCTTCTCCTTGTATGAGCTAAAAGTTTAGAGGGACGGCCAGGTCTTAGTAGATTTGCAGTGGTCTGATACTCCTTCCATTTCAATATTATCGCTTGCACAGTGCTCCTTGGGATGTTTAAAGCTTGGGAAATCTTTTTGTATCCAAATCTGGCTTTAATTTTCTCCACAACAGTATCTCGGACCTGCCTGGTGTGTTCCTTGTTCTTCATGATGCTCTCTGCGCTTTAAACAGACCTCTGAGACTTTCACAGTGCAGGTGCATTTATACGGAGACTTGATTACACACAGGTGGATTCTATTTATCATCATTAGTCATTTAGGTCAACATTGGATCATTCAGAGATCCTTACTGAACTTCTGGAGAGAGTTTGCTGCACTGATAGTAAAGGGGCTGAATAATTTTGCACGCCCAATTTTTCAGTTTTTTATTTGTTAACAAAGTTTGAAATATCCAATACATTTCGTTCCACTTCATGATTGTGTCCCACTTGTTGTTGCTTCTTCAAAAAAAAATTACAGTTTTATATCTTTATGTTTGAAGCCTGAAATGTGGCAAAAGGTCGAAAAGTTCAAGGGGGCCGAATACTTTCGCAATGCACTGTATATATCCGCTAGACTGCTTTTAGACTATCCCCCCCCCCCCCGCCGCTTTCCGCATTTTTTCTCGGGCCCTAGAGTGCATTTTTTCTCGGGCCCAAGAGTGCAGCCGGTGGTTCCATTATGGCTCCAATCATCTCTATGGCCTAAGATACCGGAAGCTACGAGCATTTCATAGTTACATAGTAGTTGAAGTTGAATAAAGACAATAGTCCATCCAGTTCAACCTGTGTAGGTGTGTGTGACCGTAATCATCCCTCATACCCCCTTATTTTCTGATCCTTGAGATGTATGTCCAAGAGTCTTTTGAAAGTAGCCATACTTCCCGCAGAAACTACCTCTTGTGGTAGAGAATTCCACAATCTTGTAGCCCTAACAGTAAAGAACCCCCTGCGTTGCCTGAGGTTAAAACGCTTCTCTAATCGCATTGTATGTCCTCGCGTCTTCAGGCAATCCTTGCGACTAAATAGCTTTTTTCTATGCTGAGATCACCATTAAGGTATTTGTAAATTGCTATCCTGAGACCCGTTCCTTGATTGGCGAAAAGGCGAACGGTTGCCATTGGCCAAGGAGGAGAAGAAGGAGGGAGACGCAAAGGACTGAGGAGAAGCCGCTGCTGCATCAGGTAAGTGCACTGGTCACTCTGCATTGATGGGGGCACGCTGGTCACTCTGCATTGATGGGGGCATGCTGTGGTCACTCTGCATTGAAGCGGGCACGCTGGTCACTCTGCATTGATGGGGGTACGCTGTGGTCACTCTGCATTGATGGGGGCATGCTGTGGTCACTCTGCATTGAAGGGGGCACACTGGTCACTCTGCATTGATGGGGGCATGCTTTGGTCACTCTGCATTGATGGGGGCAAGCTGTGGTCACTCTGCATTGATGGGGGCACGCCTTAATGCCACACCTATACTCAGGGAAGCACTTTTTTGCTTTTATGTTTACATTGATACTGTTAAAGTTGTTGTTGTTGAAAGATTGTATTAACATGCCTTATTATATTTCATATATATTTCAGTTTATGCCCATTCTGTGATGGAGTGTGGGCCCTTGCATTTGCATGGTAACGAGCCAGACTGACACTCATTCATACGGCCCTGGACATCAGACAGCTGTGTTTTGCATTTAGACGACATGTTAAACACCTTTTCATACATTCATTTGGACACTTGACAGGGTTAAGTCTGCGCATGGAAATTACTGACACCACCTAAACACATTTGACAATTGCTTGCATTAACACATGACAACTGAACACAGACAAAGCGACTAGTCCCACAAAACACAGATTCAGATACAAGACACCTCATATTGACACAAATACATAGGGAAACAAAAGCCTTTCATGTACTGTTTCTGTGAGACATGTTCTATTGTCAAATTGACGGAGAAATTGTAAACCAGTTTAAAGCAGTTTTTTCCCGCTCAAACTTGCCTTAAATACGAGCTAAACTTGCAATAAAATCAGTTGTGTCTGCGCTAAGTTTGAGTGCTATGTGTCGTCACAACTCCCGGCTGGATGAGGGGAAATTCACTATCTAGGGGGGGTTAGCCACTGAAGGGCCGTATATCATCTTTTAATTGCCTCCTGATGAGATTTGAGCTAACAGTTGTTAATATTTTTTTGTAACTTAATTCTGAATAAAACATTTAACAGTGTAATTTTATGAGATATTTTATGAGGGCGTGTTTAGGGGTGGTGCAGGGTACGGTGAAGTGGGCACGCTGGTCACTCTGCATTGGTGGGGGTACACTGTGGTCACTCTGCATTGATGGGGGCCTGCTGTGGTCACTCTGCATTGATGGGGGCATGCTGTGGTCACTCTGCATTGAAGGGGGCACGCTGGTCACTCTGCATTGATGGGGGCATGCTTTGGTCACTCTGCATTGATGGGGGCAAGCTGTGGTCACTCTGCATTGATGGGGGCATGCTGTCTTCACTCTGCATTGATGGGGGCACGCTGTGGTCACTCTTCATTGATGGGGGCACACTGTGGTCACTCTGCATTGAAGGGAGCACGCTGTGGTCACTCTGCATTGATGGGGGCACGCTGTGGTCACTCTGCATTGAAGAGGGCACGCTGTGGTCACTCTGCATTGAAGGGGGCACGCTGTGGTCACTCTGCATTGATGGAAGACCTGCTTTATTTGCTTTAATGCCACACCTATACTCAGGGAAGCACTTTTTTGTTTTTATGTTTACATTGATACTGTTAAAGTTGTTGTTGTTGTTAATATTTTTTTGTAACTTAATTCTGAATAAAACATTTAACAGTTGTAATTTTATGAGATATTTTATGAGTGCGTGTTTAGGGGTGGTGCAGGGTAGGGTTTGGGTGGGGCAACAAGTGGCGAGTAACTCTTAAGGCCTGGCTAGTAGCTCAGGACTTGAAATTTTGAGCCCTGTTGTAGACGCTATAACTTTTGCACAAACCAATAAAAATACACTTGTAGCGAAAAACATTTTGGTCTAAATATATGACAGAAATCGAGTATATTGGATATCTCTTAAAAGACAAGGTAGAAAATGTCATTTTTCTCCAAATTTTCGCTCTTTTTTTATTAATATCGCAAAAAATAAAAAGCGCAGAGGTGATCAAATACCACCAAAAGAAAGCTCTGTTTGTGAGAAAAAAAGGACGTAAATGTTGTTTTGGGTACAGCATTGCATGACCGTGCAATTGTCAGTTAAATTCACCAAATAGCAAATATAAAAAATAAAGCTGCGCTAACTTGAAGTGTAAATGATCAAAACATATGCATAAGAGCCGGTTCACACTGCCGCGACTTGTCAGGCGACTTGTCAGCCTGACAAGTCGCGCTCCCTCGTGGTCCATTGACCGCTACAGGACCCGTTCTAATAGGAGCGACACAAGTCGCTCCGACTTAGAAAAAGGGTCCTGTACTACTTCGGGGAGACCTCGGAGCGACTTGCATAGACTTCCATTATGTGAAGTCCCTGCAAGTCGCTCCGAAGTCGTGGTGCATGGTAATGCACAAGTCGCCCCCGAAGTTGTGCAGAGTCGTGTCGCCTTAGTGTGAACCGATTCTAAATGTAGCAGTGAATAATTGTTGAAAATAACTATAACACAACATCCAGGTTAAATTATCATAGTGTTCATAAGAAAAGTAAAGCAAGTCCAAATAATATGTGCAGGGTGTAGAAATAGAAATTCATCCACTGCAATAATGTGACTTCTCCTCAATCCGTGACAAAGGTAAAGACCACGCTATGCGCTTACCAAAAGGCAGATGAAATAAAGCCCATCAATATGCATAAATGGTGCGGCTCCTGTCTGCTCCAATGGGCAACAGTATGACCCCTCTGGCTGGTTCAACCTAGCGGAAGCCCCGGTCAGGAACAACACCGCAGCACGGACGACCTAAGTCCAACACTCTCCAGCATAAACCATAAAGAGATGGAGGCCACAAATGGTAAAGTAAGTAGGCACAAAGTTTATTAAAGAAGGTAAATAACTCACATGTAAACAGAATAAAAAGTGCTTGTAATCGGCAGGATCCGAGGATGCAGCCGCCCGACTTCCGGGTGTAACATAGTGACGTCAGCACGCCTTCCCGACGCGTTTTGTCATAGATGACGTCTTCCTGGGGATACGGGCGGCGTGCTGACTCACCACTTATATACACATCAACAATCAAGCAGAGCAACATTACCACTCCGGTCTGAGCCGCACACAGACGTAGCCAGCGCCATATTGATTCAGGGAACTTGCCATTAGCTGCAATCTCAATCGTGGGCTGAGTAGGGACAAGAAATCTTACGTTGAATGTGTTAACTTTTAACTTTTAATGCGCCAACACATTGCTGCACAACAATCTACATCTAGCTAATCGCATTCACAAAAATAATTAGACAATATATTTAATTAATTTAAATAGCGCCTCTGTCCAAACGTCTTCAGCATAAGGCAGACGCCACATCCAAAGAAGGAAAATAAAAACATCAACATGGCCAGCGCCATATTGGTTCAGGGAAATTGCCAGTAGCTGTTATCTCAATAAGGAGCTGAATAGGGACAAATGATCTTATGTAGAATGTGCTAACTATCAGTGCGCCAGCACGTTAAGACCAATCGTAAATATAAAATTTATCTAACTTCAAATTACATCTCTATCAGGACATCTCCAGCGTTAAAGTAAACATCAGATCAAGGAAGGGAGAGTTAAATTCACGCAGTGCCAAGTTGAAAAAAGTGGCCTGGTCATTAAGGGGGCAAATCCTTCCGGTCTTAAAGTGGTTAAACAGATTGATACCTTGTTGATGAACTTTATCTAGGCTTTTAAACGCCCCAGACTCAGTAGAAAACTTCTTTCACTTCCAAAATGTAAGGGGGGACTGGCAGTTCCGGATTTACGGAGGTATTTTCAGGCCATCCAGTTAGGAAGACTTATTGATTGGTGTCGTCACATGGAAACTTTGGCCTAGACTAGAACAAGCTCAGTGTGAGGTTCCCCTTAGAAGAGCTCCTTGGTGTTATCAGACATTGCCAGACTCCATGTGTCTTCATCCTCATATTGGTCATACGATTAAGACATGTTTGAAATTGTTTGAGCAGTTTGCATTAGTACGGAGGTGTTCACCATTGTTCCCTGTATTGGGAAACCCTCAGTTTACCCCGGAATGTCAGGATAAGGTGTTTAAAGCCCTGATGGAATCAAGCTGTTTTCAAGTTTCCCACTTTCTGAAACCATTGAGTTGGCCCATATTGGGAGACCTGATGGATTCTTTGGGCCTTTTTCGATTGGATTTTTGGAGGGCACTTCAGCTCTGTCATTTCTTGAAATCTCTACCTATTCCTTTCCAGTGTGACCTTAAATTGACACCTTTTTGAAGAGCTTTGCTCACAGAAAGGTGTTTTGGCACATACGGTATCCAGACTTTATTTGATGTTTTTTACACCATTTGAAAGATACCAACCTCCCTTCTTAGTTGAATGGGAAAGGGAACTGAATTGTACCTTTTCTACAGAGGAAAAACTGAAAATTTAAATTCACATTCACAACATCTATTTGCACAAAGATACATGAAGTTAACAATAGAATTCTAACGATATGGTAACATAGAAACATAGAAACATAGAATGTGTTGGCAGATAAGAACCATTTGGCCCATCTAGTCTGCCCAATATATCTGAATCCTTATGAATAGTCCCTGGCCCTATCTTATATGAAGGATAGCCTTATGCCTATCCCATGCATGCTTAAACTCCTTCACTGAATTTGCAGCTACCACTTCTGCAGGAAGGTTATTCCATGCATCCACTACTCTCTCAGTAAAGTAATACTTCCTTTTATTACTTTTAAACCTTTGCCCCTCTAATTTAAAACTGTGTCCTCTTGTGGTAGTTTTTCTTCTTTTAAATATGCTCTCCTCCTTTACCGAGTTGATTCCCTTTATGTATTTAAAAGTTTCTATCATATCCCCTCTGTCTCTTCTTTCTTCCAAGCTATACATGTTAAGGTCCTTTAACCTTTCCTGGTAAGTTTTTTCCTGCAATCCATGTACTAGTTTAGTAGCTCTTCTCTGAACTCTCTCTAGAGTATCTATATCCTTCTGGAGATATGGCCTCCAGTACTGCGCACAATACTCCAAGTGAGGTCTCACCAGTGTTCTGTACAGCGGCATAAGCACTTCTCTCTTTCTACTGCTTATACCTCTCCCTATACATCCAAGCATTCTGCTGGCATTTCGTGCTGCTCTATTACATTGTCTTCCCACCTTTAAGTCTTCTGAAATAATTACTCCTAAATCCTTTTCCTCAGATCCTGAGGTCAGGACTGTGTCAAATATTCTATATTCTGCCCTTGGGTTTTTACGCCCCAGGTGCATTATCTTGCACTTATCCACATTAAATTTCAGTTGCCAGAGTTCTGACCATTCTTCTAGTTTTCCTAAATCCTTTTCCATTTGGCGTTTCCCTCCAGGAACATCAACCCTGTTACATATCTTTGTGTCATCAGCAAAAAGACAAACCTTACCATCGAGGCATTTTGCAATATCACTTATGAAGATATTAAACAAAATTGGTCCCAGTACAGATCCCTGAGGTACCCCACTGGTAACATGACCTTGTTCTGAATGTTCTCCATTGACTACAACCCTCTGTTGTCTGTCACTCAGCCACTGCCTAATCCACTCAACAATATGGGAATCCATGCTCAATGACTGCAGTTTATTGATAAGTCTTCTATGTGGGACAGTGTCAAAAGCCTTACTAAAATCTAGATATGCAATGTCTACTGCACCTCCACCGTCTATTATTTTAGTCACCCAGTCAAAAAAATCTATAAGATTTGTTTGACATGATCTCCCTGAAGTAAACCCATGTTGTTTTTCATCTTGCAATCCATGGGATTTAAGATGTTCCACAATCCTATCCTTTAATAGGGGTTCCATTAATTTGCCTACTATTGATGTCAGACTCACAGGTCTATAGTTGCTCGATTCCTCCCTACTACCTTTCTTGTGAATGGGCACGACATTTGCCAATTTCCAATCTTCCGGGACGACTCCTGTTACTAATGATTGGTTGAATAAATCTGTTAATGGTTTTGCCAGCTCAACACTAAGCTCTTTTAATAATTTTGGGTGTATCTCATCAGGACCCTGTGACTTATTTGTCTTACACAACATAAACCAGTTAAACTGAGAAAATTCTCTTATGAGATCACTGATCGTTGTTGGAGGTGTGGGACAGAACAAGGGTCGCTTCTATACATTTTTTGGTCCTGTCCTAAATTGAAACAATTTTGGAAACTGATTTGCGATATAGCTCAGTGGTTTATAGATCATCAGCTTCCCAATGACCCTGTGTTCCGTCTTCTACACGCCTCTAGCATTCGAGTTTGACAATATAAAAATTCTGTTGTTACCCATTTGTTGAACGCTGCTAAAATGTGTATCCTTCTTAAATGGAAAAGTCCATCTGCACCAAGTGTTGAAGAGATAAATAAGCTGAAAAATTTAGTTTTATCGGCTCACAATCAATTTGATAAATATATCTTGAAATGGCATCATTGGAATACTTTTGTCCACTTGGAAGAATGTGGGTCTCTGATTAAAGATTAAGATTTTGAAAATGACAGAAACTGTTGACTTTGGATCCAGGGGCTTAGATGGGTCCAATTCCCCACCCCGTTCCTCCTTTTTTTTTTTTTCTTCTCTTCTTTTTTTCCTCTTTTTTTTTCTTTTATTTTCTCTTTAAATTATAAACTGGGAATGGATGATTAAGAGTAATTTGGTATTATAATAAGCATTCCTGTATATAAAGGTTCGACTGGATATTTCTGTTTTCTTTGTACTCCTGATATTATTTTGTTTTATAAATTGAAACATTTACTTAGATAGGTTGTTTATTTGCCATAATGCCTTATCTGTCAGCCTTTTGACTGTAATTGTCATAATATTTTGAAATTGTCCATACAATAAAAAAAATTTAAAGAACAAAATGTGAGGGGTGTACTCACTTTTGTGAGATACTGTGTGTGTGTGTGTGTATATATATATATATATATATATATATATAAAATATATAAACACACACACACACACACTTACAAAAAAAAGAGAAAATAATTTAAACAGCTAAATTTGCGGTCAAACAAAAGATGACTTTATGGAAAAGGAAAAATCCCATAAATGAGCGTATTATTACTGGGGGAGAATAAATCTTGCTAAAAATAACATCACCACAACACCAAACATATAACCTGCATTGTCAACAAACAATTTCACATTCATCATGCATAAAGCCCTTCTTCAAAAAGAATATACTAACCAACAAAAACTAACAGCTCTTTCACACTGGGTTAAATTTTAAAGAAGCCTAAAAGTGCATTAACACACCTATAGCATTATGAGCATTTGGGATATGTTTTAGAGACATTCATGCTGCATCAGGCAACACTTCTCCAAAGCTGTGTTTTTTTTTTTCTTTTAAAGGCTAAAATGAGGAATATTTACTTTGCAACCATACTGTAAACGTTTTGCAAATGCCATAGGCACATTTACAGTGCGTTTAGGGTGTAGTTGTGGTGCATTTCAATAGATGTGAATGAAGGCAGTTGCCAAGCGTCAACGCCTGCCAAACTCATCAAGCAGCATTATTTTGCCTCGCCGCAATGCTAATGCTGCAGTATGAACACCTCTATCCACTCCCTATTGGCTGAGACAGCAGCGGGGCAATTGACTTCCTGATGCTGACAATCAAAGTCAGTGAGCCAATGAGGAGAGAGAGGGGGGGCAGGGCTGAGTAACGGCTCCTTGTCTGAATGGACACATGGAGCTGCGGCTCGGCTCAGGTGCCCTCATAGCAAGCTGCTTGCTCTGGAGGCACTCGGCAGGAGGAAGGAGCCTGGAGTGCTGGCGAAAGACTCAATAAGAGGAGAATCAGGGCTGCTCTGTGCAAAATCACTGCACAGAGCAGGTAAGTATAACATGTTTTTTTTTTTTTTTTAAATAGATTTTAGTATCACTTTAAACAAGCTGTTAGCAGGCTTCAGCACTACTTGAAGCTTGTTGAAAGCTGACTGAAGCCTGCTAGAAGCTTTTTTCAAGTGTCAGTCAACACTTCTGTTAGGATCTGTGTCTAACATTTACAAGAAACTGAAACTTACACAAAGCTCTGCAAATGCTTTGTAAAAGCTTGCTGTTCACACTGCTCTAATACAAGAGCAAGGAGGAACCATACAGGTTGCAGAAGTCAGAGTTCCACTTCTTTACCTCCCTACTTGATCATTCCTCCGGTCCTCTGTTTTGTAAGTTTACTTGCCTGCAATAGTCAAGGTTGGGTGTTGGTATCAATTGGACATCACTTTTTCTACTTTCCCCTGGGTTTCCCACACCACATTTGACTTTTTACTGTAGATGCCATGTCAGGTGGTCGTTTATACGGGAGCTGCATAGACCTCTACTCTTTTTTGGACATTCTGATACCTACTGACGGTTCTGCAAATGCACCAGTGGGCTATTGGTTTTTGTTCGCTTTCCTGCTGCTGTTACTGATATAGTTCATGTATTGTTTTGCTAGAATTGCCAGGGAATGCTGAATGTTCTTTTTATGCACTCAGTCATTTCCCCCTCCCATTTGGCTGGTCCTCCGGTGCAGGACTTATTTTCTGCAGAATTTCAACTGGGATGTCACCCCCGGAAGAGGTCTCCTTGCTTCCACTAGGACTGCCCTCCCTTTAGAAGGTCCTTTCTTTATGCGGATGTTGTTTTTCTATTTACTTTTTCTGGTTTACATGTTGTTTCTTTTGTTTATTTCCTGGGTACAAATGGGGGCCCTAGTCCTTCTACTGAATGCTGCCTTCTCAGGGAACTTTACCACTTGGTTGGGTAGTATAATGTTTATTCTGTGTCTCATAGCTTCTTTCTACAGTATTATTACTATGGCAAGTAAACTGAATATTACAGTGCTTTGCGAAAGTATTCGGCCCCCTTGAACTTTTCGACCTTTTGCCACATTTCAGGCTGCAAACATAAAGATATAAAACTGTATTTTTTTGTGAAGAATTAACAACAAGTGGGACACAATCATGGAGTGGAATGAAATTTATTGGATATTTCCAACTTTTTTAACAAATAAAAAACTGAAAAATTGGGCGTGCAAAATTATTCAGCCACCTTAAGTTAATACTTTGTAGCGCCACCTTTTGCTGCGATTACAGCTGTAAGTCGCTTGGGGTATGTCTCTATCAGTTTTGCACATCGAGAGACTGAAATTTTTGCCCATTCCTCCTTGCAAAACAGCTCGAGCTCAGTGAGGTTGGATGGAGAGGGTTTGTGAACAGCAGTTTTCAGTTCTTTCCACAGATTCTCGATTGGATTCAGGTCTGGACTTTGACTTGGCCATTCTAACACCTGGATATGTTTATTTGTGAACCATTCCATTGTAGATTTTGCTTTATGTTTTGGATCATTGTCTTGTTATTGTGGATTTGTTAGGCTTCTAAAGTTTTTTTGCTTATATTCTTTTGCCAACATCCCTTTGAATAGTATGTAAGGAATTTCTGGTGCCTCAAACCAGTAATGAGTGGGACTTTATGGGCAAAAGATTTAGGATAAATTGTATGTAAAATAAAACAAATTTATTTATACAATTGTTTAAAACAATACACATATGTGTGTAGGGCTATAGACCCTATGTTGTGGAGAGGTGAAGACGTATAAAGTTGCAGTGAGAAAATAGTGACTTTGGTGAGCATATAGATGTTTTACTCTGTTCTCTGGACTTGGTTTCAAGTTTTCTGGGTCAGAGAAAGAAACATCTGCAATATCCTACGCTTTAATATCCTAGGGTCTATAGCCCTACACACATACGTGTATTGTTTTAAACAATTGTATAAATAAATTTGTTTGATTTTACATACAATTTATCCTAAATCTTTTGCCCATAAAGTCCCACTCATTACTGGTTTGAGGCACCAGAAATTCCTTACATACTATTCAAAGGGATGTTGGCAAAAGCATATAAACAAAAAACCTTGAGAAGCCTAACAAATCCACAATAACTTTTCATCGGATGGTCAAACATCCACGTCCTCATAGGTCTCTCAAGCAACATATTTTGCTCCCTCTATACTAATTCATGCCATTCAGTAGGGCATGAAACCTCAAGTAACCATCTCTCCTCTTTAAAGGAAAGATTTATTTAACCCAAAAAAAGATACCCTTCCTAGCTGACAAATTCAGTCAGTCTTCTTGAATAGAAAGGGCTCTTCCCCTGAGTATTTCTAAACCAAGGGATTATTAAATACCACAGAAACAGACAAAAATGGGAGATCTGATCGTAAACGAGTGGGAAAACCTCATGCAAGGGATACAAACCACATTTCAAGGAAAAGAACAACAGGACTCAGACATATTGGCACCTTTCACAACTTTGAAAAAACTCCTTGAGAGAAAATCCGCCTTACACTGGCACATTAGAGCGTTTGAAAGATACATAAAAGAAGACATCAACCCAGTGGGTTTAAGAATACAAATATTCCCCACTTTGGACAACGTAACAAACCAAATGAAGAAGGAATGGGAAAGCAAACTGAACGAATGTTCAAAAAATTTGATGATTTTACTCCAAGAAGAGTATCTAAGGCAGATCAAGAGCCTGGATACCGATATAAAATCATTATACGAACAACTATCTCCTTTAAAAAAAACGTTGACCTTTATAGCTCACAAGAAAAACAACTCAAGGAACATTTAGAAAATTACAGCAAAGAAATACTCCGGAAAAAATAAAAAAAGTATTGGAGAGATAAAAACGCATTCAGTCAAAACAGAGTGTACAAATTGACAAATCCAAGACAAAATCGATATAGAACACAAAAGAAACAATCAACAAATAACTATTATTCGTCAGATTCATCCTCCTGCGCATCAGGTTCAGAATCCCAAACAAACAAAAGAGGTCCCTGGCAGAGAATGCCCCCGCAAACCCAAACCAGACAGAGATGAAGACTTAGAGAGTGAAAACGAAAGACAAATGGAACAACAAAATTCCACAAATAGAGCTGAACAGGAAGCCACAAGCAAAACCATTAAGCCTCACCAGATCTTTACAAGATCCAAAAGAAACAACCAAGAGGGAAACCCCAAACAAACAAAAGTTTTTTTTTAGGGAAACAAATGGAGACAAAAACCCAAACCAGGATGGCCCTAACATGGGAATACCAGGAGAACAGACAGGAAGAAATGAGGGACTAAAGATTATAAACCGTTAAATATAAAATAGTGTTCCGCAACTAGTAAAAAATCTTTTTTTATATATATAAATTGTAATTAAAAATGTGTATAATAGTGATGAATTTTGTGAATAACTTATACAGTGGATCTTATTTGGAATACATATATCTCTGTGCTCAAATAAATAGAATAAATACCTATAATACCTCAAATTTGTGCAATTAATATTTCATAAAATCAGAAATCCTTGTTCACCCTTGGTGGTGAGTGAATAGTGATACTTAAAACAATATATTAATAATATCAAGTGTACTATATCTCCAATAAAAATATTTGTGCAAAAATAGACAATGCACCATATAAAAATGGCAATAAAATTATGTGCAATAAACAAACAGTGTTATCAATAAAAATAATTATATATAGATTACAATTAATAGTGTCCAATACATTCCGTGATAAAAAAGTGCCAATAAATAGTCCACTGTAAAGTGCTCAAGCCACCAGTTGTGTGGCTGTGCTCCCGAAAACCAAATGAGTGACAAGGGTGTCACAGCTTTTTCCTAATTGTGCACCCCCTTTTGATTGGGTGCTCACCTTGTATATAAAGTAAATACGCTCAACTGCTGACTGCCTGACGATATCAGGTGATCTCCTCCCATAAACTGGTCAATCTCCTCTTTAGCAATCTCGCATTAGATATAATTGGATTTAAATGTTAGGTGTTCGGCAGGTACTGGTGATTTAATCCTCATAGACACACCATATATCCTCACTGTCTCACATCATGGTATAACGATGGGTGTGACCAGCAGGCCTGGCTAGTGATATCACAATATTGAGACCGAAAACGCTTAGTGGTAAGTCCCCTTTAAGCCTCTCCTGTGCTGTGGTCTCTCTCCCCAGCGTTTTATAAGGCCGCTCCAATGGAAATAAGGAAGGAAGAAAAAACTCCAGATGGTATAATATTGTTGGGATCAAAGGTTTAATCCAAAAATAAAGGTTTAACAACGTTTTTATAGCAGGCTCCAGCAAGGAGCTAAAGTGCTGGTGTCCGTGACTTGCAATGCAAAGCGTGCAGAGTGGCGAGCGGAGGTAATTCCGGCTTGCGTTCCAATAGTCACGTGACTTACGTTGTGCGATCCACGTTCTGACACATTTCGTCGCATCCGGTGTCGTTTTCAAAGGCTATATAACAGTTCTATCGCACTTTTTATGAGAAGTGAAGTGTCTGCGGCAATTTTTTTAAAAATCTGCTATACAAAGGTTGCTCGTAGGACAATATACATTTTTTAACAATTATAAACCTCTCTTCACATATCCTGACAAAAAGTGAATTAGAAGTCCTTTCACTAGGATTATCCTTCTGCCCAAACAAAGGCATGGACACCTTCAAAACCATCAAGGATATAAATCTATTTGCCAGAAATCTGCTACTAAAAGTCATGTACACAAAAACACCACTAAAAGAAGATCAACCACCTGCAATGACAGCAGCCGAATTCAAAGCTTTGAGAGATCTTAATTTATTATTACAAGAGGGAGGCCTAGAAGACCTCATGGAACCTTTAACACCACTCGATGAGGATGACGAAGAAGAAGAAGACACGGCATCTAATCCCACCTTCAAAAAGAAGTCAGGAAAATTTCCTCCGCTCAATATCAATCCAGCTATAGCTCTATTTGTGAAAATGACCACCAAAGATATTGGAAAAATAAAAAACGAACATACTGCTGGCAACTACAATAGGAGGGGGCAAAGTGGGACTTTCAAGGTGCAAATGATGGAGAAAAATCTGAATTCTCAAAAAATCACATTTTATTAAACATAGAGGACTAGGACATAACAAACATTAATTAAAATGTTAAAAGCACAAAAATGCACTCGATGTCAACTCTACATGTTTCGCCATCTTCATCATAGCTTCTTCAGTAGTTTGATAAACATTTCTCAAGAGTGAACATTTCTAAATTGCAAAGAAACAAAGTGAAAATAGAACAAATATAATCAAAATAGGGCATATATCAACGGTCCTATATTGAATACCCAAACATTTCCATAATTCAAATGGATATAATATCAAAAAAATATACCTTAAGAAGACCTGGACCCTTTTGTTTGCCGGGGGTGGAGGTGATATAGGTACAAAGGCAAGGATGGGTGGAGAGGAGGGGATTGAGAAACCTGACCCCTTAACGTTGACCCATAGAGGAGATGCAAGCCAAGCCAAGAGTAGCACACGAAAAAATGATGATGAGACTGCAATATAGGAATATAATTAGAATACCATATAGATGAATCAATAAAGGTTATTGAATTTTGAACTGATGGTGTAATTACCAATTAGCTAAGAAAAATAGGGTACCCTGGAAGGTGCCATAATGGTAATAATAAGAGAATGGATATCCCACCAGATCAGGAAGAAGAGAGAAGACTCCTTCAAAACAATAAGAGAATTCTATAAGTATATCTTCCATAAGGAAAAATGGCCATGATGATATTAATTACAACAGAGATAAAATGTAAGGCATGAATGCTAATTACCCTGGTAATCCAGTGTAATGCAAATCCAAGTTCTTAGAATGCTGTATAAATAATCCTGTAGGGATTTGTTTGATTCCGAAGGATCTTTAGATAGTTTGCCCCGATGCAAAGCTGCATAGGAAACAAGATAAAGTATGCATAAAGGGATAATTAAATCGCCATGTTAAAATAGAACAAAGGCCAAAAAAGAGAGAAATTCCATTTACCGCGTGTGTCTCCAAACGAGCGTCATGTTCTCCGGAGGTCTAGTGACATACTGACCATTTGCGCCGGCATTTAAGCATCTCCTCCACTCCCTCGGCGTCTGACGTCACCGAGGGAGTGAGAGCGAGGCATGCCCAGCCGTCCAACCGGAGCCCAGTGTTAGAGTGCGTCAATAGGACGCGACGGCGTCACATGATCAGACCGGAAACCGGAACTTGAGGATGACAACATCCGGTCCGGGCGCCATGTTCCTAGCTGTCAGCAAGAAGATGAAGAGGGAAAAAAGAAGGCTGAATAGAGGGAAAAAATCCATGGTCAGTATGTCACTAGACCACCGGGGAACATGACGCTTGTTTGGAGACACACGCGGTAAATGGAATTTCTCTCTTTTTTGGCCTTTGTTCTATTTTAACATGGCGATTTAATTATCCCTTTATGCATACTTTATCTTGTTTCCTATGCAGCTTTGCATCGGGGCAAACTATCTAAAGATCCTTCGGAATCAAACAAATCCCTACAGGATTATTTATACAGCATTCTAAGAACTTGGATTTGCATTACACTGGATTACCAGGGTAATTAGCATTCATGCCTTACATTTTATCTCTGTTGTAATTAATATCATCATGGCCATTTTTCCTTATGGAAGATATACTTATAGAATTCTTTTATTGTTTTGAAGGAGTCTTCTCTCTTCTTCCTGATCTGGTGGGATATCCATTCTCTTATTATTACCATTATGGCACCTTCCAGGGTACCCTATTTTTCTTAGCTAATTGGTAATTACACCATCAGTTCAAAATTCAATAACCTTTATTGATTCATCTATATGGTATTCTAATTATATTCCTATATTGCAGTCTCATCATCATTTTTTCGTGTGCTACTCTTGGCTTGGCTTGCATCTCCTCTATGGGTCAACGTTAAGGGGTCAGGTTTCTCAATCCCCTCCTCTCCACCCATCCTTGCCTTTGTACCTATATCACCTCCACCCCCGGCAAACAAAAGGGTCCAGGTCTTCTTAAGGTATATGTCACGGTTCTAGTCGTACCCTCCAGACAGCTAGGCGTGGCCACCCCACTGGTGCCTTTCAGAGGTATTGAACCTGTGTCCTTCTGGCTTCCCAGTCTGCAAACTAGCCTCTGAGCCACTTCAGGACTTTGGATAACTCCTGTTTATTCCTGTATTGCCTGCAGCACTAGGGGGCTGGACTTCACCAGAGGCTCAGACCTGCCAGTAACTCTCCAGCTGTAGTTGATACCTAATTAACAAGGTATAAGACACTGCCCCTCCCTAAGGGCAGTGTCAGTTCATTGATTCTGGTTTCCTGGTTTGGTTCCTGTCGTTTGAGTTCCTGCATTCCTGTTTGTTTCCGGCATCTGACCTCTGGCTTCACCTGACGGTTCTCCTGCTCCAATCCTTGCCTGTATTTGGACCTGGTTATCCTGCACAGCCCCCGTGCACAAACTCACAGGCCAGGTGGCTTCTTACCTGGTCACCCAGGTCTGTGTTTGTTTGCAAGGGTGAGCATAAATCTCTGCCTGAATGACTCCCAACAAAGGTAAGCACATTACAGAATGAACTGACCTAACATGGAGTCAGCAGAGATGTGCAAGATGCTAACCCTGCAAGTGTCCAGCCTGGCCCAGACTGTTTCAGAGCTGCAGCGTGAAATCCTGTTACTTAAAGGCACAGTACGCCCAGTCTCGGAACCTACATATTCAGAGCCGTTTGTTGTCATGCCTGAGAGATTCAATGGTAGTCATGCTTCTTTCCAGTGCTTTAAAGTGGACTACGAAATTCTATTTGCCTTAAAGCCTCGGACATATGCCAGTGACTTTATCAAGGTCCGTGCGGCTATCAATCTGCTGTCTGGATGGATCAAGACATGGGCTCACCAGATGTTGCTTGCTCAGAATCCTGTCCTTGACAGCTGGGTGTCCTTCTTGACTGCATTGGACTCGCAGTGTAAGACCTCTAGAAAACCGTCTACTCCAAGGTCAGGTTTCAGAGAATCCAAGATACCCAGAGACAGGGAATACCAACACCACACGTCAATGTTGCCATCTTGTGAACCTGTTCATAGAGAAACTCTAGAGGTTTCCCATGTTCCTCCCGACTCTGAAGAACCCATGGAGATAGGTCTCATAAAGACCAAATTGACACCTGATGAAAGAGACCGGAGGAGAGGCCGTGGTCTCTGCTTTTACTGTGGAGAAAGAGGGCACTTTATCTCTCTGTGCCCTACGCGCCCTCCTAGACCTCGGGCTTTCCATTTGGGTGCTGTTCAGTTATACCCAGTCAGCAATACACCTCTGTCTGTGAATTGCCAACATTGTTGTCACACAAGTTCATGTTTGTCTATGGCCAAAGGTACTCAGACCACTGTGATTGAAACCACTAATGTCCTTCAGGTACCTGATAACGTGACCTCTGTGACACTTCTGTCTAAAGCCCCAGAAGAGGCAACTCTGTCTCCTGAAGATGCGGTTCTTATTAGTGCCAACACTACTTCAAGCCTGCTCGAAGAAGATATACCACCAGACTGTACCTATGCTACTGATGGTACTGTAGTCCGCAAAAAGGACTTGCGTTTATTTGAGGAGGCATTGCGTGCCAGACGCTCCACTCCTGCTGAGGAAAATGTTCACGCCCGGCGGGCGTCCCTAAAGGGGGGGTACTGTCACGGTTCTAGTCGTACCCTCCAGACAGCTAGGCATGGCCACCCCACTGGTGCCTTTCAGAGGTATTGAACCTGTGTCCTTCTGGCTTCCCAGTCTGCAAACTAGCCTCTGAGCCACTTCAGGACTTTGGATAACTCCTGTTTATTCCTGTATTGCCTGCAGCACTAGGGGGCTGGACTTCACCAGAGGCTCAGACCTGCCAGTAACTCTCCAGCTGTAGTTGATACCTAATTAACAAGGTATAAGACACTGCCCCTCTTTAAGGGCAGTGTCAGTTCATTGATTCTGGTTTCCTGGTTTGGTTCCTGTCGTTTGAGTTCCTGCATTCCTGTTTGTTTCCGGCATCTGACCTCTGGCTTCACCTGACGGTTCTCCTGCTCCAATCCTTGCCTGTATTTGGACCTGGTTATCCTGCACAGCCCCCGTGCACAAACTCACAGGCCAGGTGGCTTCTTACCTGGTCACCCAGGTCTGTGTTTGTTTGCAAGGGTGAGCATAAATCTCTGCCTGAATGACTCCCAACAAAGGTAAGCACATTACAGTATATTTTGTTGATATTATATCCATTTGAATTATGGAAATGTTTGGGTATTCAATATAGGACCGTTGATATATGCCCTATTTTGATTATATTTGTTCTATTTTCACTTTGTTTCTTTGCAATTTAGAAATGTTCACTCTTGAGAAATGTCTATTAAACTCCTGAAGAAGCTATGATGAAGATGGCGAAACATGTAGACTTGACATTATCGAGTGCATTTTTGTGCTTTTAACATTTTAATTAATGTTTGTTATGTCCTAGTCCTCTATGTTTAATAAAATTAGATTTTTTGAGAATTCAGATTTTTCTCCATCATTTGCACCTTGAAAGTCCCACTTTGCCCCCTCCTATTGTAGTTACCATTTGTTCAGGGATGTGGTGCTTCTAACTGTTTTAAATCTCTGGCAATATTTTCCAAATACTGCTGGCAACCTCACAAAGGAACAAAAAATTGCATTAGAAAACCTACAAAAAAATGAAACTCTTACAATCAAACCCTCAGACAAGGGTGGAAATGTAGTCCTAATGGACAATGAGATGTACAAATCTATGTGCCTCAAAATACTTGGAAACAAAAAATGTTATAAAATGATCTCTCCACTTATGATCAAGACATACAATGAAACCTTCTATAAAAAACTGGACAGAGCTTTGAATGAAAATATAATATCAACAACTCTATGGGAATTCATGCGTATCCAATATCCGACAACACCCACTTTCTACGCACTACCCAAGATCCACAAGGATGAAAAAAATCCCCCAGGAGGACCTATAATTTATGGGAATGGTAATATCTCTGAAACTACCAGCCAGGTAATTGACTCATATTTGAAACCACATGTCACAAAACTACCGTCTTATACGAAAGACACAGTACATTTGTTACAAACCCTGGAAGGATTAACCATCCCAAAAGATGCCATTCTAGTTACCATCGACGTGGAGTCTCTATATAATAACATACCCCACACAAAAGGTTTAACAGCTGTAAAAGAAACACTAGAACAACAAAGCAAATATGATAAAAAAATTAAACGATTTTATTATATCCATGCTGGACCATATCTTAAATCATAACTATTTCTCCTTCAACGGATCATACTACTTGCAAACCTGTGGCGTAGCTATGGGAACCAGCTGCGCGCCTTCCTACGCAAATATCTACCTTGGAAAATTGGAGCAAGACTTCCTCTCAGATGACAAAAATCTCAGATACACCGATAAGATACTCTTATGGCAAAGATTCATCGATGACATCCTGGTTATTTGGGATGGACCTGAAACAATACTGGAAGAATGCCTAAAACAAATGAATAACAACTCCTTCAATATGTTTTTCACTATGAGCTATAACAAAAATAAAGTATAATTCCTAGACTCCTGGATACTTAAAGACGAAAATGGAGATCTTCAAACAACCCTATACAGGAAAGAAACAGCGGGCAACACCATCCTGCACTCAGACAGTTTCCATCCAACATTCCTGAAAAAGTCAATACCCTACATTCAATAACTAAGACTGAAAAGGAATTGTAGCAGTCCAGAAGACTTTCAGAAAGAAGCAAACGCTCTAACAGAACGATTAATACATAGAGGATATACAAAAACATCGTTAAGGAAGGCGTTCAACCGTGTGAAAACACGAGATAGACATGAAGTTCTGTTCAACAAAAACAAAACCAGAGAACCTGAAGAAAAGAAACCAAACTCGAGTCATAATGCGATACTCCAGTGAACATCATAGGATACGTAGAATTCTAAAAAAACATTTGTCCATCCTGACAGAGGACCCTTCCCTAAAAAACCTGGTACCAGAACACCCACAAATTACATTCAGGAAAGCAGGCTCCATAAAGGAAAAACTTGTACACAGTGAATATAGGGAAGACACAAGGAAAGATCCATGTAAAAACAAGGGAACCTTCCCATGTGGAAACTGTGCACAGTGCCGAGTAATTGTGAAATGCACCTCATCAACTTTACCAAATGGAGAACTGTTCAAACCCCAACATTTCGCCAATTGCAAAACAAGAGGCGTGGTTTACCTCATGCGATGCAAATGCAAATGTTTTTATGTTGGTAAAACCAAGCAGGAGTTTGGAACCAGGATCAACAAACACATGAACAGCATGGAAATTGGTAACTTCCTTCTACCATTAGGAAGACATATAACATCATTCCATAAATACAAAATGTCAAAGGTCACCTTCATGGCACTGGATAGGGTCCATATCCCCAAAAGAGGCGGGATTGGAACAAAACACTGCTCCAACGAGAAATGAGATGAATCAACCATTTAAACGCTACCACCTTTCCAGGCCTAAACGAAATGGAAAGTTTTCACCCTTTTCTACCAGGTTTTACTTCAGGAAAAACAGATTAGAAAAGAGAAACTTGTCTAATCTTAGTTCCCCTTTAAAACCTCCTAAAATCCTAAAATATCCCAAAATGAGGAATCACACCTCTCTACCCCTGTCCGCATGCTCCCACGACACATAGTGTCTAATTTTGCTACTTCTGATATTGAGATTTTATCTGCTGTTAACTTACAAGCATATATATTTATCCTAGATCAGGGCTTCCCAAACTTTTTTGGGCCGAGACACACTTATGAATACAGATTTTTTTCGGGACCCACTTGCTTGTAATTGAATATTGTAAAGCGCTACAGAATTTATTGGCGCTATATAAATGCAAATAATAATAATAATTTTGCATATTTTAAAGGGAGGGGGATGTTGAATTAAAAATATCAATTTACTACTTTTCAATTTATTATTGAATACACTTAATTAATGACACAGGTCATGGTAAGGGCATGGCACAGGCCATGGCACAGGTGATGGTACAGGCATGTCACAGGTCATGGTACAGTAGATGGTATAGGCATGGCACAGGTCATGGCAAGGGCCTGGCACAGGTCATGGTACAGGCATGGCGCATGTATGATGGTATAGGCATGGCACAGGTCATGGTACAGGAGATGGTATAGGCATGGCACAGTAGGTACAGGCATGGCACAGTAGGTATAGGCATGGCACAGTAGGTACAGGCATGGCATAGTTAGTAGGTACAGGCATGGCACAGTAGGTATAGGCATGGCACAGTATGTACAGGCATGGCATAGTTGGTAGGTACAGGCATGGCACAGTAGGTACAGGCTTAGCACAGTAGGTACAGGCATGGCATAGTAGGTACAGGCATGGCACAGTAGGTATAGGCATGGCACAGTAGGTACAGGCATTGCATAGTATGTACAGGCATGGCACAGCACTGCTACTTACTGTACCCGGATTGTTACCCACTGCAGCTCACTGTTCACTTACCTGCTCTCCTGGGCAGTGGGCTGGCTCGACTCCTGTCACTCCACACTACGAGACGTCCACGGCGCGCTGCTCCTCTCTTCGCTCTGACGGCTGCGGGAATCGGTGGGAAGGTGACGGAGTCGGACAGTGACTGACGCACGCACCGGCACCGCCCCCAACCAGAGGTGGGACAAGGCCATCCAGCGCCCAGGGCGAAGACACCAAACTGCGCCCCCCCACAAGATGTAGGAGCATAATGTTTTAGCAATATAAAAAAAAAATAATAAAATTGAGCACTAATTGGCACACTTAGGCCCTAAGCATACATTCCCTTTCCAAGCCAAATATTTCCACAAACAAATATTCTCCCTCCTCCCAGTACACATCTCTCCCTGCTGAAATCTCCCTCCCAGCACAAATCTTTCTCCCCATCCTCTCTAAACTCAAAGCCTCTCTCTTCCCAAATGTTCCCTGCTAGCACAACTATCCCTACTCAAAAAAGCACCGTTAGCACACATTCTCACCCCTCAAATTTCCCCTCCAAGCACAAATTCTCCCCTCTCCAAATTCCTTTGGCTGTAACTTTTTGTAAACAAAAACAGATAATGTATGTCCCTCCCTTTCCCCTTTAAAGCATCCCTCCTTCTCTTCCCTGCATGTTTTTTTTTCCTCACAGCTTATTGGTGCGCAAAATCATCTATAAACCAATGTGATATACAACAATATATTCCAATAATGAAAAAAAAGGAAGAGTGTATGAAATCAAAGTAAATAAAAAGTCCATATATATAATGCCATAATACCATATATATGTGACAAAACAAGATGAATATATTTTCAAAGGTGCAGGAATCAAACAGGTGCTATTCCAAATAATAGGTGCAGACTCCCACCACCTTGTGGATTTCCCCCTTTACCCGGCGGATGAACGTAAGTGCAAAATAATATCCAAAAAAGACTCTTCCAGTGAAACAAAACTGCAAAACCTGTGCTCTCAATTTCCAGTCAAAAAAGCAAAATCAGCCTCTTACCAGAAAAAAGGTCTATGTACACTTGTGACTCTCCTTGGTTGGGGGAGGTTCTCTTTCCCCTTAACAGCAGATATGTAGACCATTTTATTTATACATACAGTAGCATTTATTTTCGTATGCGCTGATTTACACATGACATTATAAACATTTTTTTGAACTTCATGAAACCTGCCATCTACTGTTCTGGCAGTGGTAATTTTTATAATTGTAACGAGTAACTATGCAGCACAAAAAAAAATATTGGAGTAGAAGTATTGAAATCATCGAAAAAATGTAGTGAAGTAAAAGTGGAAGTAGGAGAAAAAAATTTTACTCCAGGAAAGTACAGATACTGCCTTTCGGTACTTAAGTACAGTAGTGAAGTAGTTCTACTTAGTTACTATACATCTCTGCTTCTAGGTGGGATCGATATGGGAGGGAGGGGGGGGATTGTGCTGTTATGGGGGGAATTTGGGAGGTGACAGGATAAGATTTGTGACCCCAGTTCAGTTCTCCCTTTCCTCCAGCATGCAGACCTCAGATACAGCGCGGCACATGGCTCTGTGATTCTCCTCTTCTGAGGCTCCTCCTCCTCTTCATATGTCAGAGCGGAGGATGAGCTTAAGGGAAGTCGATTCACGGAAAGCTCGGGAGAGATGCGGCTGCAGAAGGGGAAGAAGATTGCGGCTCAGGAAGGACACTGAATGTCAGATCGGGACTATACAGAGTTTGTTACCCGCCCCCTTTCCACATTGTTTGCTGGGAGGAGAGGGCAGGTAACAAACTCTGTATAGTCCCGATCTGACATCCAGTGTCCTTCCTGAGCCGTCCCTCCCACCCACCCCTTGTACCGGCCCTGCCCCCAATGATGTCACAGCCGGGAACCCCACCCCTTCCCCATAGCCAGCAATACGTCCAGCGCCCCTAGTGAGCTTTTAAATGGTAATTTTTTTTCCCACTGCTGATCTGACTGCTCTAACGCTGTCGGCGACCCACTCAGATGTGGCTCGCGACCCACCAGTGGGTCGCGACCCACAGTTTGGGAAGTCCTGTCCTAGATGATACCCCTGTATTTTCAACAAATGTTGAATTTAAGATACTTTTCTATATGTTAAAAAACCTTTCCATATACAAGGAAATATAGTTCCTCAAAATCCTGTCCCGATTTTTCTGCACCTGGCACACAAAGCCCCAGTCTTTCAAACACTGGGGCATACTGGAGCAAAAGGGAGGATAATTTACACCTTCTATCCCCCCACGGGTACCCATCGGCACCCCGCTCCAAGAAATGTGTCGGCGGCGCTTCATATACATTCAATACGGCCGAGTCTCTGCCTAGATGCGTGCGCAGCATCAGGTGCGCTTGCGTAAAAGGATAAGAGACATGTCAGCGGCCAGAACATCACATGTCCCGATGCGCAGTACTGCGCATGTGCGGACGGTATATAAGCTCCGAGGAACGCAGAAGTACTTCAGTCTCCTCCAGGACAAGGAGATAGACTGACCTGCAGAGTGCTGCCTTGGAACCACTTTTAAAGCTGCACAAAAATGTAAGTTGATTACCTGCAACCTTGATAAAGTAAAAAGCACTTTACAAGATATACAAAGATACAGTTATTTCGGTTCCATTTTCGGTCATATTGATTTCAGAGTATACAAACATCCTCTGTTTCAGCATCCATCTACCGGATCAAAAAACCCCCTTGATCTTGCAAAAAATTGTAGACATACTCTGACCTACGGCTCAAAGCCAGTGAGTAATTTTTGAAAATTGAAATAAACACTATTTTTTATAAACTATATCCGATAATTCTTATAAACATCAATTATAGGAACAGCGACTCCAGTTCCTGTTGCAGTTTTAGGACAGGAGGAAAAGGTCTCCATGCTTGGAAAGGCAATCTAGAAAAAAGAAAAATGTAAGTTCAAATGTAAACACCACCCCAAATGGAAATTATTTCCCCTTGGATGTGTAGGTGTACTAAAAAATCTTCTCTGTCACTAATACAGATACGGTGAAATCCTTGAGAAAGGCTGAAAGGCCGAAACGCGTAGAATATTGCAGATGTTTCTTTCTCTGACCCAGAAAACTTGAAACCAAGTCCAGAGAACAGAGAAAAACATCTATATGCTCATCAAAGTCACTATTTTCTCACTGCAACTTTATACTTTTTCACCTCTCCACAACATAGGGTCTATAGCCCTACACACATACGTGTATTGTTTTAAACAATTGTATAAATAAATTTGTTTGATTTTACATACAATTTATCCTAAATCTTTTGCCCATAAAGTCCCACTCATTACTGGTTTGAGGCACCAGAAATTCCTTACATACGGATCATTGTCTTGTTGGAAGACAAATCTCCGTCCCAGTCTCAGGTCTTTTGCAGACTCCATCAGGTTTTCTTCCAGAATGGTCCTGTATTTGGCTCCATCCATCTTCCCATCAATTTTAACCATCTTCCCTGTCCCTGCTGAAGAAAAGTAGGCCCAAACCATGATGCTGCCACCACCATGTTTGACAGTGGGGATGGTGTGTTCAGGGTGATGAGCTGTGTTGCTTTTACGCCAAACATAACGTTTTGCATTGTTGCCAAAAAGTTCAATTTTGGTTTCATCTGACCAGAGCACCTTCTTCCACATGTTTGGTGTGTCTCCCAGGTGGCTTGTGGCAAACTTTAAATGACACTTTTTATGGATATCTTTAAGAAATGGCTTTCTTCTTGCCACTCTTCCATAAAGGCCAGATTTGTGCAGTATACGACTGATTGTTGTCCTATGGACAGAGTCTCCCACCTCAGCTGTAGATCTCTGCAGTTCATCCAGAGTGATCATGGGCCTCTTGGCTGCATCTCTGATCAGTCTTCTCCTTGTATGAGCTGAAAGTTTAGAAGGATGGCCAGGTCTTCGTAGATTTGCAGTGGTCTGATACTCCTTCCATTTCAATATTATCGCTTGCACGGTGCTCCTTGGGATGTTTAAAGCTTGGGAAATCTTTTTGTATCCAAAGCGTTAAACTTCTCCACAACAGTATCTCAGACCTGCCTGGTGTGTTCCTTGTTCTTCATGATGCTCTCTGCGCTTTAAACGGACCTCTGAGACTATCACAGTGCAGGTGCATTTATACGGAGACTTGATTACACACAGGTGGATTCTATTTATCATCATTAGTCATTTAGGTCAACATTGGATCATTCAGAGATCCTCACTGAACTTCTGGACAGAGTTTGCTGCACTGAAAGTAAAGGGGCTGAATAATTTTGCACGCCCAATTTTTCAGTTTTTTATTTGTTAACAAAGTTTGAAATATCCAATAAATTTTGTTCTACTTCATGATTGTGTCCCATGTTGTTGATTCTTCACAAAAAATTACAGTTTTATATCTTTATGTTTGAAGCCTGAAATGTGGCAAAAGGTTGCAAAGTTCAAGGGGGCCGAATACTTTCGCAAGGCACTGTATGTCCTATAATGTTAGGGGGCTTGGTTCTCCACAGAAAAGGGGTCGCGTTTGGCAGGAATTGCATCACCTGTCCTCAAATATTATGTTTTTGTAGGAGACGCACTTCACTGACAATTCTACATCCTGTATGCCCCTTATAACCTTTAATCAATGGCATCATAGCACGTCCATTATATCAAAGGCCATAGGGGTTT
Organism: Pelophylax lessonae; assembly: GCF_965119305.1. Taxonomy (NCBI): domain Eukaryota; kingdom Metazoa; phylum Chordata; class Amphibia; order Anura; family Ranidae; genus Pelophylax; species Pelophylax lessonae. Next base: position 38,965,044 of record NC_138774.1, on the reverse strand, counting down.
CAATAGCCATATGGAAATCCTGCCCCTTTTCCCTGCTGTCCATGCAAACTGACCCTTTTTTTATTAAAGGTATGATACATGGTCATAAATATGCGTTTGCTACGATTAATGCCTTATATTCCAACACGGTTTACTTTTGCTCTATAACCCTCAAGAAGCTGGTGGATTTCAAGGAAGGTGTGGTGATACTGTGAGGTGATTTTAACATCACCCTCGATCCTAGCTTGGACACCTCCTCAGCTAACACAACCCTATCCTTTTGAACACTCAAGCATGTTAAACAGTTATGTCCTCTGCACAGTTTATGGGATAAGGATTTTAGGTATTACTCTAAGATGTTTGATACGTAAAAAGAAAAAGGTGCCCCCAGGGGTTTTTTAACAGCAAAAGATTATTGAGATAAAAAAAGTATAAAATTATTAATTTTTTTATTCACGCTTGGTTAAAAAGTTTACATGTAAAAAATAAGCTCTGGTTTACAATATTAGCCCATTGAAAAAACATGAGAAAAAGACAATACAAGAACAATCACAACCAACAAATTGGTATCCCTACCGTTTTGACCTATTCCATGGTGGTCTTCCTAAGGGGATATGTGATGTCTATGTAGCACTACCCCATTGGGGGTTGCTGGTTAATTGTGTTCTTCAGCACTACTGTGACCCTGCAAACCCTCCAGCCCACCTGACACTCTAGGTTAAGACATTGTGTTAGTGTATACACCTTTAAGAATCACACTGAAACACTACAAATGAGTTTTGACTTTTACTAGTGAATAAACAAGTGAAATTATGTCAGTCAGCTAAACCCTGTATAAACTGTCAGAGTTCAGCAAGACTGACACAGAAACAACAATTCTTTACTGTTAGGGCTACAAGATTGTGGAATTCTCTACCACAAGAGGTGGTTTCTGCGGGAAGTATGGTGGCTTTCAAAAGACTCTTAGACGTACATCTCAAGGATTAGAACATTCAGGGGTATGAGAGATGATTACGGCCACACACACCTACACAGGTTGAACTAGATGGACTATTGTCTTTATTCAACCTCACCTACTATGTAACTATGTATGTAACTCTGGGCCTAATTCATTAAACCTCCAGCTTAAGACTGCTTAGGCTTGTTCATTTCTCGCCGCTTTCCAATTAATTCTCTCCCGCAGTGGCGAATTGGACAGCGTGACAGCAACAATGAATTCCGCCGTCAGCGGCGTTAAGCTACGCTGAATGTCGATCGCGGCTTCTCAAATTCTCATACTTATGTCTTTCTGCACACAGTAGTCTCACATAGCACTGTGGTCTAGTGGGTTCGTGCACATATCCTCTATAATGCATCTCCCTTTGCCGTAGGTTCGAGGCTGACCATCTCCACCTAACTTCTTTTCTGTATTGTTTTTGTTTGATTAAAAACTCTAACGGATTGGATCATATATATTGCTACAAAATATACATCACGTACATACACCGTGAAGCGCTTGCAAACTTACATTATGTTAAGCGATTTCATAATCTCATCTGTCTGTAGAATCAAACTCATGATTACACGATATAAAAAGTATTATAACCACTAGACCACTTCAGGTCCACATTAAAAACTGACACTTTTTCTATGGTCTTCTTCCTAGATTCCCTACAATGTTTAGTACTTTAGCTATATGTGCATTTTAGCCTTAACACCAAATCTTAACATCTTTTTACCAAACAGCTCTATTCTGCAGAATAGCTAAGGGCTTTGCAACTTAACTACAGTTAACAACGTCATAGTTTAAAATCCCAACAATCACTACACTTGGATCTCTTTTCGCTATCGTTTTTTTAATTGAATATATTTTTTTTTTTTGGGGGGGGGGGGCTACATAAATATCCCGCGCATTAATGGAACAAACACAATTTTAATTGTATGAGTGTGGTCCTATTTTTCTGGAGCTGCAATTGTTTACACATTTACCATGGTTGTTAGAATTTCCAGAACAATAAACATATGTGTCTGATATTGGACTCTCTCCATATTTGAACAACACAGACCCTCATAGTCCAACACTACATTTTGCCTCACACCTCAACACAACACTGTCCCATCCCTACCCTACATTCCAACCCCTCACATCACCAGTACAAGCAGCATGCAAAGTGCAAAGCTCCAGCATTGGCAGCTTAATGGGCCATACACACTATAAGATTTTCTTAAAACTTTTTCCTTTAGACTTACCAAAACCATATAATATGAGGTCAAACCTAAACACTTTCAATTTGTATGCAATCTGGCACGCCCTTGCACTACACAGAAAAGGTAAATCTGAAGGAAAAAGTCTTCCGAAAATCTTATAGTGTGTATTTATATTATTTAGTCTGTAGCCACCCACAAAAAAATAAAGACATGTTCCGTTCAAAAGTATTTATTTTTCATGGAATTACAGCATAAGGAGGGATGCCTTTACAGCGCCAGTCCACGATCTTTGCTCCATGGCTACATTAGGCAAAGATACGGGATTCTGATATCTTGAGCAAGTTCATGCAGAGTCAAGAAGCAATTCTACACCTCTACCAGCTCATAGAGGACAGGTATGGCCAGGTTTCTGTTCAGCTTCCAAGCCACTTCTGAAGTTCCAGGGTGTTCATGTTGGTCATTGAGGCCAGTTCTGGGCATGTGCCTAACGAAGTATCCACTGACCACAAATGAAGACGAGTGGAGTCCATGAAGGTGGGTTTCTACCAGCTACAACCGCAAGCAGTACCACTCCTGGAAAAATAAAGCAAAGGATAAGCCATTTCATCATGAAAATCAAATCTTACTGGCCGCTTGCTTCATTTTTAACTTCATTTCTTTTCTACATCACGAGTGAAATTACACATTTTCACGCAACTTACACAAACCAGAAATCATTAATGCAAACATTTGAATACACACCTGTGACGCCAGACAGCCCATCACCACAGGCTTCCTAGGGTACGTGCCATGATTCCAATACAAGATGTCCAGATTCTGTAAAATTATTACAACATAAGATACCAAGCAGCCTTTCATGTTGTCAATAACTACACAGGTGGCATAGACACAACTAAACACCTGCCAGCTCTTCTTATCCCTCTCCACTATTTACAATATCAACATGTTTATGGTTTGAGGTGCGTGTTCTTGCTCAAGTAACACAGTTTAGGAATGTTGACTACACTTTATCTAGAATGGCAAGTGTTATTGGCAGATGATAATTACCATCTGTCTCCCTGTGAGTGTCAACTCTGCAAACTAGCAAGTTAATACACATGCTGTATCTCGAGCGGTTACAGTACTTACATGTAAAGTGGCTAGTGACCAGGTCATTCCGGGTGGCCATCCCTGCAGCGGTGCTCCGCCGCCTGGGGGCCGCCAGCTGACGGACCTCTGGCTCCCTCTCCTCCGTCAGCTCCCAGGATTCATCCCGGGCAACGCACATGTTGTGCAACACGCAGCATGCCAGGATGATCCTGGAAGCCTTTGGAGGAGAGTACAGGAGTTCCCCCCAGGCTGGGCCAAGCAGAGAAAACGGGATTTGAGAAGACCTATGGTCAACTCAATGATGCCCCGGCTTCTCCACAAGGCCCTGTTGTAGTTCTGTTGTGCTCGGCCCTGGGGGTACCTGATTGGAGCCATCAGCCACGTCAGCTGCGGGTAACCAGCATCCCCTGAAAATACAAAGAAATATACATTAGTTCTTCATATCATGTGACTTTAGATAACTCATCAAAATGGGAGACAATGATGCATTTTTCAAAACAACCTGCTCATCTGTGTGCAAAAACTCATATGAAACATCTGAACTATGTCTAACTGCCTAAATACCTAATCTACATGGAAAAAAGGGGACCAAAAGTGGTGTCTTTCTATTGAAAGTTCCACCTTTCCCCATATTTTTTTACAATTAGATTAGCATAGGCATTACTTATGGAAGATATCTTACACTATATTGAGGAAACCAATATTGACTCACTTATGCAAAGGACTTTCGGGATATGGCAATACCATTGGAATCCCTTCTATGTTTTGCTTGTGTGGCGTTACGACAGCATTTACACATTGGGTAACCACCTTCATTTGACTTGAAGACAACTTTGGAAATGTTTCTGTTGTGAGCTGGTAGGGTGGTGATCTGGTTGTGTGCAAACAGCCTGCCATCTCATAACACATACATTTTATGTAGGCTTTGCTTTAATCAGTGTGTACACAGATGTAGCTTATTCATATGTACAAACCTTACAGTTTATGTTGTTGTCACAAAATAATACTTTACCAATAAGCCACCCTTCTGGCATTTCGCCCCTTTCAAACTGCTGGAACAGAGTACTGTTTTGTAACATCCTGGAATCATGGCACGACCCTGGGTGACCTGTGTTGGCACTCATTATGCGTTGTTTGGCGTCACACACCAATTGGATGTTCAGGGAGTGGTACTGCTTGCGGTTCCGATACTCCATTTCATGGCTCCTTGGTGGCCTGATGGCTATGTGGGTGCCATCTATTGCCCCTAGGATTTGCGGCATCTGTGCCCGCTGGTAGAAACCCAACTTCACTTCATTCCACTCATTTTCATTCTGTGGCCAGTGGATAAATTGGGGCACAATCCCCACAATGACATTGATGACTAACATGAACACCCTGGAAACTGTGGCCTGGCTAATGCCCATAATACTTCCAGAAGTGGCTTGGAAGCTGCCACGCCCTAATATATACAAAGTCACCAGCAACCTGGCAATGCCAGGCACCACATTGCCGCGCTGTGTGTCAGATGTAATTTTGTTCTCTATCAGCTGGTAGAGGTGTAGAATAGCTCGCTCGAGCCGGAACTTCCTCCTGATATCAGAATTCCGCAGCTTGTCCAAATATAGCCTTGGAGCAAAAATAAGTGGCTGGCGAGGTAAGGGCATACGGACTGGAGGTGCCGCTGCAGCTGCTTCCCCAGCACCTGCTTCCCCACCTTATGCTGCCTCCTGTGCTATGGCCTCCTCAAACAGGGCACCAAGAAATGCACACATCGCACTTTCTAAAAGGCTTTGGTTTTCCATTTTGAACGCGGGAATTAGCCGGCGCAAATCGCAGGTATATATACAAACGGCCGCTAATTGCCACACCCGTGAGCCTGCTATAAAATGAGCACATGGCCAATATAGCTGATGGATGTTACAGAGTGAAGTCTGCTAGCAAGACCCCGTGAGCCACAACTTCCATTATCTTTAGGTAAGACAATTGTATCTCTCTCTCTTTCTCTCTCTCTATATATATATTGTGAGGGATTAGCTCGGGGGTAGGCGTGGATGACCCCTTTGGGGGTGCGTTTTCACAGAGAGATAGCCGAGCAGAGGTTGCAAACAAGACTGATTTATTCATGCAATTTACTTCACACAATTGCAAGCGTCAAAACAGCCAAAATAAAATAAAAGACAAAATAAATCCTTGCCTCTGTGGGCGGCTACCTTCTCACGCTGGAACCTACCTAAGAGTCTGTCCCCAACCTACTGTTGGGCAGACTTTCTTATCCTACAGCGGATACTCAACAGTCCATGTTTTATCTCTTCACACAGCACATGTTCATTTATAACAGGTCCCTTTACTCTTCAGACTCTTCACATTGAACACAGTTCATTTAACAGGTCCCTTTACTCTTCACACTCTTCACATAGAACATGTCCCTTTGTTTTCTTTCCACATAGCAAAACAGTCCATGTCCTCACCTTTGAGACGTCTTCACACTTGGTTACCCTCCTTAGCGCATATCACTTCAGGGGGTCTTCTCCAATATGATGGAACGTTTGAGAGACAAATATAAATCAGATCTGATGGATATTGACAAGGAAATTGAAAACCTACAAACAAAAAATCGTATACTTACCAAACATGTAGAATATAACAAAAGGGAATTAGAACTACAGGCTCATTTGGAGAGTTATAACAAAAACCTCCTAATGAGAAAAGATTTAAAATTTTATAAAGATAAGCTGGCCTTCATTGGAGGCTATGCTTATAAATGGCAAAAATCCAATTATACACGTAAGAATAGATTTTCAAGAACAATGCCTGATAAAATAGGACACCAATATCCATCTGATTCTGAACTGTCTCTTGCATCTTCTGCCTCATCATCACGATCCGTACAAAAAAGTCAAACAAGACAAGGTCAGGGCAATGGCGGCAAATCGGGTAAACGAAATAACAAAGGAAATCAACCCCAAAATATGGTAGGAGATACTGACAAACCAAATAGAAAACGTAACCTATCCCCACAATCCACACCAAATGCAAAAACAACCCCATCCATGGGAGTTGTCAGGGATCTGGGAGCCATCCCTAGAACCTCTAGAAATGAGCCAATCTCAACCTCAGTAAACGGTGAGGTATCTCAGGGATCCCCTTTAGGGACCCCCTTTCCCTCACAACCGTCAGACGAAAAAAGAGGAACCCTAGACTAGACACCTATGTAATAAGGGGTCAAACAATAGATCTGGAATAGAGTATACACACATGGACACCCCTGCATCGGCCCCTGTGATGTTATCACTTGAGGGGATTGATGATGGAATGCCCAGTGAAACAAATCAAGTCACACCCATAGAAGTAAAAAATTCCTTGGACATTATCAACTTATCCTCCCGACCGCTCTCAAAAACTGAAAAGGAAGTGTTGCAACTCGGTCTGAGCTTTTGCCCAGACCAACAATTAAACAAATTTGAGGTGGTCAAAGACCTTCACCTATTTGCAAGGAACTTGACATATAAATATATTTTCGACAAAAATAAAGGTCAGAACAATACACGGGATGAGGATTTATACAAGGGATTCAAGGCTCAGGATTTTCGGAACCTCAAAACAATGATGCAATTAGTTGAGGAGAACAAACAACATCCAGATTATTCATCATCTGACTCCTCCTCTGATGAAGACGAGGAGCCACATGAGGAACTAAACAAATTCAAACCCAAGTCTACGCGTTTCCCCAAACTCCAGACTTGCCCAGCTATCTGGGCGTTTGTGAAGCATACTCAGAAGGAGATCGACAACTTGGAGGCCCCCCCACTTGGGGCCTCGAATTTGTCGGCCTCCCAAAGAGATGCTTTAGATGACCTCATCCATGACGACCTCGTTGTCATCAAACCCTCTGACAAGGGCGGCAACGTGGTCGTCATGGACAGGCATCAGTACGAAACCATGTGTTTCGATATTTTGACCAATGAAGAATGGTACAGGCCAGTGTCCATAGAGGAAGTTGACATTATGAAAGGAAGGTTCAAATCAATAATTTTCAATGCTTTACAGTCACATGTGATTAACCAAGAGCTCTACGACTACTTAAATGTTAAATGGCCAATTTTGCCAACTTTTTACGCGCTACCTAAAGTGCATAAAAGCCTGGACAAACCCCCAGGGCGCCCGATTGTATCGGGCATGGGATCCATTACCGAGCCCTCTAGCCGGTTTGTGGATGATCAGCTACGCCCACATGTGATGGGTCTGCCCTCATACCTTAGGGACACCCTGGAGCTATTGAGAGTCCTTGAGGGCCTCAGTGTCCCCGGGGGCTCCCTATTGGTTACTCTCGACATCGAGGCCCTCTACTCCAGTATTCCACATACAAGGGGTATCGAGGTGATTACCACCTTCCTCAAGGAGCAGACCCATCGCACGTGGGCGTTGGCAGATTTTACCCTTCAATTACTCAACCACATTCTGAGATCAAACATCTTTGTATTTGGCGAAACCACTTACCTCCAGGTACAGGGGGTAGCGATGGGGACTTTGTGTGCCCCATCGTATGCCAACCTGTACCTGGGGGGGTGGGAAAGGGAGTTGTTCGCCAATGATGCCGCTGCGTTATACCTGCGCCACCTAGCGTTATGGCGCAGGTATATCGACGACGTCATCATTGGTTGGACAGGTTCGGTATCTACTCTTCTGGAATTTATGGAATTTATATCAAACAACAATTATAATTTAAAATTTACAGTTCAATATGATACCCAAAAAATAGCCTTTCTTGACATCATGGTCTACCTTAATGGTAGTATTTATACCTCACTGTACCGCAAAAACACAGCGGGTAATACAATACTACATTATACAAGTAGCCATCCACGATCTCTAGTACGCAGTATTCCGTATTCACAATACCTGAGAATACGACGTAACTGCACGTTAGAATCGGACTATAAACGAGAAGCCAAGGCCTTACAACAAAGGCTCTTGGCCCGTGGCTATAGTAGAAAACTCCTTAAAAAAGCCTACCAAAGGGCTAATCTCCAACCACGAGACAAATTGATCTTTGGCTCTCGTCAGACTGACCCTATGAATACTACCAAACTCATTACCAAATACAGCTCTCAGCATCAAACTATACGTAGAATTTTGGCCAACAACTGGCACTTTCTAGCAGATGACACCACGATCTCCAAATACATCAAACCATACCAAGAGGTAATCTATCGCAAGTCTGCCTCACTCAGAGACAGACTTGTACATAGTCACCATAGATCTATTGAGGAGGAGGAATCTGATGGAGCAATGGGGGGTCTTGGCACATATAGATGTGGACAATGCTCGGAATGCCCCTGGGTGAGAGAGGGCTACACCTTCCCTCTACCTCGGGGAGGGACTCTGAAACCTAGATTCAGGGCCACTTGCCTCACAGAGGGTGTGGTGTATCTGGCCACATGCCTCTGTGGGGCGTTTTACGTGGGTAAAACTATCAGACCCTTTGCAAGGCGGATCCAGGACCACCTTTATTATATGGACACTGGACTCATGTTTACACCCATTTGTAAGCATGTGGGCTTACAACACAACTTTGACCCCTATACCATCAAATTTATTGTATTGGAGGCAATTAAGAAAAATCTGCGAGGTGGTAACTACGATAACGCCATCCTCAAAGCAGAGGTTAAGTGGATCTATAAGCTACAGGCCACCAGACCACCTGGGCTAAATACAGCCCTATCGTTCAAACCAACAAAGAATAGTGGTCTGGTTACCACCAAAGCACACCTCCATCCCTAAATACATGTAAAGACAGAGAAAACTGGCCCGCGGGACTTTAAATGAGGTTGTGCTTAGTGGCTGGAGATCAAAAAATACATAATGCATGAGTAAAACAATAATGAGTATTTATTGCAAAAATGGACAAGTTGTATGAGTAAAATTCATAACATGTACCACCATAGCACATGATGTAGCTTAATAGCTAGTGTATGCGTAATATACAACATGAACAGTAATCCATCACATCATAGTTAATAACTTGGTGTAGCCACTTAATTACATAAATAGAAATTTCATGAGAGTAGGATATATGACATCATGAACTGACGCGTTTCGGGAGCATGTCTCCCTTCTTCAGAGATCAATTTGATTCAACGTATATCTACAAAAAAATGGGATATTGGAGTATGCAGTATAGAATATGGAACATTTTGAATAGAAAGAATTTTCAATCCAATAATGAGGACTCCAAAGAGTGCTCAATACTCACGAGTAGGTAAAATCAGAATGGAAAAAATTGGCTAGTGTGGAAAGGCGGCACATCGTATCTCACCCGGGAGCTGAAGGGTCCTGGAGGATAGACAGGCCGGAGAAGGGGATCCATGGTAGATGGATGGACACTGTGTGGTGGGGAAGGGATCTTGCAAACCTGTCATGAGTGACACATGTGAAAAATGATGAATTGTAGCAGGTTGCTACTGGTGATGGGGAATCATGAATGGTGGAGAGGAAAAGCCGGTGTGGTGAGCTGATGGAGATCCCAAAAGGGTTTTGGGAAAAAGAACAACATGCAGAAAATGAAAAAGTGACGGTGGGATGGAGGAGAGGAGAGCAGTGCATGGTGACCCGGTTGGGATGGTTGTGGAGTGAGTGGGGTGGGGTGGTGAGGAGAGGATGGACTGGTGACCCAAGGACATAGGTGTGGGAAGGGAATGAGGCTAGGGAAAAAAGGAGGTGAAAGAAAACACCCAGTGAGCAACCTACCATGTGGATCCCATCCCGGCAGTAAACCTCGGACCCTAACGTCATGTGGAGCGGGTAAAAGGAGATCCAGCGGAGCCGAGGCGTCCGTGATCACATGGAGAGGAACGCTGGATGCAGACCTCTCCGTCCCGCTGATGTAGAAACACATACCAGCGCAGCGACGTCAGTGTGTCCACTGACGCACAGCGCTGGGTGTGCGGCATGACGCCGATGTAAAGGTGGACCCGCTCCTCCCATGGGGAGGGGAGGGACGGGGACAGCAAGGGAGACAGGAGCTCCCTCTTAATACATCGCAGCTCCCGGGGTATGAACAAGCACCCCCTAACAATCAGAGGCCAGCAAAAGTAACAAAAATATAGGAAAGTGTAATGTCCAGTGTGAGAATCATCACAGAGGAAATTGATGAGCATGTTGGCATATTTCATACTGTACAAAATAAGAAAATGAAAAATGACTATGAAATAAAGAAGTATTGTATAAGTAAATATAATAGAAAACGGGGGCTACCAAGATTGAAATCGCAGCCAGGAGGAAACCAGATCACCGATGGGCACTTGTGGGTGTATTCCACCCTAAATACAGGTACAACAAAGAATAGTGGTCTGGTTACCACCAAAGCACACCTCCATCCCTAAATACATGTAAAGACAGAGAAAACTGGCCCGCGGGACTTTAAATGAGGTTGTGCTTAGTGGCTGGAGATCAAAAAATACATAATGCATGAGTAAAACAATAATGAGTATTTATTGCAAAAATGGACAAGTTGTATGAGTAAAATTCATAACATGTACTACCATAGCACATGATATAGCTTAATAGCTAGTGTATGCGTAATATACAACATGAACAGTAATCCATCACATCATAGTTAATAACTTGGTGTAGCCACTTAATTACATAAATAGAAATTTCATGAGAGTAGGATATATGACATCATGAACTGACGCGTTTCGGGAGCATGTCTCCCTTCTTCAGAGATCAATTTGATTCAACGTATATCTACAAAAAAATGGGATATTGGAGTATGCAGTATAGAATATGGAACATTTTGAATAGAAAGAATTTTCAATCCAATAATGAGGACTCCAAAGAGTGCTCAATACTCACGAGTAGGTAAAATCAGAATGGAAAAAATTGGCTAGTGTGGAAAGGCGGCACATCGTATCTCACCCGGGAGCTGAAGGGTCCTGGAGGATAGACAGGCCGGAGAAGGGGATCCATGGTAGATGGATGGACACTGTGTGGTGGGGAAGGGATCTTGCAAACCTGTCATGAGTGACACATGTGAAAAATTATGAATTGTAGCAGGTTGCTACTGGTGATGGGGAATCATGAATGGTGGAGAGGAAAAGCCGGTGTGGTGAGCTGATGGAGATCCCAAAAGGGTTTTGGGAAAAAGAACAACATGCAGAAAATGAAAAAGTGACGGTGGGATGGAGGAGAGGAGAGCAGTGCATGGTGACCCGGTTGGGATGGTTGTGGAGTGAGTGGGGTGGGGTGGTGAGGAGAGGATGGACTGGTGACCCAAGGACATAGGTGTGGGAAGGGAATGAGGCTAGGGAAAAAAGGAGGTGAAAGAAAACACCCAGTGAGCAACCTACCATGTGGATCCCATCCCGGCAGTAAACCTCGGACCCTAACGTCATGTGGAGCGGGTAAAAGGAGATCTTTACTTATACAATACTTCTTTATTTCATAGTCATTTTTCATTTTCTTATTTTGTACAGTATGAAATATGCCAACATGCTCATCAATTTCCTCTGTGATGATTCTCACACTGGACATTACACTTTCCTATATTTTTGTTACTTTTGCTGGCCTCTGATTGTTAGGGGGTGCTTGTTCATACCCCGGGAGCTGCGATGTATTAAGAGGGAGCTCCTGTCTCCCTTGCTGTCCCCGCCCCTCCCCTCCCCATGGGAGGAGCGGGTCCACCTTTACATCGGCGTCATGCCGCACACCCAGCGCTGTGCGTCAGTGGACACACTGACGTCGCTGCGCTGGTATGTGTTTCTACATCAGCGGGACGGAGAGGTCTGCATCCAGCGTTCCTCTCCATGTGATCACGGATGCCTCGGCTCTGCTGGATCTCCTTTTACCCGCTCCACATGACGTTAGGGTCCGAGGTTTACTGCCGGGATGGGATCCACATGGTAGGTTGCTCACTGGGTGTTTTCTTTCACCTCCTTTTTTCCCTAGCCTCATTCCCTTCCCACACCTATGTCCTTGGGTCACCAGTCCATCCTCTCCTCACCACCCCACCCCACTCACTCCACAACCATCCCAACCGGGTCACCATGCACTGCTCTCCTCTCCTCCATCCCACCGTCACTTTTTCATTTTCTGCATGTTGTTCTTTTTCCCAAAACCCTTTTGGGATCTCCATCAGCTCACCACACCGGCTTTTCCTCTCCACCATTCATGATTCCCCATCACCAGTAGCAACCTGCTACAATTCATAATTTTTCACATGTGTCACTCATGACAGGTTTGCAAGATCCCTTCCCCACCACACAGTGTCCATCCATCTACCATGGATCCCCTTCTCCGGCCTGTCTATCCTCCAGGACCCTTCAGCTCCCGGGTGAGATACGATGTGCCGCCTTTCCAAACTAGCCAATTTTTTCCATTCTGATTTTACCTACTCGTGAGTATTGAGCACTCTTTGGAGTCCTCATTATTGGATTGAAAATTCTTTCTATTCAAAATGTTCCATATTCTATACTGCATACTCCAATATCCCATTTTTTTGTAGATATACGTTGAATCAAATTGATCTCTGAAGAAGGGAGACATGCTCCCGAAACGCGTCAGTTCATGATGTCATATATCCTACTCTCATGAAATTTCTATTTATGTAATTAAGTGGCTACACCAAGTTATTAACTATGATGTGATGGATTACTGTTCATGTTGTATATTACGCATACACTAGCTATTAAGCTATATCATGTGCTATGGTGGTACATGTTATGAATTTTACTCATACAACTTGTCCATTTTTGCAATAAATACTCATTATTGTTTTACTCATGCATTATGTATTTTTTGATCTCCAGCCACTAAGCACAACCTCATTTAAAGTCCCGCGGGCCAGTTTTCTCTGTCTTTATCGTTCAAACCATTTCTGGAATAGCCTACGATCATACAATTATTGGCGATAAAATTATCTTTCCTTCCCCTTCTTTCCCTTCCCTGATGTATGGTCCTGTGATTCACTTTAAGACATCCTGTGTTTTCTACACCATATGCTCACCCATGATCTTATGATTGGGGATACTGGACACAATCTAGTGATAGCTTAGACACTGATCCAACAACACAGTGGCACATCATCCTGCCTTATGTTTTGATCTAGGATAGGACATTATATATATGCCTTCCTATTTATTATGTTCAATATTTTTTGTTTGTTTCAATAAATTTATTGACATTTGGCTGTCATTTGCTATAGATTAAAAATAGAATCTGTTCTATGTCATTGAAGTGTATTTTTTGCTTATTTACATTCCTTTTGTATTTTTCTTAGATGGAAATCCATATGTTCCTATGGGATCGGTCTGCAGTCAAATCCAATGGGCCAGCACTCTCTTCGCTTTTGCTTTTTGACAGGGATTCGGGCGCCAAGCCGGGGGTGGTGCTGTGAGACTTTGCCCATCTTTCTCCTCCCACGTTACTCCCCGAGTCCGCCCTCTTTTCATGGCGGATGTGCAGCGCTCCGACCCGCCTGCTACCGTCTCCCCTACGGTGCAGGCGTGGCTAGGACCGCAAGATGGCGCCCGCACCGGAAGTGATTAGTTGGAGGTCACGAGGTACCTCATCACTTCCGGTGGGACCGCGCATAAAATGCCGAGCACAGCATGGTACAAACAGGCCACGACTACAGTGGCGCGGCTGTTTGTTACCACTCGATCTCAGTACTCAAGGTAAGCGTCTCACCAACTTGGATCTCCCGACTGCACGGCTCTTTATGGGATTTGTCTGTCACTTTCTCTGCATCGGCACACCACTTCACTTGCCTGACTCTTCTTTTGCCATTTTTTACTATGGACCGGGTCTGTCTGATACCTTACTATATATGCTCACTTTTCAAGTCTTGTACGGACACATATCTAAGGTCATTCCTTTACTTACCTTCAAGGCACCTTGTCACACTTTATATGTGATAATCCTTTGCTCTATATGAGGTCTTCCTGCATCACCTATTTTCATTCACACTATACGGGCATTCACCTTGCTCATCTTCACAGGGTACAACTCTCTACCTGCATATCTTCTGCTTACAGGACTTTTTCATTTTCTTTGATCTCTGGTTACTACTATGTTTCACTTCTCGGTTCACCCCTCTGGCCCTGCTCTTGGAGACCAACCTTGTGATACTCATACACACCCCCCTTTTCCCAAGTGTATTTTGGGATTATCGGTGATGATCTTTTTTACAAATTATTGACCCCCTCAGATATGCTGTGACTCGACAGAGCCCGGTCCGGTTCCTGTCCAGACCTGGCTGGACTTCGAGTTCAGGGTGTTTTACCCACCATTGGACACACGGCAGAGATCCCTGGTATATGGATACATGTGTAATGCTCTAGATACAATCATTGGTGAGCCTTAAATTTCAAATACATCAATAGTTGTTAAATGTTATTATGACTATATCTAAACCTATTGTATATTATCTATATTTAGAACCTGTGTTGAGGTCACCAGCTTACAATGTCCCAGAGGAAGCCTGTTGGCGAAACATGTCGGACATAAGTGGCCCTAACCACACAACTATGGTTCCTTGTATATTATGTATCTTCATGCACTGAATTATTATCACTGTCTGTGATTGTTTTTACAAATATTGTAATAAAACCTTGTTATTTTATTTTGTCTCATTATTATTTATCTATTATATACCTTAGCAAGCTCCACCTTCAAAATCCCACTTTTTGGTTCACACCCCTAATTTACGGTCTCTCTGGGGCCCAACAAGAGTCCGTAGGGTGTGTTATACCATTTTCCTCTCCCCCTATGTTTAAACAGGGATGTGGTGAAAGCTTGCTGGGTACATTGGCTATTTAGGCTTGGCGTTCTCCTTCATACAGGGTCTTCTCCCATGCTCACCAGCTTGTCGGGAGGCACACATCTGACTGTCCCCCTCTCCCAGCCCACACGGCGACAGGAGGCAGCAGTCCTTCTCCCATGCCCACACGGCGTCGGGAGGCACACGTATGTCTGCCCTCCTCTTCCCAGCTCACACAGCGACAGGAGGCAGCAATCAATAGGACTTCCTTTGGACAAATTATAGAAGCTTTCATTTCCTCATTCTGAACAGCTGAAGGCCTTTCAACTTCTTTACACCTTCCTGCTGCCTTTGGCAGCCGACACCCTATAGTAATTAGTGAACTTTGCAAAGCAGGTGGGAATGTGTCTCCTCTCTGTGACTACACTCCCAGATTTACCTGACTTCCTGTCACAATATATATATATATATTGTGACAGGAAGTCAGGTAAATCTGGGAATGTAGTCACTGAGAGGAGACGCATTCCCACCTGCTTTGAAAAGTTCACTAATTATTATAGGGTGTCGGCTGCCAAAGGCAGCAGGAAGGTGTAAAGAAGTTGAAAGGCCTTCAGCTGTTCAGAATGAGGAGATCAAGGCCTCTATAATTTGTCCAGAGAAAATCTATTGAGTGCTGCCTCCAGAAGCTGTGTCCTGAAGCCATGTGGGCTGGGAGCAGGAGGACAGTCAGCGTGTGCCTCCCGACAGGATGTGTGGGCCTGGGAGAAGACCCCCCGGAGTGATGTGTGCCCGGGACGGTAACCAAGGGTGAATACGTCTCAAAGGTGAGAAGACGAACTGTTGATGTGAAAGAAACAAAAGGACTGTGTTGCCCTGTGAAGCTATTATAAAAGGACTATTGAGTGTCCGCTGTAAGGACAAGGAAGTCTGCCCGACGGTAGGTTGGAGACAGACACTTAGGCAGGTTCCAGTTGTGAGAAGGTAGCCGCCCACAAAGGCAAGGATTTATTTTGTTTTATTTTATTTTGATGTTTTTGCTGCATGCACTTGTTTGAAGAATAAACCTGTTGTTTGCAAGCACTTTTGGGCTATTTCTCTGTGAAAACGCACCCCCCAAGGAGTCATCTACGCCTACCACCGAGCTAATCCCTTACATATGGTGGAGGTATGCAGTGGGCATAAGCAGAGATCCCTGCAAGGAAGTGCAAATGTTTGATGAACTTTATCTGGTGCATGAGATTGCACAATCTATGTGTGCAGGAGAGAAGATCCTGACAGAAAAAAAAAAGTGTTTTAAAGAGACAGCGGTCTCAAAATTATTTGATGAACTTTGTTGTGTCTGGTGCAAGTGACTGCACAAACTGTGTGTGCAGGAAAAGAGATCTTGCAAAAGAGAGAGAAAAACTACATGTGTTGAAGAGACAGTGGTCTGAAAATTGTTTGCTGGACTGTGAAAAATTTGTTTGTGGAGTTATTGAAGATGGGGCGGTCCAAACGCCTGAAAAATGCAAAGATAGATGAAATGAGAGACCGGATTCTATGGATGGAGGGGATGTTGCCGTCTGAACCAGCCCCATCCATGCCTAAAGAGAGTCTACTAAAGAGGAAGGTTGTTGTCCCTAGCAACACTGATGAAACTGCTATGGAGACGCAGTGTGCTCAGATGAAAAGTAAACTCAAAATGGAGGAGATGTTGAAACATCTGATTATATCAAATGCAGCTCAACAGCAAGCAAATGCAGCTCAACAGCAGGCAAATGCGGATTTTCAGCAGAGCTTTGCAGCTCAACAAAAGGCTCATCAAGAGAGCATGGCAGGCTGGAAACAGAGACGCCAGCAGCCAATGGAGGCCATCGGTTTGGAGGAAACCGAGTATGTGTGCAGGGCTGAGTTGGATGCCTTGCAACGGAAAATGGAAGAAAAGGAACAAGCCTTGGAATTGCTTAAAATGGAGCATAGAAACTTGCAGGAAACAAATGAACTACTCAAGTCTCATGTGTCACAGTGGGAAGAATCCACTGCTCTTCTTTTGGTCGAGTTGCAAAAACGCAGAGAGACTATAATGGAGAAAGATACCATCCTCATGGAAAAGGAAAGTGAAATTCAGACTTTGCAGAAGCAAAGTATGGCTGATATGTTGGAGTTGCGTAATCAGCTGGAAAAAAGTCTTCAGTCTTTGGGAGCTACAAAAATAGACCTGCAGGAGTCGCAGGAACAGAATGTTGCTCTGAAAGCGACATTGTCTCTCAGCGACAAAGAGAAAAGTGAAAGAGAGGCTAAATTACTGAGTACTGTGTATGAGCTCACTACTTTGAGCAATGTGGTAGATGAATGGCGTGCGGACTGTGAAAGTTGGAAAGGGGAAGCCCAACGTGTCCAGCAGCAGTTAAAGGAGAAAGAAGCCTGTGTGGCAGAATTACATTGTTATTCCCAGATGCTAGCCAATGAGGTGAAGGCTCTTATGCAGGGAAAAGAAGATTGTGAACATAAGAGGGAAAAAGTAGAGGCACAGCTTCTGGAATCGCAAGTCAAGGTGTCAGAAGGTGACCGATTGTGTGCTAAGCTGTCAGAGAAGGCAAACCGACTGCAGGTTGAGTTGGACAATGTTACAAATCAGCTTTCTCAAGCAGACAGCAAATCTAGAGAAATTGCGGAAGATTTTTCTATCTTGGAATCGCAGCTGCAAGACACGCAGGAACTCTTACAGGAAGAGAGGTGTCAAAGGCTGAGTTTTAGCACAAAGCTCAAACAAATGGAAGATGAGAAAAATGGCTTCCTGGAACAATTAAAAGAGGAGGCGGAAGCAAAGAAAAACCTATCAGAGCAAGTCGCAACATTGCAAGCTCAGATAGCGGATATGAAAAAACGCATGGAAGAAAGCGTTGGTTCATTACAGTGTGTTGAAGATGTGAAAAAGAAGTTTGATCAGATGCTTGGTGAAGAGAAGACTGTGTCTGCAAAATATGCAGAAGAACGCGCACGTGCAGAAACGGAGGTGCGTGATAACGAGAGCAAAGCCCTGTTCTTGGCTCGCTCTTTGGAGGAAGCTCTAGAGTGTAAGGCTGAACTAGAAAGTGTTAAACAGCTGCGTACAGAAATGGAAGAATTGGTCAGCTCCAAGGATGATGTTGTGAAAAGCGTTCAGGAGCTAGAAAAGTCTAAGCAAGCCTTAGAACAGCAAGTAGAAGAGATGAAGATTCCGTTGCAGGAACTGGAAGAGGAATTCCAGGCAACAGAGGATCTGTCCCAAAGAGGGGATAGTGTGCCTGATGCAGTTTTTAAAAGGATCAGTGTTTTGGGGTCTGTCCTGAGTGAGCCTCAGAAATGTGACGACATGTGGCTTGAATCACCCCTTTGGAATAAACCGTTCCTTCAAAAACTTCAAGCATTGGAAAATGTATCATTAGAACTTCAGCAAACAAAGGAGCTGAGTAAGAAATGTGGTGATTTCTCAGTTCAGGCTGAAAACCTAGTGGGGAAAACTAAGGCTGTTGGTGAAAACGTGAAGCAAATGAATAAGTGCCTTTCAGGGAGTGTTTCCAAAATGGAACTGGTGAAAGACGGGTGGCAGAAGTTTGATCGTGATCTTGAGATGCATTCCATGTGGAATTCAGATAGAGAAAAAGAACTAGGTGACCTTGAGCGGTCAAATAGTTCAGCAGAAAGTGCATTGAAGAAACCTGTAAAAGAATGTGTTGCAGTTCCATGCTTCTTCACTGATGCAGAGAGGAGGTCTATAATGGATACCACCCAGATCGCTGGGTTCAACTGTGTTGTTGCCTTTAACCCCTATGTTGGTGGAAGGAAAGTTGATGATGTTCTGGTTGGCTACTTCTGTGAAGAGTTTGGCAAGAAATATAAACTGAATATCAAATCAAATAGTAGGCCTTTACTGCGACTCGCTCAGGAGGGCGAAATGTTTAAGAAGTTGATGAGTGCAAATGCTTCAGATCTGCCTATGAATATGAAATGTTTGAATGATATTGATATCTCTGGGAAAAGGAACAGGGGTCACTTTGAAGAAATGTGTGACAGCCTGTTGTCTCAATTGGAAAATCCTCTGCACAGCATCTTAGAGCAAGCAAAGCTCAAGAAGGAAGATCATTCCCTTTTACAACAAAAAGTCAATGATTGTGTACAGCTGTATGGAGAGGCAACTCAAGTCACAGAGGGATGTCAAGAGTCCCTACTTGGAACAAAGCTTAGTGAAGCAAAGGTTCTCAAAGTTTTGTGGAAAACATTTATGGATTGCAGAGAGAGGCGTCTTAAGAATGTTGAAGACATTAAGACTAGCCCAATTGAGTTGCCTATGGATCACGGTCCTCCATGGTGGATTGGACAGACGGTTATGAGGGACAAGCTGTCTGACATTTATGAGAAAGCTGTCAATGAAGATGACAAAACAGTTTCATCCGGAAGCTTGAGGATAATAGGAGGCTTATTAGTGAGTCAGCAGTGCCTGACACATGCGTGCCTGGAAATATGTGTCCCAACCCTAGGGTTGAAACAAGAGGGGGGGGTATGTGACAGGAAGTCAGGTAAATCTGGGAATGTAGTCACTGAGAGGAGACGCATTCCCACCTGCTTTGAAAAGTTCACTAATTATTATAGGGTGTCGGCTGCCAAAGGCAGCAGGAAGGTGTAAAGAAGTTGAAAGGCCTTCAGCTGTTCAGAATGAGGAGATCAAGGCCTCTATAATTTGTCCAGAGAAAATCTATTGAGTGCTGCCTCCAGAAGCTGTGTCCTGAAGCCATGTGGGCTGGGAGCAGGAGGACAGTCAGCGTGTGCCTCCCGACAGGATGTGTGGGCCTGGGAGAAGACCCCCCGGAGTGATGTGTGCCCGGGACGGTAACCAAGGGTGAATACGTCTCAAAGGTGAGAAGACGAACTGTTGATGTGAAAGAAACAAAAGGACTGTGTTGCCCTGTGAAGCTATTATAAAAGGACTATTGAGTGTCCGCTGTAAGGACAAGGAAGTCTGCCCGACGGTAGGTTGGAGACAGACACTTAGGCAGGTTCCAGTTGTGAGAAGGTAGCCGCCCACAGAGGCAAGGATTTATTTTGTTTTATTTTATTTTGATGTTTTTGCTGCATGCACTTGTTTGAAGAATAAACCTGTTGTTTGCAAGCACTTTTGGGCTATTTCTCTGTGAAAACGCACCCCCCAAGGAGTCATCTACGCCTACCACCGAGCTAATCCCTTACAATATATATATATATATATATATATATATATATATATATATATCTGTCTGTCTGTGTGGTCTTGCTCACCGTTATTGCTTCCTGAAGTCTGTAATTTTTACTTATCTTGGGTGTGCTTTAGTTGTCTATGGTGAATCCCCTCCAACCCACAATACCTCGGGAACCCCTCAAGTGTCTTTTAATCATTGTCAGTTGCCCCCATGTGCATGTTGTTTTTACATGTGTTTTCTCATGTTTTTTTAATGTTTGCAGTCTATATTGGGCGTGAAAACCTGCCCCCTTACCTTCCCAGCTTCCAATGACCCCCTTTTTGCTTTCCTGCTAAGTGTAATTTCTTTTCATGTGCAGGCATGTAGGTCATGTGATTTCTCATGTATGTTTAATGTTTGCAGCCTCCTTTAGGCAAAAATTTCTACCCCCACCACCAGCAAGCAAGCCACTCAGTTTAGTGCCCTTAGGTAAGTGTTTTAAGGGCCTCGTGCAATGTTTTTGCATATGCGATTTCTAATGTTTCTATTTTCTTTGCAGTCTCCTTTTGGCTATACTACCCCCCACCACCACCAGCAAGCAAGCCACTCAGTTTAGTGCCCTGTAACGCTCCTGCGTTTTTGTAGTAGGCTGGATTTGCAGCTGCAAAATCTCCACTCAGTAGTCATGTAGAGATGTGTTGAATAACCGGATCCAACTCTCCAGACTCATCACTGTGGGCCTGTCAGCTTCAGCATACAGATATATACACACTCAATATGATGTTCCTGGAGTGATAGATGTATATGACAGTATGAAGGTGATGTGCTGAAGGGACAGGTGTGAACAGTGATAGAGATGGTAAGCACTTGATAGGTTTGTTCAGGAGAGTACTAGATGGTATTAGGTAGAATGCAGATAGGTTAGTAATCGAGTATGGTAACAGGTGGTAAGGACAGCAGATGACAAATACAGGATAGACTTACCCAGTGCAAGGATAGATGGTAGTAGACTCAAGAGCTAGCAATCTATGTAGTAGTGCAGATGATAGATGGTAGTAGACTCAAGAGCTAGCAATCTGTGTAGTAGTGCAGATGATAAATGGTAGTAGACTCAAGAGCAAGTAATCTATGTATCAGTGCAGATGATAGATGGTAGTAGACTCAAGAGCTAGCAATCTATGTATCAGTGCAGATGACAGATGGTAGTATAAGTAAGGTTATGGAGGATTCCCCTGTGGGGTACTTATCACTAATAATGTTAGTAGTAGAGGGGTCCAGTAGAGAGGGAACAATCCGGTAGCGGGATACAGGGATCAGTAGCGAGGTTCCGGTCTGCTCCAGGCAAGAGTAAACAGCTGGAGGTTCCGACAGCAAGACAGGCTTGAAAGCATATGGATACACAAGGCAGGTTAAGTGAAGGGTGGAAGCAGCATGCCGAGAGTGATCGGGTAGCGAGATACAGGATCAGATATGAAACAAGTTCAGGTAGCGAGATACAGGAGCGAGTGACATCTGGTATGGCTGCTTCACTGATGGCAGGTTGAACGAACGATGTGAGTGAGAACGCCGGCGGTTGAGATAGCCGCTCTGCGGCGCTCGGCGATGACATCATCCGTCTTAAAGGTGTATGCGTACCACCTAATGAGAAAGGTGGGACGCATATTGAAAGAAAATAGAATATTAAGGGTACCAGAGGTACCAGAATCTTACAGTACCCCCCCTTAAGGCCGGCTCCGGAAGGCCTATAGCATTGGTTTCTCTGGGTATTTCGAGTGAAATCTTCGTATAAGCCTAGGTGCATGAACATCAGAGGTATCCAACCAGGTGTCGTCTTGGGGTCCATAGTTCTTCCATCTTATGAGATACTGGAGTCTTCCTCTATGGATGCGAGAATCCAAAATCTCCTTGATCTCATATTCTTCTCCGCCTTCAACTTGTATTGGAGGTGGAGGCAAGATGGTAGGCCTTATTCCTTGGTTAGGAACATGGGGCTTCAGTAGCGACACATGGAAGATGGGATGGATCTTGAGATCTGCTGGTAAGGTGAGCTGTACTGCAGCTTTTCCAATAAGTTTCTTAATTGGGAAGGGTCCCAAAAATAAAGGTCCAAGCTTTTTGCTAGGGATCTTTAATCTTAAGTTTTTTGTTGATAGCCAAACGAGGTCCCCAATAGCATACTGAGGAGAAGGTCTTCTACGAAGGTCGTAGTACCTTTTTTGTTGACTATGAGCGTGTGATATAGTGGTATTGAGTAAACCCAGAGAGTCTTTTATTTGGGTAAGATAATCCGAGGCTACTGGGTTACTTGATGGCAGGTTGCGTGGTGGAAGAAGGGTGGGATGAAACCCATAGTTCAAGTAGAACGGACTTTGCTTAGTAGTACTGTGGGTTGCGTTGTTGTAAGCAAATTCCACCAGAGGGAGGAGATCCACCCAATCATCCTGTAGGTATGATGTGTAGCAACGTAGATATTGCTCAATGCACTGGTTGACTCTTTCAGTCTGTCCGTTGGTCTGAGGATGGTAGGGAGAAGTGAGCTTTCGCTCAATCCGTAATATTTGACAAAGTGCTTGCCAAAATTTAGAGATGAACTGTGAACCACGATCGGACAAAAGAGTCTTTGGAATTCCATGCAACTTGAACACGTTTCATCAGTAGTTCCGCTGTTTGTCTAGACGAAGGTAGTCTACGGATAGCAATGAAATGTGCCATCTTTGTCAAGTGGTCCACTGACACTAGAATGATATTAAATCCTTTAGAAGGTGGTAGTTCTACTATAAAGTCTAAGGACACAACTTCCCATGGAACCTGGGGTATTGGTAGAGTGCAGAGTAGACCAGATGGTTTTGTAGTGTCAATTTTGGACCTTGCACAGATGTCACATGAAGAAACAAATTTTTGTACAGACGTCTTCATATCAGGCCACCAAAACTGCCTGGTAAGCAAATTAAGGGTTTTCGTCATACCCATATGTCCTGCCATGGGCACATCATGTGACAACTCCAAGTTCTTGGTGCGCATAGTAGGGGGTATGTAGAGTTTGTCGTTGTAATAGAGGAAGCCTTCTGCGTCAGTACTTAGTTGTGGTGGAGGTGAATCCAATCCTATACTGTGCAAAATCTCTTCCTTCAAGGAACGGACAACACCAATAATACGTTCATAGGGTATTATGGGAATGGAAGGGATTTCGGCGCAGTTATCTTCGATTAATCGTGATAGCGCATCCGCTTTTTTATTTTTGTCTGCAGGCATGTAGGTCACTAGGAAGTTGAATCTTAGGAAGAATAGTGACCATCGTACCTGCCGGTGGGAGAGAGTTTTGTTAGTCTGGAGGTATTGAAGGTTTTTATGATCTGTATATATGAGTATTGGTAACCGGGTACCTTCGAGTAGATGTCGCCAATTCTCCAGTGCCAGTTTTATGGCAAGCAACTCCTTTTCACCCACTGGGTAGTTCACCTCTGGGCTGCTTAGTGATTTTGAAAAGAAAGCAACTGGGTGGAGTGGTGAAGTATTTGTTGGTCGTTGGGAGAGAACTGCTCCTACTGCCATATTTGACGCATCTACCTCCAGAATATATTGGAGGGATGGGTCTGGATGGCGTAGTATGGGAGCAGAAGTGAAGCTTGATTTTAACAAGCAGAAAGCTTGTTTCGCTTCTTCTGACCATTTGAATGGTTTCTTTATACTTGTCAGTTGTGTGAGAGGTCTCACAATAGCGGAAAAGTTCTTGATGAACTTCCTATAGAAGTTTGAGAATCCAAGGAATCGCTTTAATGCCTTACGAGTTGTTGGTATAGGCCAGTCCAGAATACAGGATATCTTGCTCATATCCATCTTAACTCCAGTTTTGGATATGATGTATCCTAGAAATAATATTTCTTCCTTATGAAATAGGCATTTTTTTAATTTCACGTATAGATTGTGTGAGAGTAATCTGGATAACACAAGTCTTACATGTTTTATATGTTCAGGCATAGATCGAGAATAGATAAGTATATCGTCCAGGTATACTACGACACAGACATCAAGTAAGTCTCTAAAGATGTCGTTTATGAACCTTTGGAAGGCTGCGGGAGCATTACACAACCCGAATGGCATCACAAGATATTCGAATAATCCGTATCTGGTTCTGAATGCTGTTTTCCACTCATCTCCGTCACGGATTCGGATTAGGTTGTATGCCCCTTTCAGGTCTAATTTAGAGAAGTAAGTAGCCCCACGCACTTGTTCAATGAGTTCAGGGATGAGCAGCAAAGGATAGCGATCCTTTATCGTAATCGTGTTTAATTGCCTATAATCGATAATAGGCCTAAGACTGGAATCCTTATTGCGGACAAAGAAAAGTCCTGCAGCTGTGGAAGAAGTAGAGGGTCTGATGAACCCTTTTTTCAAATTCTCATCCAAGTATTCCTTGAGATGAGAAAGTTCATCCTGTGAAAGGGGATAAACATGACCGAAAGGCAATTTGCTGTTAGGGAGTAGATCGATAGTGCAATCATAATCCCTATGGGGAGGCAACACTTGAGCATTTTTCTCAAGGAATACTTCGGACAGATCCTGATAGCATAGTGGTGCAATCTCATCTGACACCACAGACAGGATCTTTCCATAAGATGGGAGGTTACACGTAATCTCACAATAGTGATGATTGGTTGGTGTGTGTGTAACCAGGGAAGTCCCAAAATAATGGAAAAATGGGGTGAGGATAGTATATCAAAAGTGATGGTCTCCACATGAGACTCGTTGGCAGTGGCAAGGAGTGCCTGTGTCTGGTTGGTGATTGGACCAGAAGACAGTGGAATACCGTTAATGAAACTAACAGAAACAGGTTTAGGTTTTGAAATAATAGGTATTTTATTTAAGGTAACAAGACGTGTATCAATATAGTTTCCACAAGATCCAGTGTCGACCATAGCCTTGGTGGTGATCCTAGTCTGGTCCCACTGTAATGTTAAATGAACAAAAAGATAGGGGTTAGAAAAGGAAGTCGTTAATCCTCCTAGCGAGACATGTGAACACTCACCCTCTTTTTTGCGGACAAGGGGACAGACGCTTATCAAATGATCCGGGGATGCGCAGTACATGCAGAGATTTCTGGATCTTCTTCTGGCTCGTTCAGTAGTTGATAAAGGTGGGCGTATGGTTCAGGGGGCTGAACAGCAGTAAGCCGTGAGAGACGGGTTACCTGCTGCGTCAGAGTCTGATTCTCTTCTTTAACTTCAGTAATAAGCAAGTATTAACGCATTTACTTGTTGTGTTAACCACTCTACAACCGCTCACAGTAATACTACTGCGGCAGAGTGGTTCGTTATCGTCCAGTCACGTAGTATTAACGTGATTGGACACTCCCCCTTCTGGGCGGCGCTTGCGCGCCGCCGGAGGCTCGCTCCCGCTGTTTTCATTCACAGCGGGAGTCGGGCCAGGGGAGGAGCAGCGGCGATTGCCGCTGCTCTTACCCGATCGTCGGGGATCGAGTCTGGAGATCCGCCCGCTGTGTGTAAACACAGCGGGCGGATCTCCATAGTGACAGGGAGTGACAGATCGGACTGTTCAGCATAGCTGGACATCCGATCTGTCCATGACTCACACAGTCACCTCCCCCCCTACACGTCAGTAAGCACCAGGCATACATTAACCCCTCCCTCTCCAATAAAATTAACCCCTTCCCTGCCAGTGTCATTTTTACAGTAACAGTGCATATTTATAGCACTGATTACTGCAGTAATGTCACTGGTACCCCCAAAAGTGTCAAAAATGTCAGTCAGGGGTCCGGTCTGTCCGCCGCAATGTCGCAGTCCCGCAAAAAAAATCGCAGATCGCCGCCATTACGCGTTAAAAAAAAAACACCAAAAATGACAGAAATCTTTCCCTTTGTTAGTAAACGCAATAACTTTTGCGCAAACCAATCAAAATACGCTTATTGCGATTTTTTTACCAAACATATGTAGCATAAAACAAATTGGCCAAAAATTTTTAAAAAAATTGGTTTTTACATCTTTTTGGGGGGGAATTTCATATAAAAAAATGTTAAAAATATTGTTATTTTTTCAAAATAAACGCTCTTTTTTTGTTTATAGCGCAAAAAGTAAAAATCGCACAGGTGATCAAATACCACCAAAAGAAAGCTCTGTTTGTGGGAAAAAAAGGACGTAAATTTCGTTTGGGTACGGCGTTGCACGACCGCGCAATTGTCAGTTGAAGTCGCACAGCGCCGAATCGCAAAAAGTGGCCTGGACGGAAGACAGCAAAATCCTCCGGTGGTAAAGTGGTTAATTGTGTCACTTGAGTGGGTAATTCTGCTGAATCCATTTTTCGGGTTCGTTCAATCTGTAACGCTCCTGCGTTTTTGTAGTAGGCTGGATTTGCAGCTGCAAAATCTCCACTCAGTAGTCATGTAGAGATGTGTTGAATAACCGGATCCAACTCTCCAGACTCATCACTGTGGGCCTGTCAGCTTCAGCATACAGATATATACACACTCAATATGATGTTCCTGGAGTGATAGATGTATATGACAGTATGAAGGTGATGTGCTGAAGGGACAGGTGTGAACAGTGATAGAGATGGTAAGCACTTGATAGGTTTGTTCAGGAGAGTACTAGATGGTATTAGGTAGAATGCAGATAGGTTAGTAATCGAGTATGGTAACAGGTGGTAAGGACAGCAGATGACAAATACAGGATAGACTAACCCAGTGCAAGGATAGATGGTAGTAGACTCAAGAGCTAGCAATCTATGTAGTAGTGCAGATGATAGATGGTAGTAGACTCAAGAGCTAGCAATCTGTGTAGTAGTGCAGATGATAGATGGTAGTAGACTCAAGAGCAAGTAATCTATGTATCAGTGCAGATGATAGATGGTAGTAGACTCAAGAGCTAGCAATCTATGTATCAGTGCAGATGACAGATGGTAGTATAAGTAAGGTTATGGAGGATTCCCCTGTGGGGTACTTATCACTAATAATGTTAGTAGTAGAGGGGTCCAGTAGAGAGGGAACAATCCGGTAGCGAGATACAGGGATCAGTAGCGAGGTTCCGGTCTGCTCCAGGCAAGAGTAAACAGCTGGAGGTTCCGACAGCAAGACAGGCTTGAAAGCATGTGGATACACAAGGCAGGTTAAGTGAAGGGTGGAAGCAGCATGCCGAGAGTGATCGGGTAGTGAGATACAGGATCAGATATGAAACAAGTTCAGGTAGCGAGATACAGGAGCGAGTGACATCTGGTATGGCTGCTTCACTGATGGCAGGTTGAACGAACGATGTGAGTGAGAACGCCGGCGGTTGAAATAGCCGCTCTGCGGCGCTCGGCGATGACATCATCCGTCTTAAAGGTGTATGCGTACCACCTAATGAGAAAGGTGGGACGCATATTGAAAGAAAATAGAATATTAAGGGTACCAGAGGTACCAGAATCTTACATGCCCTTAGGTAAGTGTTTTAAGGGCCTCGTGCAATGTTTTTGGATATGCGATTTCTAATGTTTCTATTTTCTTTGCAGCCTCCTTTTGGCTATACTACCCACCACCACCACCACCACCATCACCACCAAACAAGCCATTTTAGTGCCCTTAGGTAAGAGTTTTAAGGGCCTTGTGCAGTGTTGTTGCATATGCGATTTCTCTTTTTTCTTTGCAGTCTATATTGGGCTATACTTTTGGCCACCACCACCACCACCACCAACGCGGCTTGGAAAGCAATCAGTGGCTAGCTTTGGTAAGTGTGTTCTGTAACTGTTCACTAATTATACTGTATATTTTTGCATTGTGAAACTAATGTTTTTTTCTCTTTCCTTTTTGCTCTTTTTTTATTGCAGATTGTGGCGTTGAGGCTATTTGCTGCTGCTGGACAGCCAGATTACCTGCCCACCTCGTTCTCCCATGGCCCCACCCACTCGTAGAAGGACTAGGAGGAGTAGTAGGGTAGTGGGTAGGGTGGCCAGTGGGGCCAGGGGGGTCAGGGGGGGCAGGTTATCTGGCCCTGGTGTGAGGGAGGCTCCAGCCGTATCCAGAAGGGAGTCAACCGTCTCCATCCCGGAGGAGGAAGCCAGGGTGGTGTTACCACACCAAGTGGACAAGCTGCCTCTCCTCCCAGTAGTCCTGGAGAGGGAATTTCCACGAGAGGCAGTTTGTCCTCAGTCCCCCGGCGTCCCCGTTTCTCCTACGATCAGAGCCGGGTCCTGGTCCAGGCCTATATGGCAAGATATGATCGCCTACAAGGGACCAGGGCCTAGGCTACCTCTAACACTGAGAGGATACGATTGTGGGATGAAATCCGGGATGCCGTAAATGCACTGGGTGGTACACGCCGCTCTACAAAAAATGTGCGGAAGAGGGTCCGTTCGGAGGAAGCTAACTGCATGGGCTGCGGAGGGGCTTTATGACCGACAAGGTCGGCTGGATCCAGGTGCTGAACGTTCTCTCTGGATTTATCAATGTAATGATCTGGTACCGCTGGTACCCTTGTTCCATATATTTCTCCTTCTCTAATTGCGTCTCATCTTGTTACACAAGAGACGCATATACCTTTAAGACCGGATGACATCATTGCCGAGCGCCGCTATTAACGGCTATTTCAATCGCCGGCTTTCTCTCACTCATTGCTCGTTCAAACCACATGTTCACCGCACCTTCTCCTGTGAAGTCGGAGCTGCTGGCATTTCCCTTGCTGAACTGAAGCCGGAACCTCGCTGCGGATCCATACCTTGCTACGGGATCACCTCTCACCATTGGACTCTATCCTTACTAACCTATCTATGTGATAAGTACCCCATAGGGGATTCCTTACTAACTGCACTCCTACTGTCATTACTGCATCTACCAGGACTATCTATATCTATCTATCTCCTATCATCTGCATAAGACCGTTAGCTCTTGGGACTACCTACACTATCCTTGCACTAGGTTACTCTGTCTGAAGTATACTCCATCTGTGTCCTCTTACCATCTGCATTATACTTGACATCAGAACCTATCTGCCTATTATCACCACCTGCAACTCTCCTTATTACTCCTAAGTGCCCACCATACAATTGCCTGTCTCTCATCTATACTCTCATATATACTATCCCTCCAGCTATACATCTGATTGAGTATATGGATATTGTATACAGGCTGTGCACTATGATGAAGTCCTGAGAGTTGGATATGTTGTTCAACAAAATCTCTATATGGATACTGAGTGTAATCATAATTCTGCAGCTGTAAATCCATCCACTAACAAAAACGCATGAACGTTACAGATTGAACGAGCCTTAAAAAAAAATATGGATTCAGCAGAATTACCCACTCATGTACTACAATTTAAACAGCAAGTAGATGCATTAATTCTTGCGCTTACAGAGGTGCAAAACGAAAATCAGGCCTTGAGACAGCAGGTTGGCCGTCTCGCACAGCTTCCTACTGCTCAGCCCCGTGAACCTAAGATAAACCCTCCTCTAGTGTTTTCGGGTGATCGGAGCAAATTCCGTGAATTTAAAAACGCATGCCGATTGCTTTTTCTGTTAAAACCTCTAACCTACACCACTGACCAAATTAAGGTTTGCACCACTATCTCCTATTTGACGGGTGAACCCCGGGCCTGGGCAGACGCTCTCTTTGAGAAGGATGACCCACTCCTCAATTCCTACCCTTTGTTCTTAGCACAACTTGCTACTTTGTATGAAGACCCCAATAAGCAGAGTACTGCTGATACCCAATTAAGGGCCTTAAAACAAGGGAGGAGACCTGTTGAAGATTTCGTGGCAAATTTTAAAAGATGGTCCCCTGATTCAGGGTGGAACGACACATCTTTGCGAACGCAGTTTAGACTCGGCCTATCTGAGGCCGTTAAACCCGAGCGGATTTACCTGGCACTCTGGATGGACTGATACAGACCAGTATCAATATTGACAGACGACTACGAGAAAGAAAGGCTGAGAAGATGGGCTCACCATTATCCAGTCCTTCTCGGATGTTGCCTGCTGACCCTACTCCTATGGAAGTAGGAATGATACGCCCACCTCTGTCCTTTTCTGAACGTGCCAGGAGGAAAACCGAACATCTCTGCATGTACTGTGCATCCCCGGATCATTTGATAAGCGGCTGTCCCCTTGTCCGCAGAAAAGAGGGTGAGTGTTCAAACGTCTTTACAAGGGGACTTACAACTTCCTTTTCTAATCCTTATCTTTTTGTTCATTTAACATTGCAGTGGGACCAAACTAGGATCACCACCGAGGCTATGATGGACACCGGATCTTGTGGAAACTACATTGACAATTGTTTCGTCTCCCTTAATAAAATACCTATTGTTTCAAAACCCAAACCTGTTTCCGTTAGTTTTATTAACGGTACCCCTTTATCCTCCGGTCCTATCACCAGTCAAACACAGGCACTCCTTGTAACTGCTGACGAGTCTCATGTGGAGACCGCCACCTTTGATGTCTTAACTTCACCACATTTTCCAATCATTTTGGGACTTCCCTGGTTACACATACATCAACCAATCATCGATTGGAAAACGAGAACGCTAGCCTTCTCTTCGCACTATTGTGAAACGACATGTAACCTCCCCAAATATGATAGGATCCTGTCTGTAGTGCCGGATAACATTATACCCAAGTGTTATCAGGATTTATCGGAGGTTTTCCTTGAAAAAAACGCTCAAATGCTACCTCCTCATAGGGACTATGATTGTTGTATCGACCTACTCCCTAATAGCAAGCTGCCTTTTGGTCATGTTTATCCTCTTTCACAGGATGAACTCTCTCATCTAAAAGAGTATCTGGATGAGAACTTGGCAAAAGGTTTCATCCGACCTTCTACTTCCTCCACTGCTGCTGGACTCTTTTTTGTCCGCAATAAGGACTCGAGTCTTCAGCCTATCATTGATTTCAGACAATTAAATGCCATTACAATAAAGGATCGTTATCCTTTGCCTCTCATTCCTGAACTTATCGAAAAAGTGCGTGGAGCTTCTTTCTTTACAAAGTTGGACTTAAAGGGGGCATATAATTTAATTCGAATCCGTAAGGGGGATGAATGGAAGACGGCATTCAGAACCAGATACGGACTGTTTGAGTACCTTGTGATGCCTTTCGGGCTATGTAATGCTCCCGCAGCCTTCCAACGTTTTATAAATGAGATATTCAGAGACTTGCTTGACGTTTGTGTTGTAGTATATTTGGACGATATACTTATCTATTCTCATTCCTTACCTGAGCACATAAAACATGTGAGACGTGTGTTGTCAAGACTACTTGCACATAACTTATATGTTAAATCAAAAAAATGTTTATTTCATAAAGAGGAAGTACTGTTTCTAGGATATATTATATCTAAAGACGGAATCAAAATGGACATGAGCAAAATATCCTGCATTCTGGATTGGCCTGTGCCAACAACTCGCAAAGCATTACAAAGGTTCCTAGGATTCTCTAACTACTATAGGAAATTCATCAAGAACTTCTCTGCGATTGTGAAACCTCTCACACAACTCACAAGCACGAAAAAAAAAATTCAATTGGTCAAAAGAAGCAAATGGAGCATTCTGTCTGCTGAAATCAAACTTCACTACTGCGCCCATACTATGCCATCCAGACCCATCCCTTCAATACATCTTGGAGGTAGATGCGTCAAATATGGCAGTAGGAGCAGTTCTCTCACAACGACCAACAAACACCTCACCACTGCACCCAGTTGCTTTCTTCTCAAAGTCGTTAAGCAGCCCCGAGGTGAACTACCCAGTAGGTGAAAAGGAGTTACTAGCCATAAAACTGGCGTTAGAGAATTGGAGACATCTACTTGAGGGTACTCAATTGCCAATCTTGATATATACTGATCACAAAAACCTTCAATACCTTCAGACTAATAGAACTCTTTCCCACCGGCAGGTACGGTGGTCGTTATTCTTTCTGAGATTTAATTTCTTAGTAACTTACACGCCTGGAGAGAAAAATAAAAAAGGGGATGCGCTTTCACGACTAGCCGAAAAGGATTGCACCGAGGTTCCCTCAGTTCCTATAATACCACTTGAACGTATTGTCTGTGTCATTCGTCCTCTGAAGGAGGAAATTTTGCACAGCATAGGACTGGATTCACCTCCACCACAACTAACTACTGACGCAGAAGGCTTCCTCTACTACAATGATAAACTATACATACCCCCTACAATGCGAACCAAGATCTTGCAATTGTCGCATGATGTACCTATGGCAGGACATATGGGTATGACTAAAACTTTTAATCTACTTACGAGGCAGTTTTGGTGGCCAGACATAAAGACAACCGTAAAAAAGTTCGTTTCATCTTGTGAGATATGTGCAAGGTCTAAAATTGACAATACGAAACCATCGGGGTTACTTTGTAGTTTACCGATACCCCAGGTCCCATGGGAAATGGTATCCTTAGACTTCATAGTGAAACTACCACCTTCCAAAGGATTCAACACCATCTTGGTGTCAGTGGACCACCTGACCAAGATGGCACATTTCACTCCTATCCGAAAATTACCTTCATCCAAACAAACAGCGGAATTACTCGTGAAACATGTCTTTAAGTTACATGGTATTCCAAAAACACTGCTGTCTGACCGTGGTTCACAATTCATCTCAAAGTTTTGGCTAGCTCTATTTCAGATACTACGAATAGAGCGTAAACTTACTTCTCCCTACCACCCTCAGACCAACGGACAGACAGAGAGAGTTAACCAGTGCATTGAGCAGTACCTGCGTTGCTATACTTCGTACCTACAGGACGATTGGGCGGATCTCCTCCCGCTGGCAGAATTCGCCTATAACAACGCGACTCATAGCACTACTAAACAAAGTCCATTCTACTTAAATTATGGGTTTCATCCCACACTCCTTCCACCACGTATCTTGCCATCAAGTAATCCAGTGGCATCTGATTATCTTGCCCAGATAAAGGATTCTCTGGGATTACTCAACAATACCATATCACATGCACATAGCCAACAAAAGAGGTACTACGACCTCCGTAGGAAACCCTCTCCCCAATATGCCATTGGGGATCTTGTTTGGCTTTCTACAAAAAATTTAAGATTAAAGATCCCTAGTAAGAAACTTGGGCCTTTATTTCTGGGACCATTCCCAATACAGAAGCTTATTGGAAAAGCGGCTGTACAACTCACATTACCAACAGACCTCAAGATACATCCCATCTTCCATGTGTCTCTACTGAAGCCCCATGTTCCTAACCAAGGAATAAGGCCTACCATCTCACCTCCACCTCCTGTACAAGTAGAAGGTGGAGAAGAATTTGAGATAAAAGAAATTTTGGATTCCCGTTTCAATAGAAGAAGACTCCAGTATCTTGTACGATGGAAAAATTATGGGCCACAAGATGACACCTGGCTGGATACCTCGGATATACATGCCCCTAGACTGATACGCAATTTCCACTCGAAATATCCAGAAAAACCAGCTCTAGAGGCCTTCCGGAGCCGGCCTTAAGGGGGGGGTACTGTAATGATCTGGTACCGCTGGTACCCTTGTTCCATATATTTCTCCTTCTCTAATTGCGTCTCATCTTGTTACACAAGAGACGCATATACCTTTAAGACCGGATGACATCATTGCCGAGCGCCGCTATGAGCGGCTATTTCAATCGCCGGCTTTCTCTCACTCATTGCTCGTTCAAACCACATGTTCACCGCACCTTCTCCTGTGAAGTCGGAGCTGCTGGCATTTCCCTTGCTGAACTGAAGCCGGAACCTCGCTGCTGATCCGTACCTTGCTACGGGATCACCTCTCACCATTGGACTCTATCCTTACTAACCTATCTATGTGATAAGTACCCCACAGGGGATTCCTTACTAACTGCACTCCTACTGTCATTACTGCATCTACCAGGACTATCTATATCTATCTATCTCCTATCATCTGCATAAGACTGTTAGCTCTTGGGACTACCTACACTATCCTTGCACTAGGTTACTCTGTCTGAAGTATACTCCATCTGTGTCCTCTTACCATCTGCATTATACTTGACATCAGAACCTATCTGCCTATTATCACCACCTGCAACTCTCCTTATTACTCCTAAGTGCCCACCATACAATTGCCTGTCTCTCATCTATACTCTCATATATTCTATCCCTCCAGCTATACATCTGATTGAGTATATGGATATTGTATACAGGCTGTGCACTATGATGAAGTCCTGAGAGTTGGATATGTTGTTCAACAAAATCTCTATATGGATACTGAGTGTAATCATAATTCTGCAGCTGTAAATCCATCCACTAACAAAAACGCATGAACGTTACAATCAATTGCCTTTTTTGAGGATACTTGGCCCCGACACAATCTTTTCCAGGGAGGACGTTGATTCGGATGCTTTGCACCAAGGTAGGTTATTATCTTGGATGTAAATTGTGTGAGTTGTTGTGAAAATATGAACTACTATCCTATGTGTGACATGAATTGACTTTTATACTTGGCCTTCAAATTGTCCTTTTTCTTTTCCTAAACCTGCAATTTGTTCATCTGTAGCACGGATCTCAGCCCCTCCACAGCCCATGCAGCTTGGCGACCCGGACGGACTCACAGGTGGTGACATCAGTGTTGACCCTCCTCCTGGTAGGTCCCATATCGTACTGTGCTAAACAATGTAGATGGCTATTTTATGTCCTCTTTACAGAAGAGCAGCAGCAGGGGACCCCCCCAGTGCAGCAAGGCCTGGAGGAAGGTGTTGGTATGTATTGCTAATGTTTATTTTTAGGAATGTTATTATTAACCCAGTTGAAGCAAATGTAATTTCTTTAGAAAGAGTGTTGGCTTTTAGATGTCGACCCTTCAAAACACCATTGTCATCATTCATGGGTGCCCTATTTAGTATTCTGACCATGCCTTCTTATCCTTTGGGAGGGTGCTAGCAAGTGTCCTATGAGCCCATAAAAACACTTTTGAATGTTTGGCCCCAATGCTTAATTTCTTAAGCTAGGATGGAAATCTGCCCCGAATCCTTACTGCATAAGGTTATTTACTAAACCTATTATTTCTTTTTTTTCAAAGAACATCAGGCCCCTCTTGAAGGAGCAGCTGAAGTTGGACCAGGAACTGGCGAGGATTCTGCATCCAATGCTGGGGTATGTGATATAAGGGAACAAGGTGCAAATGTTAAATTTCAATGGTAGTACTGTTTTTGGGCTAGATGTGGCTTACATTGTCTGTGTGAAATGTGTGCAAGGACATTCTGACGATGCACCAACACCACAAGAATTAGATCCTGAACGTCAGGGAATTATTGTATAATTTCGGGGGCCACAAAAGTTTCTAAAACATTGAGGACCTTTAAAGTCCTACCAGTCTTTGATTTTCCATGCCAAACTTCATGTGTGTCTTTTTGTGGGGGTGTCATGTAGCCTATTTGTGGCCAGATTTTAGACAACTTACTTAGATGTTGAAAGTCATTGGTGTAGTAACAGACTTTACACAACCAGAATGAACCTACCAGACCAGGGTTAGTTTTGAACTGGTTCATGTAGAAACTGTTTTGCCATTGTCATATTAGTAATGCAAACATAATATGTACCCATTATCAGAAGTGTTTCTAGCTTGGATAACATTACAATGAACAAGTACTTATTAGAAGCACATCCAACTGTTCTAAGTTCTGCTTGGGGTGTTAAGTTGTCAAACTAATCTTAACTCTTTTGTTATGATGTTTTCTAAATATTTGGTCTTTTTCTTCTGATTTCAGCCAGCATTGGATGCAGCGGGATTGTCACCTACCCCAACTCGTCCATCTCTGCTGGATGTGGTCAACATGCTGCTTGCCGAGTATCGGCTCCTAAATGAGTCAAGGAGGCCTGCTGATCAATTGAGTTAGTTGCTAGGGCTCATACAGGAATCTGTACCAATGATGGCCAGAAATCAGACAACTTTGGTACAGGTTCAACAGGATATGCGTGACTGCTTGCTAAGGTTAGCAGACCAGCATCCACGGGATCGGCAAAGTGTCGACACTCAGGTGCTGGCCACACACCAACGCCTGGTTGGAGCTGAAGATGCCCCATTGGCAGAGCCCTCCCAAACAGCACAATCGCCTGCCACTGCAGGTTGTGGTAGTGGGAGGGAGATGCCAGTGTTGGCCACTTGGCAGGCAGCTGGGGAGGGGACAATTCCTCCTGTAGCCTCTCCCAGCACTTCACAGTCCCTTCCAAATCTCACACCCCTCAATGAGCAATCCTCCTGCACAACCTCATTGCGAACTGGTTCCACAAAACCCCTTCCACCAGACTACACTTCCTCCACACCTTTCTTGGTTCACTCCTCCCCAGGCCGTCCCTCTTATTTGACACCACACCGACATCTCACTTACCCCCGCACCGTGGCCCACACCGTCAAACAATCCAGCACAAGTCCCCACACATCTTCACAACTCTTGCACCCCCAGCAGCAACAAGTAGCCTGGGTGGAGCTGCAGCAGCTACAGCCACAGCCGCAGCAACAGCTGCAGCCACAGACACAACAGCAGGCACTAGTTCAAATGGCACAACTGGCACAACTGCTACATCTGACCCAAGAGCAATAATTAATTTTGGCACAACAAATTTTGTTAGGTTCTTTTCCTGGTTCAAGCACACCTCATCAGCCACCACCGTAGTATTTTTTATTTTTTAGTGTTTTTGGATATTTATTGTATATATTTGTTATTGATATATGTGACCATTGGCCAAATTGTGGGGCCATTTTTTTTTTTAAATTTGAGGGTGGCAGGATATTATTTATTAATTTTTTTGTGATTCTATAAATTTATCTAGAAAATGATTAGTTTGTGTTTGATCTCTGGTATTTTGGGAGTGTTGTTGGCCAAGTAAGGGCCCTGGTTAATGTATGCCTTTCTACACACGTGCTTCTCTATCTCCAAACATATGGTTACATTTGAATTTTATAAACTCAATCTTCACATAATGACCCAAAAAAAAGGTCTCCCTTCAAATTTAGCCTGATTCAAGGTCTCATGGAGAAGAGAAACCAAAGCCAAAATGCAAACAATTACAGAAAACCCCACTCAGAATAAACAAATCCAACTCACAACAGATTCAATGTTGAAAAACACACAAACTTTTTTTTTTTTTGGAAAACATACATATTTTTTTTTTTTTACGAAATGTGTAAAATAATTTTTTTTATATTTAAAAATATAATATTT
The DNA here is from genome assembly GCF_965119305.1 of Pelophylax lessonae. Classification (NCBI taxonomy): domain Eukaryota; kingdom Metazoa; phylum Chordata; class Amphibia; order Anura; family Ranidae; genus Pelophylax; species Pelophylax lessonae. The sequence goes on along the minus strand of NC_138774.1, from coordinate 38,927,720 downwards.
TAAAAACAAAATAGTAACAACATTCTGTTGCAACGTGCAACATTAAAAAATAAAAACAACATTTACTGCAGTGGGAAAACATCCCAAACAAATGGATCTCTGGGGTGAGGATCAATCCCCAACCTCTCCTCCAAGTCGGCTATCCGATCCCCACACCACTGGAGGTATTCAATGGCCATCTCCTTGATGAGGTTGGTGTGCCCTGGGTAGAAAAAGAGAGGATAATTATCTTGAGGCAAAATGAGGCAAACAAGGATTGTAAGAAATGTTCACCAACAAATATGCTTTGGAGTATATTGGGTGGCTTTTATCAACATTGTTGAGAAAATATGATATATTGCTGGTCTAAATATTTACAAACAAAAGCGTTATACACAAACATGTTTTGGGCAGCTGTAAGGTGAATTCTATAGTCCACCCAAATACATTTTTCACTTCAACCTCTTTGGATATGAATTGTTTGGGAATGCTAGACAATTGCATACACACAGGAACAGAGCTTCCCTATTGGGTTGATAATTTGAGTCATCACAAGTTTGGGAAGGGAGGAGGTCTAGCAACCTTAGGTGTGGTCTTTCATCTCTTACCATTGAAGCATGAAGATGGTAGAGATGACAGTGGAGCAAGCACTTTGTTGGTGTTAACACATAAATCCTAGGTGCTCCATCTTTACTAGGACCTAAACCTTTAACTCCAACTTCCACTGCAAATTGTTCCAAAGGTTACACAAGATGGCTTGGAATGTTAGTAGCAGTTCCACCAAAGCAACGTAAAAGGCTTTCCATGTCAACACAACCACACATTTAGAACAAATGTAAGGTATGGTGTTCAATTGCTTCCCACAATACATGTGCGCACATCTCTCTCTATCACCATAATAATTTGGATTGATTACTCTTTCCCTCCTACTTTCTATAGATTGAAACAGACACATTGTAGAGACTCACCCCTTGGAAGACAGATGCCAAAGGTTTTCACGGCTTGATCCCTCCCCAGCCAAGATCCGCTTGGCTGCATCATAACTGTGTTAAGAGAGAGAAAATAGTTTATCAAGGAATGTACTCACACTAAATGTAGGTTAGGCAGTCTGGAAAAAGCTGTATCAGCCACTCCTTCCCCCTCCACATTCCCCTGAAAGTGTGAGTTTTGCCTTTTTGGTGTAGGGAGGTTGATTTCTATATTGCAAGCTTAAGGCTTCTGTGTGAAGGTTGTAGCCTTTAAGATATGTAATCCATGTTTTGCTGCTGATTGTGTTTCTGCCTCAGCCCTGCCTGTTCTAAATGTTGGGAACATCTCCTTTTTGGATGGCTGGGCTAAACAAATCAGGTTATACTTACCCGCTGTTGCTTGTTTTGGACGAGAGCAGTCATGATCCTCCTCTTAAAATGGCCCCTCTACACCCCTCTCAGCACCTCCCTCCTGTTGATTGACCCCACAGCAGGCAGTTTGCTATGGAGGCACCTGAGATGAAGCCAAGCACCCTGTGTGTTTTCAGGCACTAGGCTGTGAGCCAGCCTGGCCCCCCTCCCTTCCGATAGTCTCAATGATTTGGAGTGACAGCATCAGGAGGCAATCTTGGCATGCTGTCACCTCAGCTATGGAGGAGGGGGAGTCAGGATCAGACAAGTGTTTGCTCTAAAATTAGTGCAGTAAGAAAAGGGCCCTGGTAAGTGTGAGGGGGAATATGTACAACAAATACTTTGAATAGTAATGGATAAAATGCATTCACATAAAGAACCTGCTGCCTTTATAACTACTTGAAGCCTGATCGGGGACATACACATGTAGCATTTCTCCACTTACTAAGTAGACACACATTACAGCAAAAGCTCACATTACTTACCATTAGCCATGTTTTTTGGGGCCAATGAGCCAGATGGCCTTTGGTCATGAGAAGCTGTTACAAAAAAATCAAAATGTTAACTAGAATTTGTGATAATCCTGGGGGATGAGCATTTTTGACATATTGTGAAACACACACAATGTTCAAGCTAAGCCACACAAATTTTAAGTCTTGACAAAATCAGGACAGTTAATTAACATGGTCCCAAACAAATTAGAAGTCCAAAGAACGCCATTTCCTTTGTAGGGAAAAGAACATAAAATTTAGAGGAGGGTGGCTTGAGAAAGCAAAAAATGACTAACATGTCCAGTAATGCTCCCCAATACCACCTTCCAAACATGAAGGTTAAGCAATAGTGTTTCAATATCAACCTTCCTGTCACATGTAGCAAAACTGCACTTGCTTTGACTCCAACTTAAATTATCACAGATACACATCATCCTAGCACACACAATACAAGTGATAATCACATTTAATGTACTTACAGTCTCGTTCAGGGGAGCTGGACATAAATGTGGAGGAATGATCCTCCACCCCTGGAGTGGGGGACGATTGGGGAGACCCTTCATGTGGTGATGGTGTTGGAGATCCTAGAAACACAAAGACAAGAATACAATCATTGGACAACAGCTATTTTATAAAGGCACACAGAAAGTAGTCCCTAAACATTGAAGGTAGTAGTTACAGTGGACTGGGTAAGCAGCGGCCCCTCTTCCCCAGTCCTCCACAACAAATATCCTCAATGTCAGCTGCTACATAACACCAATGGAAAAAAAAATATATTACAGCCCTTATATTTATCGCAACACATTGAACACACAAACACATGTAGAGTACTTACTTCCCATTTGAGGAGAGCTGTTGTCCTCATCACTCAGGGACAATTTGGCCTGGTCCTGCCCACCCACTTGCTGATGGTCCCGGCCCTCCTGCCCCGGGGCCACGTTACTTGGGCCTGCCTGCTCAGGCTCCGCTCTCGCTGAAGCTACATCAACCACAAAAGAGAACAAAACAAAAATGAAAGTTCCTGAAAGTTAGACCTAATACACAACACATCAGCACATCCACATTACTTACAGTGGGCCTGAGAAGGCTGAGCCTCCAGCTCCTCGTCACTTGTTTCTAAAAAAATTAACATCACAATTTACACACTAATTTTGGACACAAATAGGCAGCAACCTCTCAACATGCTAGCACCATATTCAATGCCCCTACAATTCTGCACATAGAAGAGCACTTACATCAATGAGATGCATTAACCATGTTTAGAAACAGGAGGCCAACATCCATTCACAATGGGTCCCCCTCCCCAATATCATGTGTTCACTCTGCAGTCACGAGTTCCAGAAAGTGGATGATAAAGTTTGTTAATCTGCCCTTGATTTTACACATTGACCATGTAAAGTTTAGTTTAGCAAAATATAGCAAATTAACCATGGACACATCTACACACTTTTCGAGTATTATACAATGAGTTTAATTTGACAACATTGCTTATGCACCTCCACTCCTGAGTAGTTTGCTGTTACCATGTTGCTCTATCACAGTTCAGCATGAAGTGTTAGATAACTACATACAAATACATAGGTTCAAACAAATGCACCAACATTATTAGTCCTGATTAGAGTTGAGCAGACACCTGGATGTCCGTGTTCGGGGGGTTCGACCGAACTTGAAAAAAAAGTCTGGGTCCGTGACCCGGACTTTTTCCGAACTTTACCAGGACACCGAACCCCATTGAAGTCAATGGGGACCCGAACTTTCAGGCACTAAAATGGCTCTAAAAAAACAATGGAAAGGGCTAGAGTGCTGCAAATGGCAGCAAAATGTAGTTAAGAGCATGGCAAGTGCTCTGCAAACAAATGTGGATAGGGAAATAACTTAAAACAACAAAACAAACAGAAAAATAAAAAATTTTCTTCATCTGTGAAGAACGAGGCCCATATGGAGAAGGAGAGAGGTTGAGGTGGCGGTGGATGTGGCGGTGTAGGTGGAAGCGGCGGTGGAGAGGGACGAGGTAGCCAACACTGCTTTTTTTTAGTCATTTTAAATTAGGGTACACCCCAAAAGAGTGAGAAAGATCAAAAATATAACAATGCCTGGGTAAGGTCGGTATCCATCTCTATTCTGCACAAGGTACGGAAAAGTCCTGTGGGATCCATGCCTGGTTCATTTTAATGAATGTGAGCTTGTCCACATTGTCTCTGGACAGGCGGCTGCGCTTGTCTGTGATAACACCCCCAGCCATGCTAAATACACGTTCAGATAATACACTGGCTGCAGGGCACGCCAGCACCTCCAAGGCGTAAAGGGCAAGCTCAGGCCATGTGCCCAATTTGGAGACCCAGAAGTTGAAGGGGCCAGACCCGTCATTCACTACATGTAGGCGTGTGCACACATACTGCTCCACCATGTTGGTGAAATGCTGCCTCCTGCTAAGACGTTCCATATGAGCTGCTGGTGCTGCTGTTTGTTGTGGCGTGCTGACAAAGCTTTTCCACATTTCGGCCATGCTAACCCTGCCTTCTGAGGTGCTGACGGTGCCCTGGTTGCGTTGGCGACCTCTTCCTCCTCCTCTTCCTCCTCTGCCTTGGCCTTGTGCTTCCACTGTGGCCCCGCTGTCAGGTGGGAATGCCAGCAGCATCGCGTCTACCAGCGTGCGCTTGTACTCGCGCATCTTGCGATCACGCTCCAGTGAGTGAATTAAGGACGGTACGTTGTCCTTGTAACGGGGATCCAGCAGCGTGGCCACCCAGTAATCAGCACAAGTTAGAATGTGGGCAACTCGGCGGTCGTTGTGGAGACACTGCAGCATGTAATCGCTCATGTGTGCCAGGCTGCCCAGAAGCAACGAAAGGCTGTCCTCTGTGGGAGGTGTATCGTCTTTGTCCTCTGTATCCCCCCAGCCACGCACCAGTGATGGCCATGAGCTGGCCTGGGTGCCACCCTGCTGTGTACATGGTTCCATCTCCTCCTCCATCTCCTCCATCTCCTCCTCCTCATCCTCCTCATCCTCCAGAACTGTGCCCTGCTGGACAATTGTGTACCTGGCGTTTGTGGGTGCAGGAACCCACCCTCTGAGCCACTTGTGAATAACTGCCCTGAAAGCCTTGGAAATGTTACCTCTTCCTCCTCCTCCTCCTCCTCCTCCTCCTGTGCCACATCCTCTTCCATCATCGCCCGAATCGTTTTTTGAAGGAGGCATAGAAGTGGGATAGTTAAGCTGACAACGGCGTCATCGGCACTGGCCATGTTGGTGGAGTACTCAAAACAGCGCAACAAGGCACACATGTCTCGCATGGAGGCCCAGTTATTGGTGGTGAAGTGGTGCTGTTCCGCAGAGCGACTCATGCGTGCGTGCTGCAGCTGAAACTTCACTATGGCCATGTCTTTCCAGCATGTGCAAGGTGGTGTTCCACCTTGTGGGCACGTCACATATGAGGCGGTGAGCGGGAAGGCCGAAGTTACGCTGCAGCGCTGACAGGCGAGCAGCAGCAGGGTGAGAACGCCGAAAGTGCGCACAGACGGCCCGCACTTTCTGCAGCAGCTCTGACATATCGGGGTCATTTTTAAGGAACCTCTGCACCACCAAATTCAGCACATGCGCCAGGCAAGGGATGTGCGTCAAACCGGCTAGGCCCAGAGCTGCTATGAGATTTCGCCCGTTATCGCACACCACCAGGCCGTGCTTGAGGCTCGCTGGCAGCAACAACTCATCGGTCTGCTGTTCCATGCTCCTCCACAACTCCTGCGCGGTGTGTGTTTTTTTCCCCCAAACAGGCAAGTTTTAAAACTGCCTGCTGTTGTTTACCCCTGGCTGTGCTGAAGTTGGTGGTGAAGGTGTTACGCTGACCGGATGAGGAGGCGGTAGAGGATGAGGAAGCGGAGCAGGAGGAGTTAGGAACAGGAGGCAAACTGAAGCGCCCTGCAATCCTCGGCGGTGGAAGGAGATGCGCCAAACAAATTTAAAAGGTGTATCTCACACGTACAGATACAGACTATGCCGCAATTTAATTTTTTTCGCCCCAAAAGGGTGTATATTGAATAGCGGAATAGAAAAAAGTACTGTATTTTCTGGCGTATAAGACTACTTTTGAACCTCAAAAAAGTCGCTCAAAAATGGGGGGTCGTCTTATACGCCGAGTATAATATCTCCAAGGTAACCTAAGTATAAGTATTACCGGAAGATGAAAATTAGGGGGGTCGTCTTATACGCCCAGTCGTCTTATACGCCGGAAAATACGGTATATAAAACGGTGTATCTCACACGTACAAACACAAACTAGGCCCCGATTACTATTTTTTGTACCCTAAAGGGAGGATGAGGAAGAGGAGTAGGAGGAGTTCGGAAAAGGAGGCAAACTGATGCGCCCTGCAATCCTCGGCGGTGGAAGATGCGCTAAACAAATTTAAAAGGTGTATCTCACACGTACCGATACAGACTATGCCGCAATTTAATTTTTTTCACCCCAAAAGGGTGTATATTGAATAGCGGAATAGAAAAAAAGTATATAAAACGGTGTATCTCACACGTACAAACACAGACTAGGCCCCGATTACAATTTTTTGTACCCTAAAGGGAGGATGAGGAAGAGGAAGAGGAAAAGGAGTAGGAGGAGTTGGAACAGGAGGCAAACTGAAGCGCCCTGCAATCCTCGGCGGTGGAAGGAGATGCGCCAAACAAATTTAAAAGGTGTATCTCACACATACCGATACAGACTATGCCGTAATTTAATTTTTTTCACCCCAAAAGGGTGTATATTGAATAGCAGAATAGAAAAAAGTATATAAAACGGTGTATCTCACATGTACAAACACAGACTAGGCCCCGATTACAATTTTTTGTACCCTAAAGGGAGGATGAGGAAGAGGAGTAGGAGAAATTCGGAACAGGAGGCAAACTGAAGCGCCCTGCAATCCTTGGTGGTGGAAGATGCGCCAAACAAATTTAAAAGGTGTATCTCACACGTACCGATACAGACTATGCCGCAATTTAATTTTTTTTTCACTCAAAAAGGGTGTATATTGAATAGCGAAATACAAAAAAGTATATAAAACGGTGTATCTCACATGTAGAAACACAGACTAGGCCCCGATTAGAATTTTTTGTACCCTAAAGGCAGGATGAGGATGAGGAAGAGGAGTAGGAGGAGTTCGGAACAGGAGGCAAACTGAAGCGCCCTTCAATCCTCGGCGGTGGAAGGAGATGCGCCAAACAAATTTAAAAGGTGTATCTCACACGTACCGATACAGACTATGCCCTAATTTAATTTTTTTCACCCCAAAAGGGTGTATATTGAATAGCGGAAAAGAAAAAAGTATATAAAATGGTGTATCTCACACGTACAAACACAGACTAGGCCCTGATTACAATTTTTTGTACCCTAAAGGGAGGATGAGGAAGAGGAGTAGGAGGAGTTCGGAACAGGAGGCAAACTGAAGCGCCCTGCAATCCTCGGCGGTGGAAGATGCGCCAAACAAATTTAAAAGGTGTATCTCACACGTACCGATACAGTGCCATAGGCGTTTAGGCGTAATCTCCCTTACCGTGTTGTGAGGATGAGGAGTTATGCATAAATCTCCTATAATAATTGTAAATAGATGGATGTAAATATTTATTTTTCAAGATATTGAGTATTGATTTCAAATGGATAAGTATGTTTGAAATGCATGCCTGGGAAACCTAGGAGGGGTCTGCTATTTACACTGATAAACAAACGGTAGTACAGCCCGTAATTATGTTCCTTTTCCCCAGACATTACGGGGCTAGAAAATAATTTATAATCTTCCATGACAGGTCATTCCTTTATCTAGCCCTCTACTTCAAAGACTGTGTCTTTAGATATGTAATGTAGTTGGTTGGCTGTCCAAGGATGGACAATTTGGCCCAGGAGATGACCTAGCATGATTAATCCCCACCCAGAGAGGAGGGCTATAAAGAGGCTGAGTTATGCTAAATATAGGGTATACCAATCAGAATGGCTCTGAGCAAGGCGAGATGGGTCTATATTAATATAGCTGAGGAGAAAAATCACTCTCGGGCAAGCAGACTAGGATGAAGATACTGGGGATGGTAAATATAGACTATACCTCTCACACTTAGAATGTATACATGCTTTTTCTCTTTAGTGTTTGAATATACACTGCAGGCACCATGCCTGAAGTGAAAAGGTCACTTAACTCCATGCTCAATACGTACATGGTAATGTAAATAGGGCTATTGTGGGTAATTTGTTAAAAACCTTGAAAGCCAGGAGATCTGTACTAACAATGTGTTGTAAATACTGTTTAGTGTGTAATTTGTATATATGTATATATATATTATGTAACCCATTCAATAAATGTGTATTGCTGATTGAACTACCTCTTTTGTGTAAAGAGCTCTCTGCATCTAGATGTGTATAGGTGCATGCTACGAAAATAATTGGGGTGTATGCACAGGTACACAGAACAAAAGGCAACAAAATGGCGACCATGACTGGGACATAAAATTGGTGATCTCTTTCAGCAATATCTCAGAGGGTGCAATATTTACAAAAGGCACACTAAGGAAGGGTTTCATTTGGATGCTAAAAATGTATATGCTTAATATAGAAATGGGCTATAATTAATAGCTGTGTTGTACAGCGTGTAATCAATAGGGAGCCTATTGTTAATTTACTGAGGAACACATAACTTTAGGGGTACACGGTAAGCCAAAAGCTAAATATAGTAAAGAATTTGTACTCAAAGAGTCCAGAGGCATTAGAATGAGATTAAGGCTGCAATCACACTTGAGCGTAGCGTTTTTGTGCGTTTTTTTTTTTTACCACGATTTTTACCGCAATTTTTACCGTGATTTTCAGGCATTTTTTTTACCAGGCGTTTTTGGAGGCAGGCATTGACATCTATCAAAAACGCTGGTAATCAGCCCAAAAAGAAGCTCATGTACTTTTTTCAGCTACAGGCATTTTGCTTCAGGTGTTAAAACGCCCAGATGTGAATGGAGCCTAAAAGAGCGGTTGTCCAATGTCTCTATGCATGAAGATTTAGTCTATTTAAAAAAAAAAAAAAATATATATATATATATATATATATATATATATATAAAATTAAAGATGGTTCCTACATATGAGGAAGTGCAGGTATGCAGATCAACAGGAATTGAGAGCATAGCACTATATACAGTTAGGGAGGACAGACAATTTTTAGAAGATGTGCTACTTGTAGCTAATAATATTGGCAAACTGTTGCCAGGAGTGCACATAACATTTCATGCAGACAATGTCTTGCAAAGATGTAAATTGCTGGGGGTTGCCAATTCCAGAGATCAGGTGAAAGTGTTACTATTAACAGTTAACTTAGACACATGGTCTTCCTTACCAGATCATGTTAAAGAAGGAAGAGCAGATTACAATGAAACTGTAGATGAATTGACAAAAATATTACATCCCTTTGACCTGGGCTTGATAGCAGCGTATAGAACAAAACAGGAAAACAATGAGAATCCACTTCTTTATGCAAACAGGCTATGGTCAGCCTACTATGGAGGCAAAGGGAGGAATGGACACAGAGAGGACCCCGAGTATAAAACCCTCCTAATATCTAATGCCCATCCAAAATTTTAAATTAAATGTGGATTTATTTTTAATCCTCTGAAAGATTCATATCAGTACATCATGGACTGTATGCACCAGTGCTACCATGTATTAAAAAGGTCCAAGTCTGTAAAATCAAAGTTCTATTACAATACCAGTTTAGCAAGTCACCCTACAGGAGAATCTCACACCTTTTCAAACAGAAAGAGGCACCATTACCATTACAAAGCCTCCAAAGATAAGTTCAATAGACATGGTGGCCCTGCAGTTAGTCAAAGGCAAGTGTCTTCATGTGCCCATTTACATGTAAATAACATTGAAAGAGATCTAAGATTAGAACACAGGAAATCAGTTCTGAAGGAAATTGAGTTATATACAAAAATGAATGCATTTAAAAATGAGATTGAACTACTGAAGTCTCATGTTCGTGATTGGGAAAATACCAGTAAAACAATGGAATTATCACAACATGCTCTCAAGGTAAAATATGAAGCGTGTCATGCAGACATAACACAGTGTAGGAAAGAACTGAATGAAGTAACACAATCTGGTGATCAAATTGTTAAGGTTCCACAGAAAACAGTTTGTTCCATTCCAACAGAAAATGCAGGAGGGAAGCAAAACCTATCTATGGTACCTGATAGAACTGCTTACTGTAAACAAAGCTGGAATATAAGTAATGTAGAAACAGTGGAGGAAATACCAGATCTAATGTGTGATTCAGATGTCTATGATCTGAGATTTTTATTTTCACCTGATCCAGGTGTGAATGTCAGTGACCATATACGAATGTAAATGTAACAAGGTGGTATGGATTGCTTTCTTGGGGTATCAAAGAATGGAAAAAGGCTAAAGTACTAACTTTCATCTATAAGTTTATATTTTACAGGTTCAGTGAACTCATAAAAAATACTTACATAGAAAGCAGGTGTGTGTATATAGATGTGTATATATATATATATATATATATATATATATATATATATATATATATATATACCTAAAAACACACACCTAACAAAGGTAATGTATTCTAGGCTAGGTACTAGGAGTTCATTTTTTTTTTTTTGTATATGTTTCTCTTTCTTTCAGAAAAGTTAAAACTTGGCAAAACAACAGACTAGCTGGGTCGGTTTTCTTTAGGACATAGTTAAATTACATTTAAGTTTTTTTCTCCATGTTGTATTTCCTAATCTACTCCCTACCCATAACGTATTGCATTCAATCTCAATGAATGGGTGTGTCTGTGTGAGGTAATGGATATGTATGTATGAACTGTCTATGGGTAAACAAACATTTTTTTTTCAGGGGTATGAACATGCCATGGGTCAATGACCAGCAATAAGAATTGTGATCACAATAACGCGCATGCTTTCGCTTTTAATTTCTTTTATAATGAGCTCAGTACTGGTACCAAAAAGTTTCTAAAATTTCAAAAACCTGTGCACAGATATGAGATCTCAATCATTAGAACATGCAGAAACTGTAGGAATTTTTTTTTTGTTTTGTTGTTTTCTCTTTTGTCTTTTCCTGGGGCTTGGAGTGAAGTTTCATTCACTCTGATACTCAGAAACTACATAACACATTATTCTGTACCTTATGGCATCTTATATTTTGTGTTTTTTTTTTTTTTGTTCCTTTTACCAACAGAGTATATGTGGGGGTGTCTTTACATGTTTTTTTTTTTTAATGTACTGTCGAGACTGATTCATTACCTCTGCTGGAAGTCTGTTATTAAGAACCTCTCATAAGAGGTTGAGTAAGGTGTTATTAATCATCTCTTAGTCTTGTATTTTAGGAACAATACACAAACCAACATCGGTGGACAAGGCAGACAGATCCCAGACATGACAATATTGTTTAGGAATAAAAATAACACAGAGTATAGCATGTTTTTTTTTCATGCGTGCTTTAAGGAGAAGCCTCTGATTTGGAGTAATTACCGTCAGGCCTACCTACATTCAAAAATATATATATTTTTTTTTTGTTGGTGTCTCTTTCATAAACGAGAGTTTCTCTCTGTACGTTTTTTTTTTTGTTTTTCAAAGCCGGAATTACACAGGGGTTGTTTTGTTTTTTTTCAAAGTCTGACTTACACAGTCAGGTTAAAAGAAGAGTAATTGATATGGTAATTCCCTACCATACAAAGTTTACAAGCATTTCGATTTTTTTTTTGTTTTGAACAAACATACCACTTCATTTCTCTGTAAAAAGAGAAAGGTGTAGGGCAAAGGTAATGTTGAGCCAGCACCAAATCTGTACGTTTTTAATTTTTTTTTTTTTATCTTTATTTCCTTTTTTTTAATATCATTTTTTTTATTTTTATATATTTGTTTATTATTGATTTTATTTTTTATTTTTTATTCTAATTTTTTTGGTAACTATTTCTCTTTCTTTCCTTTATCACCTTAATTTGTAGGGTGATTCCATATTTTTGGTTTTTGCTATAAAAAAAAAAAAAAGAGGGGAGTATGGGGAACATTATAGTGAGAACTTTGAAATATTGGTATAGCATATTAAAGCTTCCATAGAGCATTGTGTTTATGGGCCAGTTCACAACAGCTTTGTATCCCTTCCACCATGGAATAATTGTGTTATATTCATTTATTGAAGCTCCCTCTTGTCATTTAGCTATTACCAACTATGGCAATAGGAACAATAACACCAGGTTTTGGGCAACAGTCACTCAACAATTGTTTTTTTTGTACATGGTACACAAAGTCCGCTCTACAGCTCAAATATGTGGCAGTCATCACATGTAGTCAGTTTTTTTCTCTCCAAATTAAAATCATTTGTCAATTTTTTTTGGGTGCCATGATTAAGTTCAAAGAGCATCGCTTGCATATCATATAGATATACTGGGACTTGTGAGTCTCATAGTGATTGGCAAATAGCTGACTTGGTATAGTACAATTGTACTTAAAAGTAATGTAATTTAGTTTAGTGATTCCCGAAGCCACGAGTAACTGGTGACATCACACTTATCTGCATTCTGACATTACGTCATTTTGTCTGCTTGGTTGACACTGCCTACTCTGTTCGGAGCCTGCTAAAGGAATGACCTCTGTCTCACAGCCTGCCAAAAGGCATGACTTCTACCGTAGCTACATACGTTAGCAAAGGACGAAACTACGTGCACAATTGTGTGGCACCAGCGAAGAGCCCACTGGGGTTTGGATAACTGAACACAGTTTCAGTAAACAGAGTCAGTGGTGAGTTGCGGGTAGCAACAGAACCCCCCTGGAGACTTGAAGGGTCATACACCACACAGTGGTAACCAGCAGAATGCAGGGCAGAGTTATCTGCAGGCATATGACAATGGATGAATAAAGTGAGTGAGGAAAATCTAGAAGCACCTGGCTGAAGGGGGTAACTATTCAAATTGTTAAACATTTCAATGAGAGAGGGTCTCACTATTATGTCACAGTAAATCTATAGCAAGGCTAAACAAAGGTCCTTACTGCTCAGAATTACAAGATAAGCAGTCATTTGAATGCATATGCCTTAAAAGTACTCGTGTTTCTCTCCCTACCTGTGTCCACAATAATAAAATATAATCACAGAAAGCCAGGAAAAGATGGTCCATAGCCTTATACGAAATACGCTTTATCCATTTGGAATCCCCATGGAAGGCCGTCCCAGAAGCAAGAGCAACAGGACCAGATTTGCATTATGGACTTTCATATTATTATTATTGGACTATTGAGAACTCTTATCCTCATTTTTTTTGTAGTTTGGACTCTTAGTTTTTTTTTTTCCCCATCATTCTGGAGGTATTACATCCAGAACAAGTAATGAACTGCTGACATTGAGATACAGGAATGTGGGTCTGTAGAGACGGAGAGTATATAGAGTTTTTTTTCAACTAGTTTTATTTCAGATAGAGTGACAAAAGCTCAAAAGGAGATTACACCTAAACCATTATGTTATGTGGGGCCTTTGCTTTCTGCAGGCCCCAAGCGGGCATCTGTTGCCTTAGGCGTTTAGGCGTAATCTCCCTTACCGTGTTGTGAGGATGAGGAGTTATGCATAAATCTCCTATAATAATTGTAAATAGATGGATGTAAATATTTATTTTTCAAGATATTGAGTATTGATTTCAAATGGATAAGTATGTTTGAAATGCATGCCTGGGAAACCTAGGAGGGGTCTGCTATTTACACTGATAAACAAACGGTAGTACAGCCCGTAATTATGTTCCTTTTCCCCAGACATTACAGGGCCAGAAAATAATTGATAATCTTCCATGACAGGTCATTCCTTTATCTAGCCCTCTACTTCAAAGACTGTGTCTTTAGATATGTAATGAAGTTGGTTGGCTGTCCAAGGATGGACAATTTGGCCCAGGAGATGACCTAGCATGATTAATCCCCACCCAGAGAGGAGGGCTATCGAGAGGCTGAGTTATGCTAAATATAGGGTACACCAATCAGAATGGCTCTGAGCAAGGCGAGATGGGTCTATATTAATATAGCTGAGGAGAAAAATCACTCTCGGGCAAGCAGACTAGGATGAAGATACTGGGGATGGTAAATATAGACTATACCTCTCACACTTAGAATGTAAACATGCTTTTTCTCTTTAGTGTTTGAATACACACTGCAGGCACCATGCCTGAAGTGAAAAGGTAACTTAACTCCATGCTCAATACGTACATGGTAATGTAAATAGGGCTATTGTGGGTAATTTGTTAAAAACCTTGAAAGCCAGGAGATCTGTACTAACAATGTGTTGTAAATACTGTTTAGTGTGCAATTTGCATATATGTATATATATATTATGTAACCCATTCAATAAATGTGTATTGCTGATTAAACTACCTCTTTTGTGTAAAGAGCTCTCTGCATCTAGATGTGTATAGGTGCATGCTACGAAAATAATTGGGGTGTATGCACAGGTACACAGAACAAAAGGCAACACAGACTATGCCGCAATTTAATTTTTTTCACCCCAAAAGGGTGTATATTGAATAGCGGAATAGAAAAAAAGTATATAAAACGGTGTATCTCACACGTACAAACACAGACTAGGCCCCGATTACAATTTTTTGTACCCTAAAGGGAGGATGAGGAAGAGGAGTAGGAGGAGTTCGGTGGTAAAGATGCGCCAAACAAATTTAAAAGGTGTATCTCACACATACCGATACAGACTATGCGCAATTTAATTTTTTTCACCCCAAAAGGGTGTATATTGAATAGCGGAATAGAAAAAAGTATACAAAACGGTGTATCTCACACGTACAAACACAGACTAGGCCCCGATTACAATTTTTTGTACCCTAAAGGGAGGATGAGGATGAGGAAGAGGAGTAGGAGGAGTTCGGAACAGGAGGCAAACTGAAGCGCCCTGCAATCCTCGGCGGTGGAAGAAGATGCGCTAAACAAATTTTAAAGGTGTATCTCACACGTACCGATACAGACTATGCCGCAATTAAATTTTTTTCACCCCAAAAGGGTGTATATTGATAAGCGGAATAGAAAAATTATATAAAACGGTGTATCTCACACGTACAAACACAGACTAGGCCCCGATTACAATTTTTTGTACCCTAAAGGGAGTATGAGGAAGAGGAGTAGGAGGAGTTCGGAACAGGAGGCAAACTGAAGCGCCCTGCAATCCTCGGCGGTGGAAGATGCGCCAAACAAATTTAAAAGGTGTATCTCACACGTACCGATACAGACTATGCCGCAATTAATTTTTTTTCACCCCAAAAGGGTGTATATTGAATAGCGGAATAGAAAAAAGTATTTAAAAAGGTGTATCTCACACGTACCGATACAGACTATGCCGCAATTGAAATTTTTTCACCCCAAAAGGGTGTATATTGAATAGCGGAATAGAAAAAATTATATAAAACGGTGTATCTCACACGTACAAACACAGACTAGGCCGTGATTACAATTTTTTGTACCCTAAAGGGAGTATGAGGAAGAGGAGTAGGAAGAGTTCGGAACAGGAGGCAAACTGAAGCGCCCTGCAATCCTCGGCGGTGGAAGATGTGCCAAACAAATTTAAAAGGTGTATCTCACACGTACCAATACAGACTATGCCGCAATTCAATTTTTTTCACCCCAAAAGGGTGTATATTGAATAGCGGAATAGAAAAAAGTATACAAAAAGGTGTATTTCACACGTACAAACACAGACTAGGCCCCGATTACAATTTTTTGTACCCTAAAGGGAGTATGAGGAAGAGGAGTAGGAGGAGTTCGGAACAGGAGGCAAACTGAAGCGCCCTGCAATCCTCGGCGGTATAAGAAGATGCGCCAAACAAATTTGAAAGGTGTATCTCACGCGTACCGATACAGACTGTGCGGCAATTAAATTTTTTTCACCCCCAAAAGGGTGTATATTGAATAGCGGAATAGAAAAAAGTATATAAAACGGTGTATCTCACACGTACAAACACAGACTAGGCCCCGATTACAATTTTTTGTACCCTAAAGGCAGGATGAGGATGAGGAAGAGGAGTAGGAGGAGTTCGGAACAGGAGGCAAACTGAAGCGCCCTGCAATCCTCGGCGGTGGAAGATGCGCCAAAAAAATTTGAAAGGTGTATCTCACACGTACCGATACAGACTATGCCGCAATTTAATTTTTTTCACCCCAAAAGGGTGTACAGTAAAACCTTGGTTTGAGAGTAACTTGGTTTAAGAGCGCTTTGCAAGACAAGCAAAATTTTCAAATAAATTTTGACTTGGTTTACAAGCGATGTCTTGATATACAAGCAATGTCTTGATATACAAGTAGCCTCAAGTCACAGCTGAGTATAAAAGAGAAGAGAAGCGCCTCTAAGTGTAGCAATATGGTTACATTTAATGAAGGTACAACATTTAGCAACTCACATAGTTGATGATTGGAACAGGCACATCTAAGGATGCAGGCATCAGGGGTAAAGCTGTCCACATAGGACCATCCTCCGCATCGCCATCTACGTCATCCCTTCCATGTTGCCCCTCGCTTTCAGATCGCTTTACTGCAGGGTGGTCTTCCCGGTCAGGATTACAGACTGGCAGCCGGCGGTGCAGAAGATAGTCTATGTGGACAGCTTTACCCCGGATGCCTGCATACTTAGATGTGCCTGTTTTATTCATCAACCTTGTGAGTTGCTAAATGTTGCACCTTCATTAAATGGAACCATATTGCTACACTTAGAGGTGCCACTCTTCTCTTTGATACTCTGTAGCTCCTGCTGGATTTTGCTTCTAATCCCGTTGTGGAAGCGGCTGTTTGTGGATGGACATTTTATGGTTATATAACCTATCGCAATGCTATAATCTTTTTATATGGACTATAAACTGAAGGACTTATGAATAAATGGTTGTGGAACGAATCACCTGAGTTACCATTATTTCTTATGGGGAAATTCGCTTTGATATAAGAGTGCTTTGGATTACAAGCATGCTTCCGGAACGAATTATGCTCGCAATCCAAGGTTTAACTGTATATTGAATAGAGGAATAGAAAAAAGTATATAAAAAGGTGTATCTCACACGTACAAACACAGACTAGGCCCCAATTACAATTTTTGGTACCCTAAAGGGAGGATGAGGATGAGGAAGAGGAGTAGGAGGAGTTCGGAACAGGAGGCAAACTGAAGCACCCTGCAATCCTCGGCGGTGGAAGGAGATGCGCCAAACAAATTTAAAAGGTGTATCTCACACGTACCGATACAGACTATGCCGCAATTTAATTTTTTTCACCCCAAAAGGGTGTATATTGAATAGCGGAATAGAAAAAAGTATATAAAACGGTGTATCTCACACGTACAAACACAGACTAGGCCCCGATTACAATTTTTTGTACCCTAAAGGGAGGATGAGGAAGAGGAGTAGGAGGAGTTCAGAACAGGAGGCAAACTGAAGCGCCCTGCAATCCTCGGCGGTGGAAGATGCGCCAAAGAAATTTAAAAGGTGTATCTCACAAGTACCGATACAGACTATGCCGCAATTTAATTTTTTTCACCCCAAAAGGGTGTATATTGAATAGCAGAATAGAAAAAAGTATATAAAAAGGTGTATCTCACACATACCGATACAGACTATGCCGCAATTTTTTTTTCACCCCAAAAGGGTGTATATTGAATAGAGGAATAGAAAAAAGTATATAAAAAGGTGTATCTCACACGTTCCGATACAGACTATGCCACAATTTAATTTTTTTCACACCAAAAGGGTGTATATTGAATAGCGGAATAGAAAAAATTATATAAAACGGTGTATCTCACACGTACAAACACAGACTAGGCCCCGATTACAATTTTTTGTACCCTAAAGGGAGGATGAGGAAAAGGAGTAGGAGGAGTTCGGAACAGGAGGCAAACTGAAGCGCCCTGCAATCCTCGGCGGTGGAAGATGCGCCAAACAAATTTAAAAGGTGTATCTCACACGTACCAATACAGACTATGCCGCAATTAAATTTTTTTCACCCCAAAAGGGTGTATATTGAATAGCGGAATAGAAAAAAGTATATAAAAAGGTGTATCTCACACGTACCGATACAGACTTTGCTGCAATTTAATTTTTTCACCCCAAAAGGGTGTATATTGAATAGCGGAATAGAAAAAAGTATATAAAACGGTGTATTTCACACGTACAAACACAGACTAGGCCCCAATTACAATTTTTTGTACCCTAAAGGGAGGATGAGGATGAGGAACAGGAGTAGGAGCAGTTCAGAACAGGAGGCAAACTGAAGCGCCCTGCAATCCTCAGCGGTGGAAGGAGATGTGCCAAACAAATTTAAAAGGTGTATCTCACACGTACCGATACAGACTATACCGCAATTTAATTTTTTTCACCCCAAAAGGGTGTATATTGAATAGCAGAATAGAAAAAAGTATATAAAACGGTGTATCTCACACGTACAAACACAGACTAGGCCCCGATTACAATTTTTTGTACCCTAAAGGGAGGATGAGGAAGAGGAGTAGGAGGAGTTCAGAACAGGAGGCAAACTGAAGCGCCCTGCAATCCTCGGCGGTGGAAGATGCGCCAAACAAATTTAAAAGGTGTATCTCACACGTACCGATACAGACTATGCGCAATTAAATTTTTTTCACCCCAAAAGGGTGTATATTGAATAGCAGAATAGAAAAAAGTATATAAAACGGTGTATCTCACACGTACAAACACAGACTAGGCCCCGATTACAATTTTTTGTACCCTAAAGGCAGGATGAGGATGAGGAAGAGGAGTAAGAGGAGTTCGGAACAAGAGGCAAACTGAAGCACCCTGCAATCCTCGGCGGTGGAAGATGCGCCAAACAAATTTGAAAGGTGTATCTCACACGTACCAATACAGACTATGCCGCAATTTAATTTTTTTCACCCCAAAAGGGTGTATATTGAATAGCGGAATAGAAAAAAGTATATAAATAGGTGTATCTCACACGTACCATTACAGACTATGCCGCAATTTAATTTTTTTCACCCCAAAAGGGTGTATATTGAATAGAGGAATAGAAAAAAGTATATAAAAAGGTGTATCTCACACGTACAAACACAGACTAGGCCCCGATTACAATTTTTTGTACCCTAAAGGGAGGATGAGGAAGAGGAGAAGGAGGAGTTCAGAACCGGAGGCAAACTGAAGCGCCCTGCAATGCTCGGCGGTGGAAGATGCGCCAAAGAAATTTAAAAGGTGTATCTCACAAGTACCGATACAGACTATGCCGCAATTTAATTTTTTTCACCCCAAAAGGGTGTATATTGAATAGCAGAATAGAAAAAAGTATATAAAAAGGTGTATCTCACACATACCGATACAGACTATGCCGCAAGTTTTTTTTTCACCCCAAAAGGGTGTATATTGAATAGAGGAATTGAAAAAAGTATATAAAAAGGTGTATCTCACACGTTCTGATACAGACTATGCCACAATTTAATTTTTTTCACACCAAAAGGGTGTATATTGAATAGCGGAATAGAAAAAATTATATAAAACGGTGTATCTCACACGTACAAACACAGACTAGGCCCCGATTACAATTTTTTGTACCCTAAAGGGAGGATGAGGAAAAGGAGTAGGAGGAGTTCGGAACAGGAGGCAAACTGAAGCGCCCTGCAATCCTCGGCGGTGGAAGATGCGCCAAACAAATTTAAAAGGTGTATCTCACACGTACCAATACAGACAATGCCGCAATTAAATTTTTTTCACCCCAAAAGGGTGTATATTGAATAGCGGAATAGAAAAAAGTATACAAAAAGGTGTATCTCACACGTACAAACACAGACTAGGCCCCAATTACAATTTTTTGTACCCTAAAGGCAGGATGAGGATGAGGATGAGGAAGAGGAGTAGGAGGAGTTCGGGACAGGAGGCAAACTGAAGCGCCCTGCAATCCTCGGCGGTGGAAGAAGATGCGCCAAACTAATATGAAAGGTGTATCTCACGCGTACCGATACAGACTATGCCGCAATTTAATTTTTTTTTACCCCAAAAGGGTGTATATTGAATAGCTGAATAGAAAAAAGTATATAAAAAGGTGTATCTCACACGTACCGATACAGACTTCGCCGCAATTTAATTTTTTCACCCCAAAAGGGTGTATATTGAATAGCGGAATAGAAAAAAGTATATAAAACGGTGTATTTCACACGTACAAACACAGACTAGGCCCCAATTACAATTTTTTGTACCCTACAAGGAGGATGAGGATGAGGAACAGGAGTAGGAGCACTTCAGAACAGGAGGCAAACTGAAGCGCCCTGCAATCCTCGGAAGTGGAAGGAGATGTGCCAAACAAATTTAAAAGGTGTATCTCACACGTACCGATACAGACTATACCGCAATTTAATTTTTTTCACCCCAAAAGGGTGTATATTGCATAGCAGAATAGAAAAAAGTATATAAAACGGTGTATCTCACACGTACAAACACAGACTAGGCCCCGATTACAATTTTTTGTGCCCTAAAGGGAGAATGAGGAAGAGGAGTAGGAGGAGTTCAGAACAGGAGGCAAACTGAAGCGCCCTGCAATCCTCGGCGGTGGAAGATGCGCCAAACAAATTTAAAAGGTGTATCTCACACGTACCGATACAGACTATGCGCAATTAAATTTTTTTCACCCCAAAAGGGTGTATATTGAATAGCAGAATAGAAAAAAGTATATAAAACGGTGTATCTCACACGTACAAACACAGACTAGGCCCCGATTACAACTTTTTGTACCCTAAAGGGAGGATGAGGATGAGGAAGAGGAGTAGGAGGAGTTCGGAACAGGAGGCAAACTGAAGCGCCCTGCAATCCTAGGCGGTGGAAGGAGATGCGCCAAACAAATTTAAAAGGTGTATCCCACACGTACCGATACAGACTATCCCGCAATTTAATTTTTTTCACCCCAAAAGGGTGTATATTGAATAGCGGAATAGAAAAAAGTATATAAAACTGTGTATCTCACACGTACAAACACAGACTAGGCCCCGATTACAATTTTTTGTACCCTAAAGGGAGGATGAGGAAGAGGAGTAGGAGGAGTTCAGAACAGGAGGCAAACTGAAGCGCCCTGCAATCCTCGGCGGTGGAAGATGCGCCAAAGAAATTTAAAAGGTGTATCTCACACGTACCAATACAGACTATGCCGCAATTTAATTTTTTTCACCCCAAAAGGGTGTATATTGAATAGCGGAATAGAAAAAAGTATATAAAAAGGTGTATCTCACACATACCGATACAGACTATGTCGCAATTTTTTTTCACCCCAAAAAGGTGTATATTGAATAGTGGAATAGAACAAAGTATATAAAACTGTGTATCTCACACGTACAAACACAGACTAGGCCCCGATTACAATTTTTTGTACCCTAAAGGCAGGATGAGGAAGAGGAGTAGGAGGAGTTCGGAACAGGAGGCAAACTGAAGCGCCCTGCAATCCTCGGCGGTGGAAGGAGATGCGCCAAACAAATTTGAAAGGTGTATCTCACACGTACCAATACAGACTATGCCGCAATTTAATTTTTTTCACCCCAAAAGGGTGTATATTGAATAGCGGAATAGAAAAAAGTATATAAAACGGTGTATCTCACACGTACAAACACAGACTAGGCACCGATTACAATTTTTTGTACCCTAAAGGCAGAATGAGGATGAGGAAGAGGAGTAAGAGGAGTTCGGAACAAGAGGCAAACTGAAGCACCCTGCAATCCTCGGCGGTGGAAGATGCGCCAAAACATTTGAAAGGCGTATCTCACACGTACCGATACAGACTATACCTCAATTTAATTTTTTTCACCCCAAAAGGGTGTATATTGAATAGCGGAATAGAAAATAGTATAGAAAAAGGTGTATCTCACACGTACCGATACAGACTATGCCGCAATTTAATTTTTTTTACCCCAAAAGGGTGTATATTGAATAGCGGAATAGAAAAAAGTATATAAAACTGTGTATCTCACACGTACAAACACAGACTAGGCCCCGATTACAATTTTTTGTACCCTAAAGGGAGGATGAGGAAGAGGAGTAGGAGGAGTTCAGAACAGGAGGCAAACTGAAGCGCCCTGCAATCCTCGGCGGTGGAAGATGCGCCAAAGAAATTTAAAAGGTGTATCTCACACGTACCAATACAGACTATGCCGCAATTTAATTTTTTTCACCCCAAAAGGGTGTATATTGAATAGCGGAATAGAAAAAAGTATATAAAAAGGTGTATCTCACACATACCGATACAGACTATGTCGCAATTTTTTTTCACCCCAAAAAGGTGTATATTGAATAGTGGAATAGAACAAAGTATATAAAACTGTGTATCTCACACGTACAAACACAGACTAGGCCCCGATTACAATTTTTTGTACCCTAAAGGCAGGATGAGGAAGAGGAGTAGGAGGAGTTCGGAACAGGAGGCAAACTGAAGCGCCCTGCAATCCTCGGCGGTGGAAGGAGATGCGCCAAACAAATTTGAAAGGTGTATCTCACACGTACCAATACAGACTATGCCGCAATTTAATTTTTTTCACCCCAAAAGGGTGTATATTGAATAGCGGAATAGAAAAAAGTATATAAAACGGTGTATCTCACACGTACAAACACAGACTAGGCACCGATTACAATTTTTTGTACCCTAAAGGCAGAATGAGGATGAGGAAGAGGAGTAAGAGGAGTTCGGAACAAGAGGCAAACTGAAGCACCCTGCAATCCTCGGCGGTGGAAGATGCGCCAAAACATTTGAAAGGCGTATCTCACACGTACCGATACAGACTATACCTCAATTTAATTTTTTTCACCCCAAAAGGGTGTATATTGAATAGCGGAATAGAAAATAGTATAGAAAAAGGTGTATCTCACACGTACCGATACAGACTATGCCGCAATTTAATTTTTTTTACCCCAAAAGGGTGTATATTGAATAGCTGAATAGAAAAAAGTATATAAAAAGGTGTATCTCACACGTACCGATACAGACTATGCCGCAATTTATTTTTTTTTAACCCAAAAGGGTGTATATTGAATAGCGGAATAGAAAAAAGTATATAAAACGGTGTATCTCACACGTACCAACACAGACTAGGCCCCGATTACAACTTTTTGTACCCTAAAGGGAGGATGAGGAAGAGGAGTAGGAGGAGTTCGGAACAGGAGGCAAACTGAAGCGCCCTGCAATCCTCGGCGGTGGAAGATGCTCCAAACACATTTAAAAGGTGTATCTCACACGTATCGATACAGACCATGCCGCAATTTAATTTTTTTCACCCCAAAAGGGTATATATTGAATAGCAGAATTGAAAAAAGTATATAAAAAGGTGTATCTCACACATACCCATACAGACTATGCCGCAATTTAATTTTTTTTACCCCAAAAGGGTATATATTGAATAGCAGAATAGAAAAAAGTATATAAAACGGTGTATCTCACACGTACAAGCACAGACTAGGCCCCGATTACAATTTTTTGTACCCTAAAGGCAGGATGAGGATGTGGATGAGGAAGAGGAGTAGGGGGAGTTCGGAACAGGAGGCAAACTGAAGCGCCCTGCAATCCTCGGCGGTGGAAGAAGATGCGCCAAACAAATTTGAAAGGTGTATCTCACACGTACCGATGCAGACTATGCCGAAATTTAATTTTTTTCACCCCAAAAGGGTGTATATTGAATAGAGGAAAATAAAAAAGTATATAAAAAGGTGTATCTCACACGTACAAACACAGACTAGGCCCCAATTACAATTTTTTGTACCCTAAAGGCAGTATGAGGATGAGGAAGAGGAGTAGGAGGAGTTCGGAACAAGAGGCAAACTGAAGCACCCTGCAATCCTCGACGGTGGAAGATGCGCCAAAAATTTGAAAGGTGTATCTCACACGTACCGATACAGACTATACCGCAATTTAATTTTTTTCACCCCAAAAGGGTGTATATTGAATAGAGGAAAATAAAAAAGTATATAAAAAGGTGTATCTCACACGTACAAACACAGACTAGGCCCCAATTACAATTTTTTGTATCCTAAAGGGAGGATGAGGATGAGGAAGAGGAGTAGGAGGAGTTCGGAACAGGAGGCAAACTGAAGCGCCCTGCAATCCTCGTCGGTGGAAGGAGATGCGCCAAACAAATTTAAAAGGTGTATCTCACACGTACCGATACAGACCATGCCGCAATTTAATTTTTTTCACCCCAAAAGGGTGTGTATTGAATAGCGGAATAGAAAAAAGTATATAAAAAGCTGTATCTCACACGTACAAACACAGACTAGGCCCCGATTACAATTTTTGTACCCTAAAGGGAGGATGAAGAAGAGGAGTAGGAGGAGTTCGGAACAGGAGGCAAACTGAAGCGCCCTGCAATCCAAGGCGGTGGAAGGAGATGCGCCAAACAAATTTAAAAGGTGTATCTCACACGTTCCGATACAGACTATGCCGCAAGTTTTTTTTTCACCCCAAAAGGGTGTATATTGAATAGAGGAATAGAAAAAAGTATATAAAAAGGTGTATCTCACACGTTCTGATACAGACTATGCCACAATTTAATTTTTTTCACACCAAAAGGGTGTATATTGAATAGCGGAATAGAAAAAATTATATAAAACGGTGTATCTCACACGTACAAACACAGACTAGGCCCCGATTACAATTTTTTGTACCCTAAAGGGAGGATGAGGAAAAGGAGTAGGAGGAGTTCGGAACAGGAGGCAAACTGAAGCGCCCTGCAATCCTCGGCGGTGGAAGATGCGCCAAACAAATTTAAAAGGTGTATCTCACACGTACCAATACAGACAATGCCGCAATTAAATTTTTTTCACCCCAAAAGGGTGTATATTGAAAAACGGAATAGAAAAAAGTATACAAAAAGGTGTATCTCACACGTACAAACACAGACTAGGCCCCAATTACAATTTTTTGTACCCTAAAGGCAGGATGAGGATGAGGATGAGGAAGAGGAGTAGGAAGAGTTCGGGACAGGAGGCAAACTGAAGCGCCCTGCAATCCTCGGCGGTGGAAGAAGATGCGCCAAACTAATATGAAAGGTGTATCTCACGCGTACCGATACAGACTATGCCGCAATTTAATTTTTTTTTACCCCAAAAGGGTGTATATTGAATAGCTGAATAGAAAAAAGTATATAAAAAGGTGTATCTCACACGTACCGATACAGACTTCGCCGCAATTTAATTTTTTCACCCCAAAAGGGTGTATATTGAATAGCGGAATAGAAAAAAGTATATAAAACGGTGTATTTCACACGTACAAACACAGACTAGGCCCCAATTACAATTTTTTGTACCCTACAAGGAGGATGAGGATGAGGAACAGGAGTAGGAGCACTTCAGAACAGGAGGCAAACTGAAGCGCCCTGCAATCCTCGGCAGTGGAAGGAGATGTGCCAAACAAATTTAAAAGGTGTATCTCACACGTACCGATACAGACTATACCGCAATTTAATTTTTTTCACCCCAAAAGGGTGTATATTGCATAGCAGAATAGAAAAAAGTATATAAAACGGTGTATCTCACACGTACAAACACAGACTAGGCCCCGATTACAATTTTTTGTGCCCTAAAGGGAGAATGAGGAAGAGGAGTAGGAGGAGTTCAGAACAGGAGGCAAACTGAAGCGCCCTGCAATCCTCGGCGGTGGAAGATGCGCCAAACAAATTTAAAAGGTGTATCTCACACGTACCGATACAGACTATGCGCAATTAAATTTTTTTCACCCCAAAAGGGTGTATATTGAATAGCAGAATAGAAAAAAGTATATAAAACGGTGTATCTCACACGTACAAACACAGACTAGGCCCCGATTACAACTTTTTGTACCCTAAAGGGAGGATGAGGATGAGGAAGAGGAGTAGGAGGAGTTCGGAACAGGAGGCAAACTGAAGCGCCCTGCAATCCTAGGCGGTGGAAGGAGATGCGCCAAACAAATTTAAAAGGTGTATCCCACACGTACCGATACAGACTATCCCGCAATTTAATTTTTTTCACCCCAAAAGGGTGTATATTGAATAGCGGAATAGAAAAAAGTATATAAAACTGTGTATCTCACACGTACAAACACAGACTAGGCCCCGATTACAATTTTTTGTACCCTAAAGGGAGGATGAGGAAGAGGAGTAGGAGGAGTTCAGAACAGGAGGCAAACTGAAGCGCCCTGCAATCCTCGGCGGTGGAAGATGCGCCAAAGAAATTTAAAAGGTGTATCTCACACGTACCAATACAGACTATGCCGCAATTTAATTTTTTTCACCCCAAAAGGGTGTATATTGAATAGCGGAATAGAAAAAAGTATATAAAAAGGTGTATCTCACACATACCGATACAGACTATGTCGCAATTTTTTTTCACCCCAAAAAGGTGTATATTGAATAGTGGAATAGAAAAAAGTATATAAAACTGTGTATCTCACACGTACAAACACAGACTAGGCCCCGATTACAATTTTTTGTACCCTAAAGGCAGGATGAGGAAGAGGAGTAGGAGGAGTTCGGAACAGGAGGCAAACTGAAGCGCCCTGCAATCCTCGGCGGTGGAAGGAGATGCGCCAAACAAATTTGAAAGGTGTATCTCACACGTACCAATACAGACTATGCCGCAATTTAATTTTTTTCACCCCAAAAGGGTGTATATTGAATAGCGGAATAGAAAAAAGTATATAAAACGGTGTATCTCACACGTACAAACACAGACTAGGCACCGATTACAATTTTTTGTACCCTAAAGGCAGAATGAGGATGAGGAAGAGGAGTAAGAGGAGTTCGGAACAAGAGGCAAACTGAAGCACCCTGCAATCCTCGGCGGTGGAAGATGCGCCAAAACATTTGAAAGGCGTATCTCACACGTACCGATACAGACTATACCTCAATTTAATTTTTTTCACCCCAAAAGGGTGTATATTGAATAGCGGAATAGAAAATAGTATAGAAAAAGGTGTATCTCACACGTACCGATACAGACTATGCCGCAATTTATTTTTTTTTACCCCAAAAGGGTGTATATTGAATAGCTGAATAGAAAAAAGTATATAAAAAGGTGTATCTCACACGTACCGATACAGACTATGCCGCAATTTATTTTTTTTTAACCCAAAAGGGTGTATATTGAATAGCGGAATAGAAAAAAGTATATAAAACGGTGTATCTCACACGTACCAACACAGACTAGGCCCCGATTACAACTTTTTGTACCCTAAAGGGAGGATGAGGAAGAGGAGTAGGAGGAGTTCGGAACAGGAGGCAAACTGAAGCGCCCTGCAATCCTCGGCGGTGGAAGATGCTCCAAACACATTTAGAAGGTGTATCTCACACGTATCGATACAGACCATGCCGCAATTTAATTTTTTTCACCCCAAAAGGGTATATATTGAATAGCAGAATTGAAAAAAGTATATAAAAAGGTGTATCTCACACATACCCATACAGACTATGCCGCAATTTAATTTTTTTTACCCCAAAAGGGTATATATTGAATAGCAGAATAGAAAAAAGTATATAAAACGGTGTATCTCACACGTACAAGCACAGACTAGGCCCCGATTACAATTTTTTGTACCCTAAAGGCAGGATGAGGATGTGGATGAGGAAGAGGAGTAGGGGGAGTTCGGAACAGGAGGCAAACTGAAGCGCCCTGCAATCCTCGGCGGTGGAAGAAGATGCGCCAAACAAATTTGAAAGGTGTATCTCACACGTACCGATGCAGACTATGCCGAAATTTAATTTTTTTCACCCCAAAAGGGTGTATATTGAATAGCGGAATAGAAAAAAGCATATAAAACAGTGTATCTCACACGTACAAACACAGACTAGGCCTCGATTACAATTTTTTGTACCCTAAAGGCAGTATGAGGATGAGGAAGAGGAGTAGGAGGAGTTCGGAACAAGAGGCAAACTGAAGCACCCTGCAATCCTCGACGGTGGAAGATGCGCCAAAAATTTGAAAGGTGTATCTCACACGTACCGATACAGACTATACCGCAATTTAATTTTTTTCACCCCAAAAGGGTGTATATTGAATAGAGGAAAATAAAAAAGTATATAAAAAGGTGTATCTCACACGTACAAACACAGACTAGGCCCCAATTACAATTTTTTGTATCCTAAAGGGAGGATGAGGATGAGGAAGAGGAGTAGGAGGAGTTCGGAACAGGAGGCAAACTGAAGCGCCCTGCAATCCTCGTCGGTGGAAGGAGATGCGCCAAACAAATTTAAAAGGTGTATCTCACACGTACCGATACAGACCATGCCGCAATTTAATTTTTTTCACCCCAAAAGGGTGTATATTGAATAGCGGAATAGAAAAAAGTATATAAAAAGCTGTATCTCACACGTACAAACACAGACTAGGCCCCGATTACAATTTTTGTACCCTAAAGGGAGGATGAAGAAGAGGAGTAGGAGGAGTTCGGAACAGGAGGCAAACTGAAGCGCCCTGCAATCCAAGGCGGTGGAAGGAGATGCGCCAAACAAATTTAAAAGGTGTATCTCACACGTTCCGATACAGACTATGCCGCAATTTAATTTTTTTCACCCCAAAAGGGTGTATATTGAATAGCAGAATACAAAAAAGTAAATTAAAAGGTTTATATCACACATACCGATACAGACTATGCCGCAATTTAATTTTTTTCACCCCAAATGGGTGTATATTGAATAGCGGAATAGAAAAAATATATTAAACGGTGTATCTCACACGTACAAACACAGACTAGGCCCCGATTACAATTTTTTGTACCCTAAAGGCAGGATGAGGATGTGGATGAGGAGTAGGAGGAGTTCGGAACAGGAGGCAAACTGAAGCACCCTGCAATCCTCGGCGGTGGAAGGAGATGCGTCAAACAAATTTGAAAGGTGTATCTCACACGTACCGATACAGACTATGCCGCAA
Organism: Pelophylax lessonae; assembly: GCF_965119305.1. Taxonomy (NCBI): domain Eukaryota; kingdom Metazoa; phylum Chordata; class Amphibia; order Anura; family Ranidae; genus Pelophylax; species Pelophylax lessonae. The sequence goes on along the minus strand of NC_138774.1, from coordinate 38,898,991 downwards.
TTTAATTTTTTTCACCCCAAAAGGGTGTATATTGAATAGCGGATTAGAAAAAAGTATATAAAACGGTGTATCTCACACGTACAAACACAGACTAGGCCCCGATTACAATTTTTTGTACCCTAAAGGCAGGATGAGGATGAGGAAGAGGAGTAGGAGGAGTTCGGAACAAGAGGCAAACTGAAGCACCCTGCAATCCTCGGCGGTGGAAGATGCGCCAAAAAATTTGAAAGGTGTATCTCACACGTACCGATACAGACTATGCCACAATTTAATTTTTTTTCACCCCAAAAGGGTGTAAATTGAATAGCGGAATAGAAAATAGTATAGAAAAAGGTGTATCTCACACGTACCGATACAGACTATGCCGCAATTTAATTTTTTTCACCCCAAAAGGGTGTATATTGAGTAGCGGAATAGAAAAAAGTATATAAAACGGTGTATCTCACACGTACAAACACAGACTAGGCCCCGATTACAATTTTTTGTACCCTAAAGGCAGGATGAGGATGAGGAAGAGGAGTAGGAGGAGTTCAGGACAGGAGGCAAACTGAAGCGCCCTGCAATCCTCGGCGGTGGAAGATGCGGCAAAAAAATTTGAAAGGTGTATCTCACACGTACAGATACAGACTATGCCGCAATTTAATTTTTTTTTACCCCAAAAGGGTGTATATTGAATAGCGGAATAGAAAAAAGTATATAAAACGGAGTATTTCACACGTACAAACACAGACTAGGCCCCAATTACAATTTTTTGTACCCTAAAGGGAGGATGAGGAAGAGGAGTAGGAGGATTTCGGAACAGGAGGCAAAGTGAAGCGCCCTGCAATCCAAGGCGGTGGAAGGAGATGCGCCAAACAAATTTAAAAGGTGTATCTCACACGTCCCGATACAGACTATGCCGCAATTTAATTTTTTTCACCACAAAAGGGTGTATATTGAATAGCTGAATAGAAAAAAGTATATAAAACTGTGTATCTCACACGTACAAACACAGACTAGGCCCCGATTACAATTTTTTGTACCCTAAAGGGAGGATGAGGAAGAGGAGTAGGAGGAGTTCAGAACAGGAGGCAAACTGAAGCGCCCTGCAATCCTCGGCGGTGGAAGATGCGCCAAAGAAATTTAAAAGGTGTATCTCACACATACCGATACAGACTATGCCGCAATTTTTTTTTCACCCCAAAAGGGTGTATATTGAATAGTGGAATAGAAAAAAGTATATAAAACGGTGTATCTCACACGTACAAACACAGACTAGGCCCCGATTACAATTTTTTGTACCCTAAAGGCAGGCTGAGGATGAGGAAATGGAGTAGGAGGAGTTCGGAACAGGAGGCAAACTGAAGCGCCCTGCAATCCTCGGCGGTGGAAGGAGATGCGCCAAACAAATTTGAAAGGTGTATCTCACACGTACCGATACAGACTATCCCGCAATTTAATTTTTTTCACCCCAAAAGGGTGTATATTGAATAGCGGAATAGAAAAAAGTATATAAAACTGTGTATCTCACACGTACAAACACAGACTAGGCCCGATTACAATTTTTTGTACCCTAAAGGGAGGATGAGGAAGAGGAGTAGGAGGAGTTCAGAACAGGAGGCAAACTGAAGCGCCCTGCAATACTCGGCGGTGGAAGATGCGCCAAAGAAATTTAAAAGGTGTATCTCACACGTACCGATGCAGACTATGCCGCAATTTAATTTTTTTCACCCCAAAAGGGTGTATATTGAATAGTGGAATAGAAAAAAGTATATAAAAAGGTGTATCTCACACATACCGATACAGACTATGCCGTAATTTTTTTTCACCCCAAAAGGGTGTATATTGAATAGTGGAATAGAAAAAAGTATATAAAACGGTGTATCTCACACGTACAAACACAGACTAGGCCCCGATTACAATTTTTTGTACCCTAAAGGCAGGATGAGGATGAGGAAGAGGAGTAGGAGGAGTTCGGAACAGGAGGCAAACTGAAGCGCCCTGCAATCCTCGGCGGTGGAAGGAGATGCGCCAAACAAATTTGAAAGGTGTATCTCACACGTACCAATACAGACTATGCCGCAATTTAATTTTTTTCACCCCAAAAGGGTGTATATTGAATAGCGGAATAGAAAAAAGTATATAAAACGGTGTATCTCACACGTACAAACACAGACTAGGCCCCGATTACAATTTTTTGTACCCTAAAGGCAGTATGAGGATGAGGAAGAGGAGTAAGAGGAGTTCAGAACAAGAGGCAAACTAAAGCACCCTGCAATCTTCGGCGGTGGAAGATGCGCCAAAACATTTGAAAGGTGTATCTCACACGTACCGATACAGACTATACCGCAATTTAATTTTTTTCACCCCAAAAGGGTGTATATTGAATAGCGGAATAGAAAAAAGTATATAAAAAGGTGTATCTCACACGTACCGATACAGATTATGCCGCAATTTAATTTTTTTCACCCCAAAAGGGTGTATATTGAATAGAGGAATAGAAAAAAGTATATAAAAAGGTGTATCTCACACGTACCGATACAGACTATGCCGCAATTAAATGTTTCTTACCCCAAAAGGGTGTTTATTGAATAGCTGAATAGAAAAAAGTATATAAAAAGGTGTATCTCACACGTACCGATACAGACTATGCCGCAATTTAATTTTTTTGACCCCAAAAGGGTGTATATTGAATAGCGGAATAGAAAAAAGTATATAAAACGGTGTATCTCACACGTACAAACAGAGACTAGGCCCCGATTACAACTTTTTGTACCCTAAAGGGAGGATGAGGAAGAGGAGTAGGAGGAGTTTGGAACAGGAGGCAAACTGAAGCGCCCTGCAATCCTCGGCGGTGGAAGATGCTCCAAACAAATTTAAAAGGTGTATCTCACACGTATCGATACAGACTATGCCGCAATTTAATTTTTTTCACCCCAAAAGGGTGTATATTGAATAGCAGAATAGAAAAAAGTATATAAAAAGGTGTATCTCGCACATACCCATACAGACTATGCCGCAATTTAATTTTTTTCACCCCAAAAGGGTATATATTGAATAGCAGAATAGAAAAAAGTATATAAAAAGGTGTATCTCACACATACCGATACAGACTATGCCGCAATTTAATTTTTTTCACCCCAAAAGGGTGTATATTGAATAGCGGAATAGAAAAAAGTATATAAAACGGTGTATCTCACACGTACAAACACAGACTAGGCCCCGATTACAATTTTTTGTACCCTAAAGGCAGGATGAGGATGTGGATGAGGAAGAGGAGTAGGAGGAGTTCGGAACAGGAGGCAAACTGAAGCGCCTTGCAATCCTCGGCGGTGGAAGAAGATGCGCCAAACAAATTTGAAAGGTGTATCTCACACGTACCGATGCAGACTATGCCGAAATTTAATTTTTTTCACCCCAAAAGGGTGTATATTGAATAGCGGAATAGAAAAAAGTATATAAAACAGTGTATCTCACACGTACAAACACAGACTAGGCCCCGATTACAATTTTTTGTACCCTAAAGGCAGTATGAGGATGAGGAAGAGGAGTAGGAGGAGTTCGGAACAAGAGGCAAACTAAAGCACCCTGCAATCCTCGGCGGTGGAAGATGCGCCAAAACATTTGAAAGGTGTATCTCACACGTACCGATACAGACTATACCGCAATTTAATTTTTTTCACCCCAAAAGGGTGTATATTGAATAGCGGAATAGAAAAAAGTATATAAAAAGGTGTATCTCACACGTACCGATACAGATTATGCCGCAATTTAATTTTTTTCACCCCAAAAGGGTGTATATTGAATAGAGGAATAGAAAAGTATGTAAAAAGGTGTATCTCACACGTACCGATACAGACTATGCCGCAATTAAATGTTTTTTACCCCAAAAGGGTGTTTATTGAATAGCTGAATAGAAAAAAGTATATAAAAAGGTGTATCTCACACGTACCGATACAGACTATGCCGCAATTTAATTTTTTTGACCCCAAAAGGGTGTATATTGAATAGCGGAATAGAAAAAAGTATATAAAACGGTGTATCTCACACGTACAAACAGAGACTAGGCCCCGATTACAACTTTTTGTACCCTAAAGGGAGGATGAGGAAGAGGAGTAGGAGGAGTTTGGAACAGGAGGCAAACTGAAGCGCCCTGCAATCCTCGGCGGTGGAAGATGCTCCAAACAAATTTAAAAGGTGTATCTCACACGTATCGATACAGACTATGCCGCAATTTAATTTTTTTCACCCCAAAAGGGTGTATATTGAATAGCAGAATAGAAAAAAGTATATAAAAAGGTGTATCTCGCACATACCCATACAGACTATGCCGCAATTTAATTTTTTTCACCCCAAAAGGATATATATTGAATAGCAGAATAGAAAAAAGTATATAAAAAGGTGTATCTCACACATACCGATACAGACTATGCCGCAATTTAATTTTTTTCACCCCAAAAGGGTGTATATTGAATAGCGGAATAGAAAAAAGTATATAAAACGGTGTATCTCACACGTACAAACACAGACTAGGCCCCGATTAAAATTTTTTGTACCCTAAAGGCAGGATGAGGATGTGGATGAGGAAGAGGAGTAGGAGGAGTTCGGAACAGGAGGCAAACTGAAGCGCCTTGCAATCCTCGGCGGTGGAAGAAGATGCGCCAAACAAATTTGAAAGGTGTATCTCACACGTACCGATGCAGACTATGCCGAAATTTAATTTTTTTCACCCCAAAAGGGTGTATATTGAATAGCGGAATAGAAAAAAGTATATAAAACAGTGTATCTCACACGTACAAACACAGACTAGGCCCCGATTACAATTTTTTGTACCCTAAAGGCAGTATGAGGATGAGGAAGAGGAGTAGGAGGAGTTCGGAACAAGAGGCAAACTGAAGCACCCTGCAATCCTCGGCGGTGGAAGATGCGCCAAAAAATTTGAAAGGTGTATCTCACACGTACCGATACAGACTATACCACAATTTAATTTTTTTCACCCCAAAAGGGTGTATATTGAATAGCGGAATAGAAAAAAGTATATAAAAAGGTGTATCTCACACGTTCCGATACAGACTATGCCGCAATTTAATTTTTTTCCACCCCAAAAGGGTGTATATTGAATAGAGGAATAGAAAAAAAGTATATAAAAAGGTGTATCTCACACGTACAAACACAGACTAGGCCCCAATTACAATTTTTTGTATCCTAAAGGGAGGATGAGGATGAGGAAGAGGAGTAGGAGGAGTTCGGAACAGGAGGCAAACTGAAGCGCCCTGCAATCCTCGGCGGTGGAAGGAGATGCGCCAAACAAATTTAAAAGGTGTATCTCACACGTACCGATACAGACTATGCCGCAATTTAATTTTTTTCACCCCAAAAGGGTGTATATTGAATAGCGGAATAGAAAAAAGTATAGAAAACGGTGTATCTCACACGTACAAACACAGACTAGGCCCCAAATACAATTTTTTGTACCTTAAAGGCAGGATGAGGATGAGGAAGAGGAGTAGGAGGAGTTCGGAACAGGAGGCAAACTGAAGCGCCCTGCAATCCTCGGCGGTGGAAGGAGATGCGCCAAACAAATTTGAAAGGTGTATCTCACACGTACCGATACAGACTATGCGCAATTTAATTTTTTTCACCCCAAAAGGGTGTATATTGAATAGCGGAATAGAAAATAGTATATAAAATGGTGTATCTCACACGTACAAACACAGACTAGGCCCCGATTACAATTTTTTGTACCCTAAAGGCAGGATGAGGATGAGGAAGAGGAGTAGGAGGAGTTCGGAACAGGAGGCAAACTGAAGCGCCCTGCAATCCTCGGCGGTGGAAGGAGATGCGCCAAACAAATTTGAAAGGTGTATCTCACACGTACCGATAAAGACTATGCCGCAATTCAATTTTTTTCCCCAAAAGGGTGTATATTGAATAGCGGAATAGAAAAAAGTATATATAAAACGGTGTATCTCACATGTACAAACGCAGACTAGGCCCCGATTACAATTTTTTGTACCCTAAAGGCAGGATGAGGATGAGGAAGAGGAGTAGACTATACAGTCTAGTACAGACTATGCCGCAATTTAATTTTTTTTACCCCAAAAGGGTGTATATTGAATAGCGGAAAAGAAAAAAGTATATAAAATTGGTGATTTTTCAAAAGCACATGTGAACACAGCAGTGTCTTATGTTTTATGTCACGGTCAGCAGCAGGCTATGAAGGGGAAAAAAAAAATTCCCTTTTAAATTTGTAATTTTTAAATAGCAGATTAGAACAGCACTCTGTAGTAAAATATAGCTGAACGCTGCACACAACAGACTGATAAAAATTTATTTTTTTCTCCCTCCTCCTCCTCAGTGGGCTCAAGTGAGGGCAAAAAGACGGACGATTGTTCTGTCCTGTGTCTCCTTATCTCTCCCTGCCTACTCTCTCCAGCCTGTCCCTAAAATGCTCTTCTATCTTTCCCTGCCTACACTCCGACCTGTCCCTGCATTCTTTTCGGGCACAATGTTTTTTTCCCTGTCTGTCCCTAATCAGCAGCAGCCAGTACCGTTGTGTGTGCTCTCTCCCTAAACTAGAGCAGACTGACGCACAGCGCGCTGTGTCTCTAGCTTATAAAGACCTGGGTCACATGCTTCAGCTGGCCAATCACAGCCATACCATTAGTAGGCATGGCTGTGATGGCTTCTATGGCACACCAGTTAAATGCTTGTTGATTGGCTGTTGAAAGCCCGCCATTAAAAGCGCGCCATTACATACAAAACAGGAAATAAAATTACCGAACACGGATTTTAAACCCGAACATACAGTAAAGTTTTTGGGTCCGTGTCCAGGTAACAAAAATCCAATTATCCGGTACGGACCGAATAATACAGTCCTTGTTCGCTCAACACTAGTCCTGATCACTAACCCCCAAACATTTTATATTTGACATTGCTACAATTAAAATGTTTCTGCTTACGATCAACAATTCTGAGCTGGTCTAGCGGCTCGCTCCCAGGGACCACATACTCCAGTTTGGCAGTCCTCCTCCTCCCCCCCTTCTTTACCAAACACACCACCGGGTGTCGTCCGTCCGCTTTGGCTAGAACCAGAAGATAAAGAAGAACAAAATAAAAGACCAATGTACATAGTAGTAAAAAAGATTGTGAAGAGACACTTGATGGAGGTGGGAAAGGTAAGGGGGAAAGGGAGGGAGGGGGGGGAGTGTTACATACCTAAACACAGGCCCGCCTACCCAAATATTAATCACATATCTGGTCACATGTAATGTATATCTTTACCTACTGGAGATTTGTTCCACAGCTTTTCACAGCAGTCTGGGTGATCGTCTATTCGCATCACTCCAGGCCCGCTGCAGGTCCACGAAAAGGACACGGAAGTGAAATCTCCGCCGCAGCCTCATCCGGACACGACACAGGATGGTGCGTTTGGTGTGAAGGTGGGTGTTTATCTGGTCATAACCAGCGAGGAGGAGGAGCTGTGGAAAGAGCAATGTATGTTTGAGTCAAACTATGTTCAAAAATGTCAATTATTCCACAAACATGCTAGATCGTCTTTTAGATATTGTAGAACAAAGAATCCCATTTCTGATGATACATATACATCTATGTCCAAATCTAGCTCCATGACATAGGTTGAACCACACTGGTGATTACCTCAACATGATGTTGGCATTGTGTCAATTGTCCATTCAATACCCACCACAAAGTATCATAACAACATGTGTAGGCTTATACACATCACCATGGCTAGTGTTTGGGGAGGGGGGCTGTTTTTTAGCACATAGGCAGAAGCCACATTACAAATCTGACAAGCAGATCCTGTCCCCACCCCCCACAAACAAAAGTCTACTAAGTACTTTAGTTATGTGTTACTTAACACAATACATACTCATTGACAGGAGGGAGGGAAATGGTGAGGGCCTATGATAGGTGAACACACTTTTTTAATGAAAAATTACAACATCTCAAAGTCTCATAGACACAGAGATAAGTAAACCCTTTAGGGGACTTCCCTGGAAGAATGCCCATGTCCAACATATGGACACGCTTATTTAGGTTATTGGTGACAGGGCGCCTAGAGATGTTAGTTTAGAGGGAAGCTCTGACATTCACTGAGCACAACTTTTAGCCTATTTATTACTTCCCAAAAGCTAGACAAGCAAGAAAGGGCACAATCTCTATTGTTGGTGCTTTTGAAGATGTTTTATTTTAGAGGTGTTTTATCATGTACATGCTAAAGTGACTCTTTTCACAACTTGGAATCTGTACCAATGGAATTTGTGGGATCACATGTTAGAGCTAACATCGAAGTCTCGACACAAACATACATTATTGATCAATCTAATGATGTGTTGACGCCCTTTTCACATTGGGATGACTTGTGTGATTACTTAGGCTGCCCATATATAATACAATTTGATTATAATTAGCAGAACAAATTTTGATCAATTTAACTTCAAATATGTAGTTTAAAGGCCTGCGTAATTAGTTACAAGTGAAAGTGTTGTTTATCTTTGGCCTCATATTATGTGGTTTATGGTAAATCGAACAGAAAGTGTACAACCAAAGTTGAACATGTATGCACAGCCTTAGTCGCCTGACAGGTCACACTCCATTGTGTGCAATGTAACCCTTCTAAGCAGAGTGACTGAAGCTGCTGCACCGTCTTAAAAAATTACTCCACTACTTGTGTGCGACTTTGGAGCAGCTCTTAGTGCCGGGTCACACTCTTGCAATGACAGACATCAGATGCGATTTGGAGCACAATGCTCCTAAAATCACATGCGATGTGTGTGTGTTGCAAATTCAGCCATACAGTTTGTGTGGCTGAATTATTAACACAATTACAGTCAAATCACACAGAATCCTTTTTTGTGGTCCACAGCAGAATTGGATCGCATAGTGGTTCACAGCAGTGCCACCCGATTCATGTTCGACCTGTAAAATCCCAAAGCAATCTGATCTGGGGGTGTTGTAAACTTGCAATGGACACCCCCATGGATTCACATATGCCAGTGTGAGATGCCTGTGCTGTGAATGCGATCCATGAACACGCAGGCAACTCGCTGTGTTATCACATTAGTGAACACACACTCATGTCTTGCCTTTTTTGCTGCTTTATCCAAAGCAATCCTTTGAAGACATGACCAGGCCAGATTTTTCAGATCACTCATTCCATCTCAGGTGAACAAATTAGCTGCTGTCTGCACATCCATCTTATGATGGTGACTCAGCCAAACATGTCGACCACCAGAGCTTGCAGTGTGTATGTATGTATGTATGTATGTATGTATTTATACCTAAAATTGTTCTAAATCAAGTCGCGCTATAAATGAGTAATGGAAAAATAAAGTCCATAAAGGTCCATAAATTCGTAAAATCTCAGTTTTCAGACCTAGCTCCTTATGGATGTATGCTTACCAGAAAAGGTAAATGTAAATGCAGGTTCTCTATAGTGAATCTTGTCCCCTTGATGGAAGACCGGAACCAGTAAGCTCGTGGTGATTCAGTGGTCGTTGAATCATAAAATTAAATATAAAAAGCGCAATAGCGTAAAACCCAACATAAATGATTTTAAGCAACTTAAACACCAATGTGATCATTCAATGGTTGGCTCAAAAAATTATGTTGTGTTGATATAACCACCACCAATGTGAATGCTCACAAACCGATAGTTGAAGAAAATGAATTAAAGAAAAAGAAAATAATCCCATGCAATAGGACACCTAAAGGTACCCCTTACCAGAGTGAATAAGGGCAATCGCATAAATCAATAAAGAGTGAGTGCTATCCTTCACCAGCTGAAATCGCCTCTTACCATGCGAAGGAAGTAAAAACGCCAAAGTGAATGGGAGTAATCACATAAAACACTCTAGCTTCCGTGCTGAACCTTCACCAGCTGAAATCGCCTCTTACCATATTTAAATAATAAACAAGCCAAAGTGTAACAGGGCAATCACGTGTATCACTTAGGAACCAGTGCTAGCCTTCACCAGTAGAAATCGCCTCTTACCACATGTAGATAAATCAGACTTCATGGATAGAGACAATTGACATGAAGCAAGTTCTAGCCCGGATGACTCCAAAAGATAGCCAAGGTATTCACCACATGGCTGCTCTGACTATACACTGACTTCTTTCTTCAGCATGCCGCTCACTCACCTCCAATTTTTTTTTTTTATTTATTTAGGGAATATCATGTTTCTAATCTTGCATCTATGAAAAGGGGCAATCCATTTGTGTTTATCTAGACAGATTCCAAAATGTCTTAGCAATATGTAACTTATTTGTTGTTTTAAATTTGTACCAAACGTTACTTTTATATATATATATATATATATATATATATATATATATATATATATAAAAAGATATTTTATATATATTGTGACAGGAAGTCAGGTAAATCTGTGAGGGTTGTCACAGATGGGAGATACACTTCTGCTTGGTTTAGACAATTCACCAATTACTATAGGGTGTCGGCTGCAGAGGTATCCAGGAAGGTGTAAGGACGTTGAAAAAGCTGCAGCTATTCAGAATGAGGCAATTAAGGCCACTATAAGTTATCCAGGGGATGATTACTGATTGCTGCCTCCTGAAGTGATGTGCGCTGAGGAGAGCAGTCAGATGAAGACTTCTCAAGGTGAGGTCGTGGACTTTTTCTGTGTGAAGAAAAACAAATGGACATTTTCTGTGTGAAGAGAAAATAAATGGACATTTTCTGTGTGAAGAGAAAATAAATGGACTATTGATTGTCTGCTGTAGGATCAGCAGTGTCTGCCCAGCAGTAGGTTGGGACAGACTCCCTAGGTAGGTTCCTGTGTGTGAAGGTAGACGCCCACAGTGGCCAGGATTTAATTTGTTTATTTTTACTTATGCTGTTTTGATGCTTGCACTTGTGTGAAGAAAATTGCAAGAATAAACCATAGACTGTTGTTTTCAACAATTCCTCGGCTATCTCCCTGTGTAACGGACCCCCCCCCCCAGGGGTCATCCACACCCGCCACCGAGCTAATCCCTCACATATGGTGGAGGAATGCATTGGGCAGAAGCAGAGATCCCTGCAAAGAAGTTCATCTGTTCTATGAACTTTGTCTGGTGCATGAGACTGCACAATCTGTGTGTGCAGGAGAGGAGATCCTGCAAGAGAGAGAAAAGCTACTTGCTTTAAAGAGACAGTGTTCTCAAAATTTTTGCTGGACTTTGAAAAATGTATTGTGGAGTGACTGAAGATGGGGCGGTCAAAGCGCCTGAAAGAAGTAAAGATGGCTGAGATAAGAGACCGAATTCTATGGATGGAGGGGATGTTACCGCCTGAACGAGCCCCATACATGCCTGAACAGAGTCTGCTGAGGAGAAAGACTGTTGTCCCTAGCAACACTGGTGCAAATGGACCAGTTATGGAGATGCAGTGTTCTCAGGTGGAAAGTAAACCCAAAATGGAGGAGATGCTGAAACAACTGATTATATCGAATGCAGCTCAACAGCAGGCAAATGCAGCTCAACAGCGGGCAAATGCAGCTCAACAGCAGGAAAATGCGGATTTTCAGCGGAGCTTTGCAGCTCAACAACAGGCTCACCAAGAGAGCATTGCAGCTCAACAACAGGCTCACCAAGAGAGCATGGCAGTTTTCCGAGAGGACATAGGATTGGAACAGAGACACCAGCAGCAAATGGAGGCCATCGTTTTGGGGGAAACCGAGTCTTTGTGCATGGCTGAGCTGGATGTCTGGAAAAGACCACTGGAAGAAAAGGAAGTCCTGCATGTGGCAGAGATTGAGGTTCGGGAGACAAATTTACAAAATCTACAACAATCCTCTAGGCAGAAGGAACAAGCCCTGGAGTTGCTTAGGATGGAGGAGGAAAAGAGTGAACGACTCAGGTCTCAGGTATTACAGTGGGAAGAATCCACTGCTCTTCTTTTTGTCGAGTTGCAAAAACGTCAAGAGACTATAAGGGAGAAAGATACCATCCTCATGGAAAAGGAAATTGAAGTTCAGACTTTGCAGAAGCAAAGTATGGGTGATATGTTTGAGTTGCGTAATCAGCTGGCACAAAGTCTTCAGTCTTTAGAAGCTACCAAAATAGACCTGCAGGATGTGCGGGAACAGAATGTCTCTCTGAAAACTACCTTGTCTCTCAGCTCCAAGGAGAAAAATGAGAGAGAGGCTAAATTACTGAGTACTGTGTATGAGCTCACCACTTTGAGCAATGTGGTAGATGAATTACGTACAGACTGTGAAAGTTAGAAAGCTGAAGTCCAACGTGTCCAGCAGCAGCTAAAGAAGAAAGAAGCCTGTGTGGCAGAATTACATTCTCATTCCCAGAAACTAGCCAATGAGGTGAAGGCTCTTATGCAGGGAAATGGAGATTCTGAAAACAAGAGGAAAAAAGTAGAGGCACAGCTGCAGGAATTGCAAGTCAAAGTATCAGAAGGTGACCGATGGTGTGCTAAGCTGTCAGAGAAGGCAAACCGACTGCAGGTTGAGTTGGACAATGTCACAAATCAGCTTTCTCAAGCAGACAGCAAATCTAGAAAATTTGCCAAAGATTTCTCTATCTTGGAATCGCAGCTGCAAGACACTCAGGAACCCTTACAGGAAGAAAGATGTCAAAGGCTGAGTTTTAGCACAAAACTCAAACAAATGGAAGATGAGAAAAATGGCTTCCTGGAACAATTAAAAGAGGAGGAGGGAGCAAAGAAAAACCTATCAAAGCAAGTCTCAAGACTGCAAGCTCAGATAGAGGATATGAAAAAGCGAGCCTTAGAACAGCAAGTAGAAGAGAAGAAGACTCAGTTGGAAGAACTTGAAGAGGAATTACAGGCGACAGAGGATCTTTCCCAAAGATGGGATAGTGTGCCTGATGCAGTTTATAAAAGGATTAGTGTTAAGGGGTCTGTCCTGAGTGAGCATCAGAAATTTGATGACATGTTGCTTGAATCACCCCTCTGGATTAAACAGTTCCTTCAAAAACTTCAAGCACTGGAAAATGTATCATTAGAACTTCAGCAAACAAAGGAGCTGTGTAAGAAAAGTGATGATTTCTCAGTTCCGGCTGAAAGTCTAGTGAAGAAGGCAAGTGATATAAAGCTGGGAGAAAAAAGCAAACACCACCTAGTGGAGAAAACTAAGGCTGTTGATGAAAACGTGAAGCTAATTAATAAGTGCCTTTCCGAGAATATTACCAAAATGGAACTGGTGAAAGACAGGTGGCAGAAGTTTGATCGTGATCTTGAGATACATTCCATGTGGAGTTCAGATAAAGAAAAGGAACTAGGTGACCTTGAACTGTCAAATAGTTCAGCAGATATGCAATTCAACCAAATCAAGGAAATACTAAAGGAGCTACAAGGGAAAAGTAATGCAATAGCAGAAAGTGCATTGAAGAAACCTGTAATAGACTGTGTTGTTGCAGTTCCATGCTTATGCACTGATGCAGAGAGGAGGTCTGTAATAGATACCACACAGATCGCTGGGCTCAACTGTCTACGGCTAAATAACGAAACTACTGCCTTTGACCCATATGTTGGTGGAAGGACAGTTGATGATGTTCTGGTTGACTACTTCTGTGAAGAATTTGGCAAGAAATATAAACTGGATATCAAATCAAATATTAAGCCTTTACTGCGACTCGCTCAGGAGGGCGAAAAACATAAGAAGTTGATGAGTGCAAATGCTTCAGATCTGCCTCTAAATATTGAATGTTTTGTGAATGATATTGATGTCTCTGGAAAAATGAACAGGGGTCACTTTAAGGAAATGTGTGACAGCCTGTTGTCGCAAATTGAGGGCCCTTTGCACAGCATCTTAGAGCAAGCCAAGCTCAAGAATGAAGATCATTCCCTTTTACAACAAAGAGTCAATGATTGTGTACAGCTGTATGAAGAAGCAACTCAAGTCACAGAAAGACGTCAAGAATCCCTGTCCAAATTAGGGGACTTCTTAAGAATACATGCGGACTCTCTAGGGGTCCTTCAAACCTTAAAAGAAACAGTAGTGGGAGCAATCAGCATGGATAAAGACAAAACAGATCCTCTAGAAAAAGTACAGACATTTCTTGGAACAAAGCCAAGTGAAGCAGAGGTTCTCGAAGCTTGGTGGAAATCATTTATTGATTGCAGAGAGAGGCGGCTCAAGACTGTTGAAGACATTAAGACTAGCACAATTGAGTTGCCTATGGATCACGGCGGATAGGACAGACGGTTATGCAGGACACACTTGAGAAGGAGCGAAATTATGCCAAAAATGCAGTTGGAGAAGAAGTATATGAGATGAGGGACAAGCTGTGTAGCATTTATGAGAAATCTGTCAATGAAGATGACAGAAACAGTTTCATCCTGAAGCTTGAAGATACAGAGAATTGGCTATATGAAGATGGAGAGGATCAGCCAAAACAAGTGTATATAGACAAGCTAACGGACTTAAAGAAAGAGCCAACCCGACAAGCATTTCAACAAAGGTTAGCAGTTGTTAATGAACTGGGGAGGGAAATTAATTCATATCAACATGAAAGACAGTGGCTGATGGAAAAAGCAAAGCAGATAGCTCAGAAGGATGTATCTCTGACAGCTGAAGCAGACAAAGAATCGAATGGACTGAACATTACTTGGGAAGATACTAGGAGGCTTATCAGTGAGAGTCAAGAGCCGTGCCTGACACATGCGTGCCTGGCAACCTGTGTCCCAACCCTAGGGTTGAAACAAGAGGGGGGGTATGTGACAGGAAGTCAGGTAAATCTGTGAGGGTTGTCACAGATGGGAGATACACTTCTGCTTGGTTTAGACAATTCACCAATTACTATAGGGTGTCGGCTGCAGAGGTAGCCAGGAAGGTGTAAGGACGTTGAAAAAGCTGCAGCTATTCAGAATGAGGCAATTAAGGCCTCTATAAGTTATCCAGGGGATGATTACTGATTGCTGCCTCCTGAAGTGATGTGCGCTGAGGAGAGCAGTCAGATGAAGACTTCTCAAGGTGAGGTCATGGACTTTTTCTGTGTGAAGAAAAACAAATGGACATTTTCTGTGTGAAGAGAAAATAAATGGACATTTTCTGTGTGAAGAGAAAATAAATGGACTATTGATTGTCTGCTGTAGGATCAGCAGTGTCTGCCCAGCAGTAGGTTGGGACAGACTCCCTAGGTAGGTTCCTGTGTGTGAAGGTAGACGCCCACAGTGGCCAGGATTTAATTTGTTTATTTTTATTTATGCTGTTTTTGATGCTTGCACTTGTGTGAAGAAAATTGCAAGAATAAACCATAGACTGTTGTTTTCAACTACTCCTCGGCTATCTCCCTGTGTAACGAACCCCCCCCCCCCCCAGGGGTCATCCACACCCGACACCGAGCTAATCCCTCACAATATATATATATATAATAATATATATAATATATAATATATATATATATACACACACACACACACACACACATATATATAATATATATATATATATATATATACATATATATATATATATATACACACACATATACATATATACATATATATATATATATATATATATATATATATGTGTATATATACACACACATATATGCATACATATACACATACACGCAACATAGCGATACAGATTATGTCACTATAGATATAGGAACAGGTTCACATACAGGAAGTTTATAGAATAGGGGAACTGACGTATACTACATAGTTACATAGTTAGGTGAGGTTGAATAAAGACAATAGTCCATCCAGTTCAACCTGTGTAGGTGTGTGTGGTTGTAATCATCTCACATACCCCTGAATGTTCTGATCCTTGAGATGCACATCCAATAGTCTTTTGAAAGCCAACATACTACCCGCAGAAACCACCTCTTGTGGTAGAGAATTCCACAATCTTGTAGCCTTAACAGTAAAGAACCCCCCACATTGCCTGAGGTTATAACGCTTCTCCTCTAATCGCATTGTATGCCCCCGAGTCCTCCTGCAATCCCTTTGACTGAACAGCTTTTTTTCTAAGCTGAGATCCCCATTGAGATATTTAAAAATTGCTATCATGTCCCCCCTCAGGCGTCTCTTCTCCAGGGAGAATAAATCAAGCGATTGCAGACGCTCTTCATAATCAAGGTCCTCCAATCCCCTAATTAGTTTAGTTGCCCTTCTCTGGACTTTCTCCAGCTCCAACACATCCCTTCTGAGGACTGGCGACCAGAACTGGACAGAATACTCCAGATGTGGTCGGACCAGAGTTTTATAAAGTGGAAGGATTATAGTCTTATCTCTGGAATACATCCCTTTCTTTATGCATGCTAATATTCTGCTAGCTTTGGCAGCTGCCGCTTGACATTGCATGCTGTTGCCTAGTCTATCATCAACCAAGACTCCCAGATCCTTCTCCATTTTTGATTCCCCCAAGGGTTCCCCTCCTAACGTGTATTGTGCTTTTATGTTTCTAGTCCCCAAGTGCAAACCTTACACTTCTCTACGTTAAACCTCATTTGCCAAGTCATTGCCCACTCTGTTATTTTGTCCAGGTCATCCTGTAGGATATCTGCTTCATGCTGTGCAGTTATTGCCCTGCCCAATTTTGTGTCATCTGCAAAAACTGCTATTGAACTACTGACCCGACCTCAATGCTGTTTATGAATAAATTAAACAAGGTTTGTCCCAGGACTGAGCCTTGGGGGACCCCGGTTACTACCTCAGACCAGTCTGAGTATGCGCTGTTTATTACCCCCCTTTGTACACGCCCTTTTAGCCAGTTCCGTATCCAAAAGCAAACCCTGCTGTCGATACCTGCAGACCTTATTTTATAAATTAAGCGCTTATGGGGAACTGTATCAAACGCCTTAGCGAAATCTAGGTACACCACATCCACTGGTCTGCCCCTATCTAGCTCACAGCTCACCTCCTCGTAGAATGCTAATAGATTGGTTTGACAAGAACGCCCATTTGTAAACCCGTGCTGGTTATTACTGATGATGCTGTTGTCTTTAGCAAACTCTATGATATAGTCCCTTATCATCCCCTCCAGAAGTTTACATACTATCGATGTCAAACTGACAGGCCTATAATTTCTCGGGACATGCCTCTGACCCTTTTTGAATATCGGAATCACGTTAGCTTTCCTCCAATCTCCTGGTACATCTCCTGTCCTAATACTGTCCGCAAAGATCAGGAACAGTGGTCTGGATATAACCTTACTGAGTTCCTTGAGTACTCTTGGATGTACGCCATCCGGGCCTGGTGATTTGTTTGTGTTAAGTTTATCCAGCCTTTCCCTGATTTCACCCTCTGTTAGCCATAGTGGCAAGTCCTGTGTATTACTACTAACCAAACAGTCATGGTCAGTGTACCCCTCCGTTTCCTGTGTAAATACTGACGAGAAAAAAGCATTCAGCATGGTTGCTTTTTCAGTGTCCTCTGTAACCATCCTCCCATCATCGCTAATTATGTGTGCAATATGCTCTGCCCTAGTTTTTTTGCTGTTGATATACTTAAAGAATTTCTTTGGGTTTTTTTTAACTATCCTCCGCTATTTGTCTCTCAAAGTCTATTTTAGCCATCTTGATTTCGTGTTTACACTTCTTATTTGCCTCCTTGTATTGATCAAAAGCCAATACTGTGCCTTCTGATTTATATTTCCTGAAGGCCAATTTTTTTCCCCTAATAAGATTTTTAACGCTACGGTTTAGCCAGCCAGGTTTGGCCTTGTCTCTTCTAAATTTATTTCCCATAGGAATGCACTGCAAGATGCCTTTGCTTAATATGTTCCTAAAGCATTCCCATTTTTCCTCTGTGGTCAGGGATCCTAGGGTTCGGTCCCAGTTTACCTTTTCCATCAATGAGTACAATTTTGGAAAGTCTGCCCTTCTGAAGTTAAGGGTTCTTATGTTCCCCACTTGCCTTGTTCTATTGTTATTTACACTAAATGTGATCATCCTGTGATCGCTAGAGCCCAGGTTGTCCTGGACTCCAACCTTCGAGATTATGTCTGGGTCATTAGTGATCAATAGATCCAGGATTGCGTTTTCTCTAGTAGGAGAATCCACCAGCTGTGACATGTAATTATCCTGTAAGGTTTCCGTGAATAGACGGGCCTTATGTGAGTGTGTAATCCCCTCTCCCCAGTCAATGTCGGGATAATTGAAGTCCCCCAATATGATGACTGATCCTAGCTTTGCCACTTTACCCAAAAGTGCTAAAAATTCCAGCTCTACCTCCTCCCCTTGTTTAGGTGGCCTATAGCAAACCCCCACAATTACTTTTCCCTTTACTCCTTCCCTAAGGAGTTCTACCCACACGGATTCTAACTTCATACTCATCCCTTCCGTAATGTCACTCCTCTCTATCACCCTTACATTGTTCTTGACGTAGAGACATACCCCTCCCCCTCTTTTTCCTACCCTGTCCTTCCGGTACACCGAATACCCTTGGATATTTGCCAGCCAGTCATGTGAGGGGTCGAACCAAGTCTCCGCTATTCCCACAAGGTCTATGTCCTCCTCATGAACTAACATCTCCAACTCATCCATTTTATTAGCTAGGCTCCTGGCATTAGCATATACCCCTCTTAGTTTTACGGAAGTTAAACGTGATTGGTTATGTTTATTCCTGTTTGGTCTGAGGTTCTCCCGCACAGACCTACCGATTGACGTTGTGGACCTACTGTCGCTGCTGACCCTACAACTGCCTTCAGTCCTTTGCTCCCTCCTAACTGACTCTACTTCTGAGCCCTCCCCCCCCTGTCTCCTAGTTTAAAAGCCCCTCCAACTTGGTGGCCATCTTTCTCCCCAAAAGAGCTGTACCGTCCCCATTAAGGTGCAGCCCATCCTTACTAAAGAGGCGGTAGCTGACTGAGAAGTCAGCCCAGTTCTCCAGGAACCCAAACCCCTCCTTCCTACACCAGTTCCTCAGCCCCTTGTTAAGTTCCCTAATCTCCTTCTGCCTCTCCTGTGTGGCTCGAGGTACAGGCAGTATTTCAGAGAAAACCACCTTGGAGGTACTTTTCCTCAATCTATTACCTAAGTCCCTGAAATCGTTCTTTAGGATCCTCCACCTACCTTTAACTTTGTCATTAGTGCCCACATGCACCATGACCGCTGGGTCATCCCCAGCCCCGCACAATAATCTGTCTGCCAGATCTGCGATGTGCCGAACACGGGCGCCCGGTAAACAACATACTGTTCGGTTCACGAGATCTTTTTTACAGATTGCCCTCTAGGCAGGAAGTGCATGCGTGGGAAAGTACACTAAAAGTAAAACTACTTGGAAACCCGCTAGATAGGCGACAGACCCCCCCCCCACTGACTAACAGAGATCTCGCACATTCAAATGTGTACATTTTCACACACACACACCTCTCACCTTGCAGATAAACGCCACAACATCGGGAGTATAGAGCGATGGCGCCATGTTGCTCAGAATTGCGATAGGAAATGTACACATTCCGGAAACGTGTGCACCCAATAATAGTGTCGTTTCCGGTTGTTTTTGCAAATTTGAGCACGCATTTTCTAATGTTAGTGAATTCGCGAACAAAAGTAACCATTGCCAATACACAATCAGCATGTCTAACAAACATTGCAAAAAAAACATCACATAAATTTGTGGAGACCAAAAGACATTTTTATTTATACACATGAACAATGTTTTGATAAGACATTTGAAACATGCCCGCCCACCACCATCAATGTTTATTACAAACAGAATACACAGCTTCAACTTCTTGTTTTAAGGCTGTTCCTGCTGCTGGGCACGGTAGGGAAGTACTGCCCCCTCCTGGCACACTGTCCCCCCCCCCCTACTGCCCTCCACTGCCCCCTCCCATAATACTGTCCCCCCATACTGCCCCCTCCTGGAACACTGACCCCCCCCCATACTGCCCTCCACTGCCCCCTCCCATCACACTGTCTCCCTGATTGATAAATAAGAATAATTAACACAAAACGCTATGGTAAAATACTCTAAGTATAATAGGACAAATTGTGTGTGTGTGCGTTACATTCACACTCACACACACACACACACACACAAATACTCAATGAGCAGCAGTTGCATTACCTTGGTATAACTTGTCAATGAGCAAGAGCAATAAATGCATACACTTTATATATCCTAACAATGGGCATCAAATGTATAAACATGAAAACATTAAATATTCCTGACAATGGGCATCAAAACACATAAACATGAAATATTCTTGAAAAGGGTCAAACGCATAAACATGAATTATTCATGACTAATGGCCATTGCCAGGAATATTTCATATTTATGCATTTGATGCCCACTGTCAGGAATATTTCATGTTTATGCATTCGATGCCCACTGTCAAGAAACAATGGGCATCAAACGTATAAACATTTAATATTCCTGAAAATGGGCATCAAAAACGCATAAACATGAACTATTACTAGCTCAGTAAAGGAGTAGGTGTAATTATTAAAAATTATGCCCACTCACCCAGCGCTATACCAATTAGAACCAAAAAGTCAGTGTGTAGTATAAAACTCTTAAAAGAGAAAAACAAGCTGCTGCTATTAAACCAAAATAATAATCACATAGGTGTAAAATTGCTCAAACTAAATAAGATCACACTAGCAGCGCTGGCCAGGAAGGGGGGGCCTGGCCGGGAAGGGGGCCCACCGCCCAGTACAGAATTAACTCACCCGGCGATATGTAGTGGGAGGAGGGGAGGGGCCCAGCTGCTGTCGCTGCTTCGGTGAGAGGAGGGGCCCAGGCTAGCGCTGGATTTCCATGGTGTCCTGTGTGCGGGGGTGCGTCGGCGCCGCATACTGATGTGCCTTGACGTGCCCCATCTCCACAGGCCGTGATACAGGTAACCTCACCGGATGGCTGCAATTGCGAAGGAGTACCCTCTTCATCTTGTAACATATGGCCTCTATGTGAAATCCAGCTCCACTTAATGGTCTCTCCTGTGAGGAATGATGTGTACATACATTTGCATTATCCCACACAATTTTAATAAAAATATATGAATCATATATTCATAGAATCATAGATTCATAGAATCAACTACATCTACGGGAAAGAGGAATTAGGAACAATCCCAAAAGGAGTGGAGATTGAAACCGGGTTTGGCTGAGTGATTCACCCTAAGGTTCTACAGGCTGGTTACCCCTGTAGGGGTGCCGATCTCTGGTGAGTGCGGGAATTATTGAGAGGGGAGCACCGATTTCCTCACCCAGCACCCACGTTCCGAAGCCACCTCTGGGATTCACCCTTTCTCCTTTAAGAAGGACTTTTTCACTTTTACAGTCTATTATAATTATTTCACCTATGGACTTTTTTGGATACTAAATATTTTATATGGAGTTTTCTACTGGACCACTTATATTGATTTAGCTATATACACATATTGATTTTTTGATTCACTATACATCACGTAATTTATTGATATTTGGTTTTTTAGATCACATACCACCATTTGAGAGTCATCTTACACACCTCTATCTAATTATTTATTTATTTATAGTTTTTATTCACTTGGGAACTAATTAATTGATTATATATATTTGTTAATTTTCTTCACTTGGGATACTTTTAGACTTTTGAACTAATCATATAGTATCACCATTTTCACTTATTGCTCTATTTTAAATTATGCTCCTTTAAATAGCACCAGTCACTTTGATTTTGCACTATACCACTTATATTTTTATCACAGCTAATTTTATCATTGTACTTATTTATTGGTCTAGTGCAATTGCCTTTATTTGTTTGGTGTTTATTAGCAACACACTTTGTCTACTGATTGTGTTGAATTGCCCGCATTTATTTGGTGTTTATAAGGAACACACTTCACCCATTGTCTTATTTACAATATCTGGCAGCGCCAACTTACCCTATTCTCTTACATTACCATTGCAATTTGGACTGTCATACAGTGCCTTGCGAAAGTTTTCGGCCCCCTTGAACTTTGCGACCTTTTGCCACATTTCAGGCTTCAAACATAAAGATATAAAACTGTAATTTTTTGTGAAGAATCAACAACAAGTGGGACACAATCATAAAGTGGAATGAAATTTATTGGATATTTCAAACTTCGTTAACAAATAAAAAACTGAAAAATTAGGCATGCAAAATTATTCAGCCCCCTTAAGTTAATACTTTGTAGTGCCACCTTTTGCTGCAATTACAGCTGTAAGTCGCTTGGGGTATGTCTCTATCAGTTTTGCCCATCCCTCCTTGCAAAACAGCTCGAGCTCAGTGAGGTTGGATGGAGAGCGTTTGTGAACAGCAGTTTTCAGTTCTTTCCACAGATTCTCGAATGGATTCAGATCTGGACTTTGACTTAGCCATTCTAACACCTGGATATGTTTATTTGTGAACCATTCCATTGTAGATTTTGCTTTATGTTTTGGATCATTGTCTTGTTGGAAGACAAATCTCCGTCCCAGGTCTTTTGCAGACTCCATCAGGCTTTCTTCCAGAATGGTCCTGTATTTGGCTCCATCCACCTTCCCATCAATTTTAACCATCTTCCCTGTCCCTGCTGAAGAAAAGCAGGCCCAAACCATGATGCTGCCACCACCATGTTTGACAGTGGGGATGATGTGTTCAGGGTGATGAGCTGTGTTGCTTTTACGCCAAACATAACATTTTGCATTGTTGCCAAAAAGTTCGATTTTGGTTTCATCTGACCAGAGCACCTTCTTCCACATGTTTGGTGTGTCTCCCAGGTGGCTTGTGGCAAACTTTAAACTACACTTTTTATGGATATCTTTAAGAAATGTCTTTCTTCTTGCCACTCTTCCATAAAGGCCAGATTTGTGCAGTATATGACTGATTGTTGTCCTATGGACAGAGTCTCCCACCTCAGCTGTAGATCTCTGCAGTTCATCCAGAGTGATCATGAGCCTCTTGGCTGCATCTCTGATCAGTCTTCTCCTTGTATGAGCTGAAAGTTTAGAGTTACGGCCAGGTTTTCTTAGATTTGCAGTGGTCTGATACTCCTTCCATTTCAATATTATCGCTTGCACAGTGCTCCTTGGGATGTTTAAAGCTTGAGAAATCTTTTTGTATCCAAATCCGGCTTTAAACTTCTCCACAACAGTATCTCGGACCTGCCTGGTGTGTTCCTTGTTCTTTACGATGCTCTCTGCGCTTTAAACGGACCTCTGAGTCTATCACAGTGCAGGTACATTTATACGGAGACTTGATTACACACAGGTGGATTCTATTTATCATCATTAGTCATTTAGGTCAACATTGGATCATTCAGAGATCCTCACTGAACTTCTGGAGAGAGCTTGCTGCATTGAAAGTAAAGGGGCTGAATAATTTTGCACGCCCAATTTTTCAGTTTTGAATTTGTTAACAAAGTTTGAAATATCCAATAAATTTCGTTCCACTTCATGATTGTGTCCTACTTGTTGATTCGTCAAAAAAAATTACAGTTTTATATCTTTATGTTTGAAGCCTGAAATGTGGCAAAAGGTCGCAAAGTTCAAAGGGGCCGAATACTTTCGCAAGGCACTGTATCTGTGTGAATGGAGGACAGAACAAAAACATTCCGTGTGTCCCTCCACTTCACTGCAAGCAATTTATTACACTTCAAGCAGGCTTCCCCCCCCCCCCGTCTAAGTCGGGAATCTTCAAGCCGTTGGTGGAAGCCACAGCGATTAGGTTGCACGGTGCCACATGTGCAAATTCCGAAATCAAAAAGGTGACTAAAAAGGGGCATGCTTGGGTAATAATTGTCCACATATAAATGGTACCCCTTTCCGAATAACGGTGACACCAAGTCCCAAACAATCTTGCCATTGCTCCCTATGTAGTCTGGGCAGTTGGGGGGCTCCACATTGCTATCTTTTCCCTCATAAACCTGGAAACTACATGTATAGCCTGTTGCCCTGTCACAGAGCTTATACATCTTGACCCCATATCTGGCACGCTTGCTGGGGAGAAACTGTTTGAAAGCAAGACGGTGAGAAAATGTAATCAGGGACTCATCAATGCAGACAGTTTGTTGGGGCATATACAAGGCTGCAAACTTCTGATTGAAGTGGTTTACAAGGGGTCGAATTTTGTGGAGCCAGTAATATCCAGGGTCACCTCGAGGACGACAGAGTTCATTGTCACTGAACTGCATGAATTGCAAGATTTGCTTGTTTCTAGTCCTGGCCATGGCAGCAGAGAATACGGGCATATGGTGAATTGGGTCAGTGGACCATTATGACTGCAACTCGCTCTTTTTAGTAATGCCCATGAGGAGGGATAGGCCCAGAAAGGTTTTAAATTCGCAAACAGTGATACATTTCCATGCAAATTCTCTGGCAAGGGTCAAATTTGGATTTGCATCCATCTTCATCAGCATATAAATTGCTTTGGTCCACAATAGATCTGTAAAGATCTTCAGTGAAAAACAGCTCATAAAAACCAAGGGCAGTAAAATCAGCTGTTTCCACCTGAATTCCATGTTGGCCAGTGAATGGGGGACGTACAGGTGCTGCAGAAGTGGTGGGATCCCAATCAGAATTTGCAAGCGCATCAGGAAGGACACTAAGGGCTCTACAGACCTGTCTTCGAATTATTGGTGGCTGCGGGACACTACTGCCTCGTTTCCACTGAGCGGAACGGTTTGGATCGGGACAGATAGGTAGGGTGATAATGGTCCGGTCTATTCAGTTGAGCGTTTCCACTGGAAGTCGGACCTCTAGGGTCCATGCGGGGCGTACACCAAATGCCTAGCGTTGCGGCATGGCGTCACACTAGTGCGACAACAGACGTGACGCTACAAACAACAACAACAACAACAATGGAGGTTATCCAGCAGCTCGTCTTTGCTCTACTTGGCTTTTGGTTCTTAGTAATCAAAATACATGCCACACAGTGTGAGAGAAGGTTACGAGCGACAAAGCGAAACACAGCAGAAAAGAGAAGAAAACTTTTGGCTTGGGTCTTGAGTCAGGAGGAGAAGTACACCTTTGTGCGGCAAAGACAAAGACGGCAGCGTTTTAGGGTAAGCAACATTATGCTAATTGACATTTATTTCTACCCATATTAAAAAGTAAAATAATACAGAATATGACAAAATCTAATATAAGATGGGAAGGATATACAGTACATTATGTATTTAACAACATACATGTTGCACACGTATGTAAACATGCACATTTGAAGTATTACACCTTATACATAAATACTCATTATACTACTAATGATTAGTTATGCATTTGATTTAATACTTCAAATGTGCATGTTTACATACGTGTGCAACATGTATGTTGTTAAATACATAATGTACTGTATATCCTCCCCATCTTATATTAGATCTTTGCAGATTCTGTATTTTTTTATTTATGTATAAGGTGTAATACTTGCAATGTGTACTCATTGCTCACTTTTATACATGATGCTATCTGGCCGTGTAAAATATAGTATGTTGTATTAATATGTTTTTATTATTTGTGATATGGTAACATCTGTGTTTTCTTCTTTCAAAGATGCTTCTCCTTTTGTCAAAGCAGCGCCGGCGACCAGTCATTTGGGCTCTCCCCCGTGCCAATGAGTGGTGGGATGTGACCGTCCCAGGATTCACACACACACAGTGGGTGCACAATTTCCGAATGTCGGAGGAAACCTTTTCATAACTTTGTGCAAGGCTACGTCCAGCGATGGAGAAGCAAAGCACAAACTTCAGAGCCAGTTTGCCGGTGAGGAAAAGAGTTGCCATTGCACTGTGGAAGCTGGCTACCAACAGTGAATATAGAAGTATAGGTCATCTTTTTGGTGTCAGTAAATCATCAGTGTGCCGGTGTGTGCAGGACTTCTGTAAGGCTGTCTGCACATTGCTAGCTCCTGAAATTGTTCATTTTCCAGACAGGGAAAAGCTTAAAGACATGGCTGACTACTTTGAAAACAGGTGGGGCCTTCCACAGTGTGTTGGTGCTATTGATGGGTCACACATACCAATAATAGCACCACAAGAATACCACACTGACTACTTCAACAGAAAGGGCTGGCATTCCATCATCCTCCAGGGAGTGGTGGATGGAAAAGGACTATTCTGGAGTGTGAATGTTGGAAAACCTGGGAGTTTGCATTATGCTCGGGTTCTACAATTGTCCACATTTTGGGAATGGGTTGGGCAGGGAGGGCTGTACCCTCTTTGCACTAAGAACATTTGGGGGGTGAATGTTGGCTATTATGTGCTCGGGGACTCTGCCTACCCTTTACAAAATTGGCTCCTGAAACCATTTCCTGACAATGGCCGCCTAACACCAGAACAACAAACCTACCACAAGAAAACATCCAGGGCACGGGTCGTAGTTGAAAATGCTTTTGAAAGACTTAAAGGTAGGTGGCGGTGTCTTATGAAGAGGAATGACAGTGACATTCAACTTGTCAAATCCATGGTGCTTACTTGCTGTGCTCTTCACAATCTTTGTGAAAGTCATGGAGAAGACTTCCACCAGGATTGGAATACGTCTGCAGAAGAGCCAGTACGGGTA
Source organism: Pelophylax lessonae (assembly GCF_965119305.1). Taxonomy (NCBI): domain Eukaryota; kingdom Metazoa; phylum Chordata; class Amphibia; order Anura; family Ranidae; genus Pelophylax; species Pelophylax lessonae. Next base: position 38,872,570 of record NC_138774.1, on the reverse strand, counting down.
ATAGCACAGGATATTGAAGATGAGTGCAATGAAATACGTCAGGCTCTGATGCGGCACCTCAACACCTAATTTCTTACCATGATTGTTTTAAAGTTTTAATAAAGTTTTACATTAATGAATCAGACACACCCAAAGTCTCTTATAAAATCTCTTTTATTCCACAACAAAAATATTCTTTCTATATTTTCTTACAAGTAAGAATTCAAAAAAATAAAACATTTTTACAAAACAAAACTGAAAAATTACCAAAAAACAAAGGGTACAGGTCCTGTGCTGGCTGACAGGCACTATTGCCTTGGCGGTGGCCTGGGATCACGACTGGCTCCCAGCACTTGAACAAGCTGCCCAAGGACACCAAGGAAGGCCTGGTTGAAGGTAGCCAACTGCTCCATCTGCTCAGCCTCCTGGCGCATAGCTTCCTGGGCATCCTGACGCAGTGCCTGAAACCACCGCTCAGAAAGGGTCTCCATCCATTCCTGTTGTCTTTCCTCTACTGCCCTCATATCATCAATAACTGTGCGCAGATCCAGCTGCAACCGTCTCCTTTCACCTGGAATATACAAAATACCAGAATATTGATTTAAGAAAATGCACAATTATAACTTTCACTCTGATCATAATGTCTTACCTGTGTGACGTGGTGCATTTGGCGTACTCTGGGGTTGGCTTGGTGGTGACACAATGGTACTGGTGCTGCTGAAAGATGTTGATGGACCATCCTCTGAAAAGTTAGAGGTATCATTGGAGAGTCCATCCACAGTATCTGAAAATGCACATATCAAGGGTTTTATACAAGGGTATAAGGGTTTTATACACAAACGAGAAGAAGACAGGGTGTACTATCTTATGGCAGTTATCATCAGGTAGTAAACAATGGGATGCAGAGTGGGTAAAAAAATGAGATGCCTATACTCTTTTGTACAGGTATTTAAATAAAAAATAATGGAACTATATTAGTTGTGACGGTATGCGAGGTGAGATAGTGGATAATCGCTATGTTTCACCTCGCATACGTTCTGTGGTGAGAGACTGAACCGGAATCCGGCCTGGGTTTTTCCAGCCTCTGTGACAGGCTAGGTTCCGGTCCAGAGATTGTGAGTTACCTGAGTCCATGCTCAGGTGGACTTTAAATTAACAGGAAAAGAGCACAGAAATGCTCTGGCCTGCCTGAGACTCAGGGGGGAATCTGAGAGAGGAGCTGTGTGTGGACTTTCAAAAGAACAGGTTTGCTTTACTATGTGTTTTGTGGGTGATGGGGACCAGCCCCACACTGTATAGTGAGGATAACCGTTGTTTAGTTTAGTGCCGGACGGCAAGGATTTATTTTATTGTTTTGTTGTTTTTGTATCTTTGCAAACCTCTGCTGAAATAAAGCTGGCAATCCACCAGACTTTAAAGAAACTACCTGTGTGCTGGCCTTAAGTTCCTGTGAAAGGTGATCCCTGTGAGCTAATCTCCCACACGTGGTGGACTCAGCGGGCACTTTCTAAAGATGGAGGAAATGCTAAAGGCCCTGCTACAGGCCAATGCAGCTCAGCGAGAAACAAACCGCCAAATCGCAGAGGCCGCTAGAGCACAACAGGAGGCTACTGCAGCACAACTGGCAGCACAACAGGAGGCTACTGCAGCACAACTGGCAGCACAATAGGCAGCCCAGCAGGAGATGAACCGCCAAATCGCAGAGGCCGCTAGAGCACAACAGGAGGCTACTGCAGCACAACTGGCAGCACAACAGGAGGCTACTGCAGCACAACTGGCAGCACAATAGGCAGCCCAGCAGGAGATGAACCGCCAAATCGCAGAGGCCGCTAGAGCACAACAGGCAGCACAACAGGAGGTTGCTGCAGCACAACAGGCAGCCCAGCAGGAGATGAACCGGCAGTTTGCAGAGGCTCTGCTGGAGTTAAAGAAAGAATTTGCATCTCCTGTACTAGCTGAACCAAAATTGGTACGTGCCTCGTACCACCTGCAAAAGATGACGTGGAAGCATACCTGGCGACTTTTGAGAGAGTCGCTGTCCGTGAAGGTTGGCCAAACAAACAGTGGGCGGGTCTGTTAGCCCCATTTCTGACAGGAGAATCGCAAAAAGCGTATTTTGACCTGGACCCAGATAAGGCCCAGGACTATGAGACTCTGAAAGTGGAGATACTCGCGCGCTTGGGTGTCACCATGGCAGTCCGGGCCCAGCGCGTGCATCAGTGGACCTATTCCAGCAGCAAGCCACCCCGTTCTCAAATGTTTGACCTGGTCCACCTCACCAAAAAGTGGTTGCAACCAGAGACCTTGACGGGCCCCCAGATCGTGGAGCGTGTGGTAATGGACCAGTACCTGCGCGCGCTCCCTGCTGCTCTGAGGAAGTGGGTCGGACAGGGGGACCCCAAAACTGCAACCGAATTGGTGGACCTAGTGGAGAGGTACAGTGCTACGGAGGACTTGGTGAACCCGTCTACGCCCCACTTCAGTGTGTCTAGGGGTGCAAGATCGCCCAGCGGTTCTGGTAAGACTGTTCCAGGGTTAAAGTGCATGGGGAAACTAGATAAGACTGTTGTTGCCGCTAATGAGACTGTTGGTCCTAGGCCTGGAGACTGGCCAAAGAAGCCAGGAAGGTCTTTGGGACCACTAAGAGGACTGGGGATAGAGCACATAAAGTGTTTCCGCTGCCATGCATTTGGGGATATTGCTGCAAACTGTCCTATAAATGATGAACCTATGCAATGCGATTTTGCTTATAGGAAAAGACGCATATCTTTGTTTGCACAGGTTGCATATACTGCTTCATGTCAGAGTCGCATTGAAAAGCAAATGTGTGTTATTGCAGTGGATGGAAAGCCGCTCACAGCCCTGCTAGACTCTGGAAGTGTAGTGACCCTAGTCAGAACTGATTGTGTAAATCCCACAAAATTACACCCCAGCACTATTGGGGTCATTTGCATCCATGGGGACACTCGGGACTACCAGACAGCAGTGGTTGAGGTTGATACCCCTTGGGGCAGTGTGACCCATTCAGTGGGGGTGGTGCCTTCGCTACTTCATGAAGCTTTAGTGGGGAGGGATTTCCCCCATTTTTGGAGGTTGTGGGAGAACAAGGGGAGGCTGGTGGAGAGAGCTCCCCCTGCTCCGGAAGCACAGGAACTCTCACCAGACCCTTTTTGCCAAAGGGAAGGAAACCCTGTTGGGGGAATCGAGGGAGTTGGAGATCCTCTTCCTTTCCCTGTAATGGCTGGGGAGCCGGAGGACCTGGAAGCTAGCTCCCAGCCAGAGGGTAATGAACAGGAGGACATTTCTGGACCTGACAATGAGAGTAGCCAGAATGTGGTACCCGACTTAGAAGTCAGGAGAGAGGATTTCTGTACCAAGCAATTACAAGATGTTACCCTCCTTAGAGCCAGAGAAGCCTCAGAAATCTGATGCAGAAAAACCTGAGAAATCAGATGCAGAAGAGGCCAAGACTAATGGAAAGGCAGAGAATGGTGATGTGGAGATGGAAGAAGTTGACAAGTCATCAGAAGACAAAGGTTTTGAAGAGAAAGCAAAGGAAGAAACCTCTGACAAGGTGGATGAAGGTGAGAAGAGTGCTGCCGTGACTGAAGAGAAGGGTGATGCTGGCAAGGCTCTTACTGAAGAGAAGAGCACAGAGGAATCCAAGGTTGAAGAGAAGAAAGTGGAAGAATCCAAGGGTAAGGAGAAGAGTGCAGATGAATCCAAGGGTGAGGAGAAGAGTGCAGAGCCATCAAAGGGTGAAGATGAGAGCAAAGAGGAATCCAAGGGTGAAGAGAAGAAAGTGGAAGAATCCAAGGGAGAGAAAAGTGCAGCGAAATCAAAAGATGAAGATGAGAGCAAAGTAGATTCAAAGGGTGAGGAGCGAGCGCAGGAGGCCCAGAGGAGGGTCTATGATCGGGGTGCCGGAGTCCGTACTTTCAGCCCCGGGGACAGAGTGTTGGTACTGGTTCCCACGGTTGAAAGTAAGTTTCTAGCCAAGTGGCAGGGTCCCTTTGAAATTATCGAGAGGATAGGAGAGGTCAACTATAGAGTCTACCAACCAGGGAAAAGGAAACCACAACAAATTTATCATGTGAATCTCTTAAAGCCCTGGAAGGACAGAGAGACTTTATTGGCTGCATCTCCAGCCCCAGCAGACCGGGTGCCGGTGACACCTGACGTCCCCATAACAGATTCCCTGTCGGTGGCACAACAAAATGATGTTAGGGGGTTTGTGTACAAAAATAGAGACTTTTTCTCACCCTTACCTGGACTGACCAATGTGATCCAGCATGATATAGTGACAGAACCAGGGGTTCGCGTAAATGTAAAGCCATATAGAATCCCAGAGGCCAGGCGAGAGGCAGTCGCAAAGGAAATAAAAAATATGTTAGAGTTGGATGTAATAGAAGAGTCCCACAGTGAGTGGTCGAGTCCCATAGTATTGGTCCCAAAACCTGATGGCACTATCAGGTTTTGTAACGATTTTAGGAAACTCAACAGTGTATCCAAGTTCGATGCATACCCGATGCCTCGGGTCGACGAACTCGTGGACAGGTTGGGACAAGCCCGCTACATAACAACCCTAGATCTAACGAAAGGCTATTGACAAATACCCCTAACTGAATCAGCCAAAGAGAAGGCTGCCTTTTCCACTCCTGAGGGCTCGTTTCAATACAAGCGGATGCCTTTCGGTCTGCATGGGGCCCCTGCATCCTTCCAGAGAATGATGGACAAAACTTTGAGACCACATCGCTCATACGCAGCTGCTTATTTGGACGATGTGGTCATCCATAGCCTAGATTGGGACTCGCATCTGCCCCGAGTACAAGCAGTGGTGGATTCCCTTAGGGAAGCAGGTCTCACGGCCAACCCAAAAAAGTGTACCATAGGCCTGGAGGAGGCCAAATACCTTGGGTATGTTATTGGTCGGGGACTGGTCAAGCCTCAGACCAATAAGATTGAGGCAATTCAAAAGTGGCCCCAACCGGTAAACAAAAAACAAGTTCGGGCCTTCCTAGGCATTACGGGGTATTACCGGCGGTTTATACCTAACTTTGCCACCATTGCCGCCCCTCTGACTGACCTAACGAAGGGTAGAGGGTCGGTCATGGTCAAATGGAATCCTGAAGCGGAGGAGGCGTTTCAGAGGTTAAAGCAGACCCTTTGTGGACTGCCGGTGCTGGTGACTCCGGACTTCACAAAGGAGTTTGTGGTACAGACTGACGCCTCCGAGGTGGGCCTAGGTGCTGTACTATCCCAGAACAGAGGTGGTGAGGAGCACCCGGTTGTATACCTGAGCCGAAAGCTAAACAAGCATGAAAAAAACTATGCTATTGTTGAGAAGGAATGTCTTGCTGTTAAGTGGGCTTTGGACTCCCTGAAGTATTACTTGTTGGGGAGGTCGTTTAAGTTGGTCACTGACCATGCTCCCCTAAAGTGGATGTGTGACAACAGGGAGAAAAATGGCCGAGTGACAAGATGGTTCCTGGCTCTACAGCCGTTCAAATTTACAGTAGAGCATAGGCCGGGCAAGCTCCAAAACAATGCGGATGCCCTCTCCCGCATGCACTGTATGATTGGGTCTATTGCTCAATCGCCGGCGCTTGAGCAGAGGGGGAGGATATGTGACAGTATGCGAGGTGAGATAGTGGATAATCGCTATGTTTCACCTCGCATACGTTCTGTGGTGAGAGACTGAACCGGAATCCGGCCTGGGTTTTTCCAGCCTCTGTGACAGGCTAGGTTCCGGTCCAGAGATTGTGAGTTACCTGAGTCCATGCTCAGGTGGACTTTAAATTAACAGGAAGAGAGCACAGAAATGCTCTGGCCTGCCTGAGACTCAGGGGGGAATCTGAGAGAGGAGCTGTGTGTGGACTTTCAAAAGAACAGGTTTGCTTTACTATGTGTTTTGTGGGTGATGGGGACCAGCCCCACACTGTATAGTGAGGATAACCGTTGTTTAGTTTAGTGCCGGACGGCAAGGATTTATTTTATTGTTTTGTTGTTTTTGTATCTTTGCAAACCTCTGCTGAAATAAAGCTGGCAATCCACCAGACTTTAAAGAAACTACCTGTGTGCTGGCCTTAAGTTCCTGTGAAAGGTGATCCCTGTGAGCTAATCTCCCACACAGTTTAAAGGCTAAGGTAGAATGAGAGCATCAGAAATCTCCATTATCTTTTCTACAGTCATCTTTTTTCTCAAAAATAGGGGCTGGTTTATACAGACAGTACATTTCCCTATCCATTCTTTGATTAACTTTACTTGGTTAAAGTGCACTGTGGCTGCTTGAAATCATGTATGATAGCCTTTAATAGTAGTTTTATGCATATTGAGCACCTATTAATATTATCAAGCCCATACTAATTAAGCAAAACACCAGTCACACATTTTTCATTAATTATACAAAACAGTGCATCGCTACTCCCTACCATTTTCTTTCAGTCCACTGCACAAATACAATTACATTTTTGGTGCAGAGTTAATGGTTTTGTGCAGTTATATTTTTTAAATGGTTAGTATAGGGAAAGCCAATGCCAAGCAGGAAAAAAAAAACTTACCAACAGGATCTATCATGGATTCGAGAAGTGAAGATGCAGATGAAGATGCAGAGTCCAGACCTCCTTCCCTGCCTTGGTTTGCCGGCCTATGCCCGTAAATGGCATCCATGGCATCGTACCACTTCCAAGTACTTCGACTGTTTCCACTACAGCTGTTGGCATCCTTAATTTTTTTATATTGGCCTTTAAGCTTCTTAAGCTTTGCCCTACACTCACTCGATGGCCGTTCAAATCCCTCGGCTGCCATCCGCTGGGAAATATCTTTATACACCTTTTCATTCCTCACTGATCCATCAAGCTCACTCTGAATAACACTGTCCGCAATTATAGTAAGGAAAGTGGATAGTTCCTGAGTCGACCAGACCCTGCTGTTATTTGCAGGCATTCTTCTCCTATATCTGGACTGAGCTGCGCTTCCGTTTGACGACAGCAGTGACGTTTTCCTGTCCACCAATCAGTGGAATGTATCGTGTGACGCCAGTAGCACGCCAGGCCCTACATCTGAAGGAGGACCACGAATGGTGCGGTTTGGTTCGGTTGTATGGACCACTTTCATAATGGAAAAACCAAAAATAGCGTACCGCACCGAACCGATCCGAACCGTTCCGCTCAGTGGAAACGAGGCATACTTGTATTAGCCACTGCAGCAGCTTGAACTGCAATTATGGGACTCGTCACCAAGTGATACTGCAGTGCTGGTTTGACTATGACCAGAATGTACTAGGCCGCTGGTGCTTGCCAGTTCACCAGAAGGTTGAGCTGGACTAGTACCGACACTATGCTGCATACGAGAACCCTGCGGTTGTTGCACCTCAGCAACAGAAGAACGAGGTTGGGTACGCTTGACTTTAGCAGGGACCACTACTCCATTGTCAGAGCTATCTGTCAGGTTGCCGCTGCTCTCTACAGGTTTCGAATACTGAGCCTGATTCTGACAGTGAGTCTTCTTCATCGCTCTCATCTGTCATGCTCAGCATCGTGTAGGCCTCTTCACTAGTTTACCTCTGTTTGGAAATTTTGGCCAATAAATATATACAGTGCCTTGCGAAAGTATTCGGCTTGAACTTTTCGACCTTTTGCCACATTTCAGGCTTCAAACAAAGATATAAAACTGTAATTTTTGTGATGAATCAACAACAAGTGGGACACAATCATGAAGTGGAACGAAATTTATTGGATATTTCAAACGTTTTTAACAAATAAAAAACTGAAAAATTGGGAGTGCAAAATTATTCAGCCCCCTTAAGTTAATACTTTGTAGCGCCACCTTTTGCTGCGATTACAGCTGTAAGTCGCTTGGGGTATGTCTCTATCAGTTTTGCACATCGAGAGACTGAAATTTTTGCCCATTCCTCCTTGCAAAACAGCTCGAGCTCAGTGAGGTTGGATGGAGAGCGTTTGTGAACAGCAGTTTTCAGTTCTCTCCACAGATTCTCGATTGGATTCAGGTCTGGACTTTGACTTGGCCATTCTAACACCTGGATATGTTTATTTGTGAACCATTCCATTGTAGATTTTTCTTTATGTTTGGATCATTGTCTTGTTGGAAGACAAATCTCTGTTCTAGTCTCAGGTCTTTTGCAGACTCCATCAGGTTTTCTTCCAGAATGGTCCTGTATTTGGCTCCATCCATCTTCCCATCAATTTTAACCATCTTCCCAGTCCCTGCTGAAGAAAAGCAGGCCCAAACCATGATGCTGCCACCACCATGTTTGACAGTGGGGATGGTGTGTTCAGGGTGATGAGCTGTGTTGCTTTTATGCCAAACATACTGTTTTGCATTGTTGCCAAAAAGTTCGATTTTGGTTTCATCTGACCAGAGCACCTTCTTCCACATGTTTGGTGTGTCACCCAGGTGGCTTGTGGCAAACTTTAAACGACACTTTTTATGGATATCATTAACCACTTCCATACAGATCAGTTAGACCCCCTTCCTGCCCAGACCAATTTTCAGCTTTCAGCACTCTCACACTTTGAATGACAATTGCTCAGTCATGCTACACTGTAACCAAACCAAATTTTTATCATTTGTTTTTCACACAAATAGAGCTTTCTTTTGGTGGTATTTGATCACAACTGGGTTTTTTTTTTTTCGTGATATAAGCAAAAAAAGAGCAAAAATTTTGAAAAAAAAAAAAACAATTTTTTTTAGTTTCTATTATAAAATTTTGCAAAAAATAAATTTTTCTTCATACATTTGGGCCAAAATTTATACTGCTACATATCTCTGGTAAAATTAACCCAAATTAGTGTATATTATTTAGTCTGTGTGAAAGTTATTGAGTCTAGAAGCTATGGTACCAATTACTGAAAATTGATCACACCAGATGTTTTGACGGCCTATCTTTTCTTGAGGCCCTGAAATGTCAGAACAGTACAAATACCGACCAAATGACCCCTTTTTGTAAAGTAGACAGTCCAAGGTATTTAGTAAGAACCAAAAAGAAATTTGCGATGCTTGGCACCTTGCTCCTGCATTTAGAATCAGGTTCTCAGACTGCCTCTATCTCGGGACTCTCACTTGGCATCGACTAATGGCTAAGCCTTGCTGCTCTCTACGACCGGGGTGGTCGACAAAACACTGTAGACATAAACAAAAAGAAGGGCGCACCAGCCTAGCGCATTATCCTCAGTAAGTTATTTATTGATAAAATTGTAAAAAATGGCTACTCACAAACATGCAATGTAAACCAGCATATCAACTCCATTGTGCAACGTCCATGATGTAAGAGTCCAATATCTCGTGAAAGGCTAACACGTTTCGAGGCAGTGCCTCTTCCTCAGAGCCTAAGGGCCATGACCGAATCCTTGGTATATATATATATATATAGTAGAAGGGGCCTCCACATGAACCTTAGGATAAGGGGAGGAGACAACTCCCTTGTGGGCATGGCCACACAATTGGCTTTAACCAAAGCTTGATAAATACTTATCAACTTGATAAAATGCTAGTATAATACAATACAATGAATCTCTAAATATACATATATATATCTGTGTACTGCACTCCCAAATGACGTCACTTCCGCCCACGTCGTCGTGTCGGGCGGTGGAACGCACGCCGCCGCACCCGGAAGGGCCGCGCATTCCAAAGTGACGCAGGTGGAAGGAGCACCACCTCCGAACCACCCCTCACGCTCCAACGGAACTGTATGTCGGAGCCACGAATGAACACCTCCCAGTGCACCGTCGCACCAACCACACACGGTCTCCCTCTGTCCCCCGGTCTCAAAGGAATCCATATGCGGAAACGATGCACATACATGGACATATACAAAAAGAATCCAGCAATCATTAAAGGCAATAATAACTTAATCTCTATTTGGTCCAATTCAACAATTAGGAAGTGTAATACATTCTGATGGGAGGACCTAAATATATCTTCACAATAAAAATTAATTAAACAAATATTCAATGAAAAAATTAATTATTATAGAATGATTAGTAATAAGGTATGAGCCGTATATTAAAAACATTAATAATATAAAAACTCTCAATGCTAAAACCATAATTGGAAACTTAGAGAAGTGTATAAAATCCGATATATATAAATGAATGAACCTCAGCAAGCAGACCTGGCACACCATTTAACTCCTCTGGAATGCTATATTATATTATAAATAATCATCTAAAATTACATATCATTAAAAAGAATAAAACAACTCATTATAAAATCATATAATGATAAAAAAAATATATATATATATATATATATATATATATATATATATATATATATATATATATATATATATGTATATTGCAACGACTCAATGGTGCGTAAGTATTGTCTGGGAAGGCCAACGAACCCACATGAGTCTATCTGGATGTATACCCATGCTAATGCATGGATACAACCACACACTCAAACTACTATTATATATTTTGCCTGTTGGGGTCTCTTATAGGTATGTAGAGACTCACCATACAGGCCCCAAAAAAAACCAACAAAACACTGAGCCATCTACTTAATATTGCACTACCCTGGAGCAAGAAAATGGTATATATATGTGTCTCTCTGTATAGGAGTACAAAATATACCGTATTTATCGGCGTATAACACGCGCCGGCGTATAACACGCACCTAATTTTAAGACGGAATTTTCTGGAAAAAAACGTAATGTAAAAAAAAAAACTTTGAAGAAAAATACTGTAAGTGTAGCTCAGAATTTTGTCCCCTTCACTGCTTTGAAACATTTGTTCCTAAAGGGTACAAGCTCTGGACATTTCTACAGTGCACTCTGCTTTGCAGGAATGGAGGAGCTAGTGTGTGTGTGTGTGTTTGTGTGTGTGTGTCAGGCAGTGTGTTTCTTTGATCCCTCCTGGCAGACTCCTTTTGTCACTCTGGCCCCCGTGAACACTGTTGCCTTACAAAGAGACACACGCTACTCTGCAGGGAGCTCCCCCTCCCCCCTGTCACGGAGTGATTGCTGTGTGCTCCACCACGTCTTTAACGACTTGTACCTGGCTGCTACAAGTTCGGCAGTTCTCTGCTCCTCTCAGCTCAGGTTAAACCCTCGCGAGCTGTGCAGAGCGTTACCATGGTTACACTCTGACGGCCGTGAGAGTTACACTGTGAAACACACACCGATAGGAGGACGGCTGCCCGAGGCTTGCAATGCGGGGTCTGGGAGGTACAGGACTCGCAGGTCCCCCGGGTAATCTCGGATGGCATCCATTCAGCTGATTCTGGTGTATGTACCCTGCCTTTTTTTAACGATATCGGCGTATAACACGCACACACAATTTGCCCCCTATTTTCAGAGAGAAAAAGTGCGTGTTATACGCCAATAAATACGGTATATCCAAATCTAAAGGAAAGGAATGGGACTGATGTAAATCATTCCAATAGTAAAAATACCTGTAAAGAAATTGAGAAATGTGCAAAGCCTGTATACTCTTAAAGGCAGTTGATGGTATATTTATAACCCAAAGACAACAGCTGCACCCGATGTGAATACTGATTCCACACGGGACAGTGAAGAAAGTGCATCAAAGATGTCACGCTGAACGGAAGGAGGGCGGGGGAAGGGGAAGAAAAGCACAGGGAGAATCCTGAGAGGGGAACAGGAAGGATTCCTGGAAATGGACAGAATCGGATACAAGCCCAAAAAAGGAAAAGGAAGATAGGAATACTGTTCGATACTAGAGAACCCCCTGAATCTCGAGATCTTCATTTAAACCTCCTGGGGCCATAGACCCCAAGGTAAAGATCCAGTAGGATTCTCTACTACATAGTTTTTGGAATCTGGCCCCTTCATCTGGGTCCTTGGTTATTAGTTCTATACCAAAGACTCTCAGACCAGTTGGATCCCCATTATGGTGCTGTTCAAAATGCCGAGGTATGGAGTAACTATTTTACTGCCTGTTTTGATTTTCCTATTCAGGATACTACATATATGTTCTCCAAATCTTACTCTGAGGGAGCTTATTGTCCATCCCACATACAGCAAACCACACAGGGAAACTAGACCGTAAATTACATAGTTGGTGCCGCAGTTGATAAATTGTTTTATTTTTCTACTGTGGCCATCAAAGCCAAAAACTTCACTTTTCCTGTGCCACATGAATGTACAGGTTCCACAGTTCTTAAATAGAGTTGAGCGGACACCTGGATGTCCGTGTTCCGCGGGTTAGGCCGAACTTGAAAAAAAAAGTCCGGGTCTGTGTGTGTCCCGGACTTTTTCCGAACTTTACCCGGACACCGAACCCCATTGAAGTCAATGGGGACCCGAACTTTCAGGCACTAAAATGGCTCTAAAACACCAATGGAAAGGGCTAGAGTGCTGCAAATGGCAGCAAAACGTAGTTAAGAGCATGGCGAGTGCTCTGCAAACAAATGTGGATAGGGAAATAACTTAAAACAACAAAAAAAAAACAATGTTCTTTATCTGTGAAGGACGAGGCCCATATGGAGTAGGAGGGAGGTTGAGGTGGTGGTGGATGTGGCGGTGTCATAGGCGTGCGCACAGGGTGTGCCAGGTGTGCCTGGGCACACCCTAATCACCTAGGGCACATTAGCATTATCGCTCTGTTTGCCAGTGAGGAGATGGGAAAGATCTCCCTCGGACCTGCTCTGCCATAGGAGAAGTGCCACACACTTCTATTTCACTTTGCCAGCAGGGAGAGTAAAGTACAATGGCCATATACATGTAAGCAAACACATGCATGTGTATTTAAACTTTGGGGTGCACACCCTAATGCAATAGGCTGTGCACACCTATGGGCGGTGTAGGTGGAAGCGGAGGTGGAGGAGGACGAGGTAGCCAACACTGCTTTTTTTCAGTCATTTTAAATGAGGGTACACCCCAAAAGAGTGAGAAAGAGCAAAAATAGAACAATGGCTGGGTAAGGTCAGTATCCATCTCTATTCTGGACAAGGTACGGAAAAGTCCTGTGGGATCCATGCCTGGTTCATTTTAATGAACGTGAGCTTGTCCACATTGTCTCTGGACAGGTAGCTGCGCTTGTCTGTGATAACGCCCCAGCCGTGCTAAATACACGTTCAGATAATACACTGGCTGCAGGGCAAGCTAGCACCTCCAAGGCGTAAAGGGCAAGCTCAGGCCATGTGCCCAATTTGGAGACCCAGAAGTTGAAGGGGGCAGACCAGTCATTCACTACATGTAGGCGTGTGCACACATACTGCTCCACCATGCTGGTGAAATGCTGCCTCCTGCTAAGACGTTCCATATGAGCTGCTGGTGCTGCTGTTTGTTGTGGCATGCTGACAAAGCTTTTCCCCATTTCGGCCATGCTAACCCTGCCTTCTGAGGTGCTGGTGGTGCCCTGGTTGCGTTGGCGACCTCTTCCTCCTCCTCCTCCTCCTCCTCTGCCTTGGCCTTGTGCTTCCACTGTGGCCCCGCTGTCAGGTGGGAATGCCAGCAGCATCGCGTCTACCAGTGTGCGCTTGTACTCGCGCATCTTGCGATCGCGCTCCAGTGATTGAATTAAGGACGGTACGTTGTCCTTGTAACGGGGATCCAGCAGCGTGGCCACCCAGTAATCAGCACAAGTTAGAATGTGGGCAACTCGGCGGTCGTTGTGGAGACACTGCAGCATGTAATCGCTCATGTGTGCCAGGCTGCCCAGAGGCAACGAAAGGCTGTCCTCTATGGGAGGTGTATCGTCTGTGTCCTCTGTATCCCCCCAGCCACGCATAAGTGATGGCCATGAGCTGGCCTGGGTTCCACCCTGCTGTGAACATCTCCTCCTCCATCTCCTCCTCCAGAACTGTGCTCCTGCTGGACAATTGTGTCCCTGGCGTTTGTGTGTGCAGGAACCCACCCTCGGAGCCCCTTGCGAATGACTGCCCTGAAAGCCTTGGAAATGTTACCTCTTCATCCTCCTCCTCCTCCTCATCCTGTGCCACATCCTCTTCCATCATCGCCCGAATCGTTTTTTGAAGGAGGCATAGAAGTGGGATAGTTAAGCTGACAACGGCGTCATCGGCACTGGCCATGTTGGTGGAGTACTCAAAACAGCGCAACAAGGCACACAGGTCTCGCATGGAGGCCCAGTTATTGGTGGTGAAGTGGTGCTGTTCCGCAGAGCAACTCACGTGTGCGTGCTGCAGCTGAAACTCCACTATGGCCTGCTGCTGCTCACACAGTCTTTCCAGCATGTGCAAGGTGGAGTTCCACCTTGTGGGCACGTCACATATGAGGCGGTGAGCGGGAAGGCCGAAGTTACGCTGCAGCGCTGACAGGCGAGCAGCAGCAGGGTGAGAACGCCGAAAGTGTGCACAGACGGCCCGCACTTTCTGCAGCAGCTCTGACATATCGGGGTAATTTTTAAGGAACCTCTGCACCACCAAATTCAGCACATGCGCCAGGCAAGGGATGTGCGTCAAACCGGCTAGGCCCAGAGCTGCTATGAGATTTCGCCCGTTATCGCACACCACCAGGCCGGGCTTGAGGCTCGCTGGCAGCAACCACTCATTTGTCTGCTGTTCCATGCTCCTCCACAACTCCTGCGCGGTGTGTGGTTTTTTCCCCCAAACAGGCAAGTTTTAAAACTGCCTGCTGTCGTTTACCCCTGGCCGTGCTGAAGTTGGTGGTGAAGGTGTTACGCTGACCGGATGAGGAGGCGGTAGAGGATGAAGAAGCGGAGTAGGAGGAGTTAGGAACAGGAGGCAAACTGAAGCGCCCTGCAATCCTTGGTGGTGGAAGGACATGCGCCAAATTGCTATCCGCCTCAGGCCCATCCGCCACTGCATTTACCCAGTGGGCCGTTAGGGAGATGTAACGCCCCTGACCATGCTTACTGGTCCACGTATCGGTAGTTAGGTGGACCTTGGCACAGATGGCGTTGCGCAGTGCACACCTGATTTTTTCCCCCACTTGGTTGTGCAGGGAAGGGATGGCTTGCCTGGAAAAGTAGTGGCGGCTGGGCACGACATACTGTGGGACAGCCACCGTCATAAGGCTTTTAAAACTGTGTGTCTCCACCAGATGGAATGACATCATTTCAAAGGCCAAGAATTTTGAAATGCTGGCATTCAGGGCCAGGGATCGCGGGTGGGTAGGGGGGTATTTCCTCTTCCTCTGAAGTGTTTGGGAGATGGAAAGCTGAACGCTTCCACGGGACATTGTGGAGATGGTTGGTGACCCAGGTGGTGGTGTTGCTGACAGATCCTCTGTTTGCGGGGTGGCAGGTGCCGGTATCACTACAGATGTGGATGGAGAAGCCGAGACTGCAGCAGAAGAGGAAGCAGGAGGAGCCAGAGACCTTTATTGGTTTTGAAGGTGTCTACTCCACTGCAGCTCGTGCTTTGCACTTAGATGCCTGATCATGCAGGTTGTGCTCAGGTTGAGAAGGTTTATGCCTCGATTCAGGCTCTGATTGCACAGGGTGCAAACCACTCGTGTCCTGTCATCAGCACATTTTCTGAAGAACTTCCACGCTAGAGAACTCCTTTGAGCTCGCTTTGGTGCGCTCGTTCCCTTGCTGCGTTGGGCAGTAGCAGGCGTAGTGTCTAGGGCACGGCCGCTCCGCTTCTGCACCCTGCTCCCTCTTCTGCTGTGCTGGTGGCTCTGTGCGACCACCGCCTCTTCCTCCAAACTACTCAGGTCACCTGCATGACCTTCATTCCATGTGGGGTCGAGGGCCTCATCGTCCTCCACATCATCTTCCACCCAGTCTTCACCCCTGCCCTCCTTGTCGGTCTCAACAATTCTGAATGCCGCAGCAGTTGGCACCTGCGTTTCGTCATCATCGGAGACGTGCTGCGATGGTCCTTCCATTTACTCATCTTGAGAAATAAGTGGTTGGGCATCGCTGCAATTAATCTCTTCCACTTCTGGGGCAGGGCTAGGTGGATGGCCCTGGGAAACCCTGCTGACAGAGTCATCAAAAAGAAGAAGAGACTGCTGCATGACTTGGGGCTCAGACTGCTTGCCTGATTTGCAAGGGGGTGAGGTGAAAGACGGTTGGACATTGGCTGCAGGTGCCAACTCTGACCTTTCTGCAGTAGACTGGGTGGGAGACAATGTGAAGGAACTGGAGGCACTGTCAGCAACCCAATCTACTATCGCCTGTACTTCTTCTGGCCTCATCACTTCTAGAGGCGCATGATGCCCTACCAAATACTGCTGCAGGTTCTGTCACCTACTCACACTTGAGGAAGGTGTTTCACTTGTGCGTGTAGCTGGCGCAGATCGACCACGTCCTCTCCTTGCAACAGGAGCTCTACCAGCAGCACCACGACCTAGGCCACAGCCCCTATTTGAAGGTCTCCTCATATTTCTGTAATTTATGATCTTGCCCTAGAGAGGTGTTTATTGAATAGCAGAACAAAACAACAACAGTATCGCACGGGTGTATCTCACAGTCAAATATGCAAACTATGCCGCAATTTAATTTTTTTTACCCCAAAAGGGTGTATATTGAATAGCAGAATAGAAAAAAGGATAAAAACCGGTGTATCTCACACGTACAAACACAGACTAGGCCCGATTAAAATTTTTTGTACCCTAAAGGGAGGATGAGGAAGAGGAGCAGGAGGAGTTCGGAACAGGAGGCAAACTGAAGCGCCCTGCAATCCTTGGCGGTGGAAGGAGATGCGCCAAACAAATTTAAAAGGTGTATCTCACACGTACCGATACAGACTATGCCGTAATTTAATTTTTTACACTCCAAAAGGGTGTATGTTGAATAGCGTAATAGGAAAAATTTTATAATACGGTTTATCTCACACGTACAAACACAGACTAGGCTCCGATTACAATTTTTTGTACCCTAAAGGCAGGATGAGGAAGAGGAGTAGGAGGAGTTCGGAACAGGAGGCAAACTGAAGCGCCCTGCAATCCTCGGCGGTGGAAGGAGATGCGGCAAACAAATTTAAAAAGGTGTATCTCACATGTACTGATACAGACTATGCCGTAATTTAAATTTTTACACTCAAACAGGGTGTATATTGAATAGCGGAATAGGAAAGATTTTACAAAACGGTGGTGTATCTCACACGTACAAACACAGAATAGGCCCTGATTACAATTTTTTGTACCCTAAAGGCAGGATGAGGATGAGGAGTAGGAGGAGGTCCGAACAGGAGGCAAAATGAAGCACCCTGCAATCCTCGGTGGTATGAGATGCGCCCCAAAAATTGGAAAGGTGTATCTCACGCGTACCGATACAGACTATCCCGCAATTTAATTGTTTTTACCCCAAAGGTGTAGATTGAATAGCGGAATAGAAAATATGATATCAAAAGGTGTATATATCTCACACGTACAGACCCAGACTAGGCCCAAATTACTATTTTTTTGTACCCCCAAAGGCAGGATGAGGAGTAGGAGGAGTTCGGAACAGGCAGGAGGCAGACTGAAGCACCCTGCGGTATGAGATGCGCCCCAAAAATTGGAAAGGTGTATCTCACACGTACCGATACAGACTATCCCGCAATTTAATTGTTTTTACACCAAAGGTGTAGATTGAATAGCGGAATAGAAAATATGATATCAAAAGGTGTATCTATCTCACACGTACAGACCCAGACTAGGCCCAAATTACTATTTTTTGTACCCCCAAAGGCAAGATGAGGAGTAGGAGGAGTTCGGAACAGGCAGGAGACAGACTGAAGCACCCTGCAATCCTCGGCGGTATGAGATGCGCCCCAAAAATTGGAAAGGTGTATCTCACACATACCGATACAGATTATCCCGCAATTTAATTGTTTTTACCCCATAGGTGTAGATTGAATAGCGGAATAGAAAATATGATATCAAAAGGTGTATGTATCTCACACGTACAGACCCAGACTAGGCCCAAATTACTATTTTTTGTACCCCCAAAGGCAGGATGAGGAGTAGGAGGAGTTCAGAACAGGCAGGAGGCACACTGATGCACCCTGCAATCCTCGGCAGTATGAGATGCGCCCCAGAAATTGGAAAGGTGTATCTCACACGTACCGATACAGACTATCCCACAATTTAATTGTTTTTACCCCAAGGGTGTAGATTGAATAGCGGAATAGAAAATATGATATAAAATTGGTGATTTTTCAATAGCACATGTGAACATGCTCTGCTGCAGGCTATGGAGGGGGAAAAAAAAGAAAATTCCCCTTTTTAAGTTTGTAATTTTTAAATAGATTAGTACAGGCTATGCCACAATTTAATTTTTTTAACTCAAAAGGGTGTATATTGAATAGTGGAATAGAAAAAAGTGTATAACTTTTGAAATCACTCAATAATAGCACATGTGAACACCAGTGTATTATCACAGTCAGCAGCACTGAAGGAAAAACGCTGCACACAACTGACTGATAAAAAATACTTTTTTCTCCCTCCTCCTCAGCGGGCAAAAAGATTGTGTTCACACCACCCCACACACCACTGACCCTGCCTATCTCCAGCCTCGCCCTAAAATGATCGATAAGATCGGTCACTGCCGGCACTGCAAACCCCCCACACAGCAAAATCGATTGTAGAACACTGACCCTGCCTATCTCCAGCCTGGCCCTAAAATGATCGATAAGATCGGTCACTGCCGGCACTGCAAACCCCCCCCCACACAGCAAAATCGATTGTAGAACACTGACCCTAAATATCTCCAGCCTCGCCCTAAAATGCCCTAATATCTCGCCCTGCCTGCACTCCGACCTGTCCCTGAATTCTTTTCGGACACAATATAATTTTTGACTGTCTGTCCCTAATCAGCAGCCAGCACGTATGATGTGTGCTCTGTCCCTGTACTACAGCAGAATGACGCAGCGGCACTCGGTCTCGAACTTATAAAGACTTGGTCACATGCTTCAGATGGCCAATCACAGCTACTAATACATTTGTAGGCATGGCTGGGATGACTTAAGGCACACCAGTTAAACGCTTGTTGATTGGCTGTTGAAAGCCCGCCATTAAAAGCGCGGCAATACATACAAACCCGGAAATAAAATGACCGAACACGGATTTTAAACCCGAACATACAGTAAAGTTTTCGGGTCCGTGTTCGGGTAACAAAAATCCAATTATTCGGTACGAACACGAATAATACAGTCCGTGTTCGCTCAACACTATTCTTAACCCCACATCTGATATTGCCTTTTTGGTCAAACATAGTGAACCAGGGATTGCTCACTGGTACACTGCTTGAGGCTTTAGCTTTCCGAACTTTGCTCGGGGCAATTTGACTCCTAAGGTCCCTAGGTTTCCTGAAGACGTTTTCTGGAACTGGATGCAAGATTATTTCCCAAAATGGGATCCTGTTTTAAAATGTTCCAGTTACGCTTAAGTGTGCGCTGTATATCAAAGGCCTTGTTAATGTACATGGTGCTGAATCTAGTAGTCCTTGTTTCAATTGACCTACTATGTTGTTTCTTGGACTTATCACCATGGCCTGCACTCTTAGCCTGGGAACCGTCATCCAGACATGTGTCTCTGTCGTATAGCCGCCAATATTTGGGTGAAGGCTTCTTCAATGAGACTCTCTTTATACCCCTTTTCCAGGAATCTGTTCTTCAAGATCAGACCCTGTTCCTCATAGTCCGTGACTCTGGTGCAAGTCCTCTGTAAGTTACAGAATTGACCATAGGGCACATTTCTGATACATCTAAGATGATGATTGCTCTTCGCGTGGAGGTACGAATTACCCCCGCTTGGTTTGAAATGTGTCTTAGAGATGATACTCCCATCCAGTTCAGCCCTCAATTCAAGATCTAGAAAGACTAGACAGTTGTCATCTATTACATGAGTAAAGGAAATTTCAAAGGGATTGTTACTGCAATGGAGAATGAACCCATCCAAGTCCTCAACTGTTCCATCCCAAATGATGAGTATATCATCTATATATCTGGAATAAAGTGCCAGATGGGCTCTATAGGGGTTGTTCTTCCAAATATATAGATCTTCCCAGTACCCCATGAAGAGGTTTGCGTAACTGGGAGCAAACCTAGCGCCCATGGCAGTACCTTTTGGTCTGTCTGTAATACTCATCCAGGTAGGTAAAGTAATTGTGATTTAGCGTGAAGCTAATGGAATTCACCAGAAACTCTGCTTAGATGCTGTATAAACAGAAATTGGTACTCACTTTTAGTAATGATATTCTTCATTAGAGCATCATCTAAGAGTGTCTTAAGTGTACTTTTATATCCAATTAATGGATCCTTAAGAAGCTTTTCATATGTCTCATCATCTCCCAATAGCCTATAGGCCTCTGCCAAATACACTGTCCTGTCTTGTATGACAAGACCACCCCCTTTACTGGCCTGTCTGATGATAACCTCATCCCTATCCTTGAGCTCTTTAATAGTGTTCACCACAGAGGGGCCATCAAGGCCTTGTATTTTCTGCCCAAAGTTAGACCTTTTGTGATCCCTCTTAGCACACAGTTGTTTTAATTCCCCAAGGACAACCTCATAAAATACAGGAATATAGTTGCCCTTGGCCCAGTGTGGAAAGAAGGATGATTTAGGCCTAACATTTGTATGAATCATATCTCCATTAGCACTGAATGTTGGGAGATCCATTATGAGGTCCTCACACCCCCCCTCTTGGTAAAGATTCTCCAAGACGATGAGAGCTTTATCATCTGATGCTATTTCGGAATCCATTACAAGTTTGATGGGGGCTGTGATTGCTCCTTTCCCTGGTTCCCCCGTTGTCTCTTTTTTCAGGACATAGTATCTTTTGACCGTAAGACCTCGAATGTATTTATTCAGATCTACAAATAGGTAAAAAAAATTGGGCTGACTATCCGGGGCAAAATTTAATCCCTTCCGTAACAAATTGAGTTCGGTATTTGAAAACACAGAACTGGACAGGTTGAATATTTTAATAGTCGAATTACTATCTATCATCTTCTTCCTCTTTTGCACCTTCTTTCCTCCTCTCTTGCCTCTTTTCCTCTTTGTTCTCTTTTTCTTGTTGATTGTCTCTGAGGTAGTGAGTAGTGTTGAGCGAACACGGACTGTATTATTCGTGTTCGTACCGAATAATTGGATTTTTTGTACCCGAACACGGACACGGACACTTTACTGTATGTTCGGGTAAAAATCCGTGTTCGGTCGTTTTATTTCCGGGTTTTGCATGCTTTGGCGCTCTTTTCATGGCGGGCTTTCAACAGCCAATCAACAATCGTTTAACTGGTGTGCCTTAAGCCATCCCAGCCATGCCTGCAAATGTCTCAGTAGCTGTGATTGGCCGTCTGAAGCATGTGACCAAGTCTTTATAAGTTCGAGGCAGCCGCAGCGGCGTCATTATGCTGCTTAGATTCAGGGACAGAGCACACATCAACGTGCTGGCTGCTGATTAGGGAAAGATAGGCAGGAAAAAACCATTTGTGTCCGGATAGAATTGAGGGACAGGTCGGAGTGTTTAGGCAGGGCGAGTTGTAGGCATTTTAGGGATAGAGTCTGCTGAATTATAGGGTCAGTGTCTTCTACAAACTACAATCGATATTGCTGTGTGGGGGGTGGGGTGAATCTGCACTCAATCCTGATCTACGATCTCTTCTCAATCCTGTTAGGGACAGAGTCTGCTGAATTTTAGGGAAACTGTGTTCTACAAACTACAATCGATATTGCTGTGTGGTGTGGGATTGGAGATAGGCAGGTGTCAGTGATCCACATCCATTTTTCTGTGTGTGAGCTGCAGTGAACACAATCTTTTTGGGCTGCAGTGAACACAATCTTTTTGGGCTGCAGTGAACACAATCTTTTTGGGCTGCAGTGAACACAATCTTTTTGGGCTGCAGTGAACACAATCTTTTTGGGCTGCAGTGAACACAATCTTTTTGGGCTGCAGTGAACACAATCTTTTTGGGCTGCAGTGAACACAATCTTTTTGGGGTGCAGTGAACAAAATCTTTTTGGGGTGCAGTGAACACAATCCTTTTTGGTGTGCAGTGAACACAATCTTTGTGGGGTGCAGTGAACAAAATCCTTTGTGGGCTGCAGTGAACACAATCTTTTTGGGGTGCAGTGAACAAAATCCTTTTTGGGGTGCAGTGAACAACATCCTTTTTGGGGTGCAGTGAACACAATCTTTTTGGGGTGCAGTGAACAAAATCCTTTGTGGGGTGCAGTGAACACAATCTTTTTGGGGTGGAGTGAACAACATCCTTTTTGGGGTGCAGTGAACAAAATCCTTTTTGGGGTGCAGTGAACAAAATCATTTTTGGGGTGCAGTGAACACAATCTTTTTGGGGTGCAGTGAACACAATCTTTGTGGGGTGCAGTGAACACAATCTTTTTGGGGTGGAGTGAACAACATCCTTTTTGGGGTGCAGTGAACAACATCCTTTTTGGGGTGCAGTGAACACAATCTTTTTGGGGTGCAGTGAACACAATCTTTGTGGGGTACAGTGAACAGAATCTTTGTGGGGTGCAGTGAACACAATCTTTGGGGGGTACAGTGAACACAATCTTTGTGAGGTGCAGTGAACACAATCTTTGTGGGGTGCAGTGAACACAATCATTGTGGGGTGCAGTGAACTCAATCTTTGTGGGGTACAGTGAACACAATCTCATACTTCTGAAGGTTTGAGGGTGCTGCCTGTTCCATACTCCCCCTACTCCTCATCTAGCCTTTTAGGGGTACAAACAATAGTAATTGGGGCCTAGTGTGGTTGTGTACGTGTGATATACATACACTTTTTTGGGATCATATTTTCTATTCCGCTATTTAATCAAAAACCTTTGGGGATCAGTTAAATTGGGGGATAGTCTGTGTTGGTACGTGTGAGAGAGATCCACCTTTCCAAGTTGTTGGGGTTCATCTCATACTTCTGAAGGTTTGAGGGTGCTGCCTGTTCCATACTCCCCCTACTCCTAGCCTTTTAGGGGTACAAACAATAGTAATTGGGGCCTAGTGTGGTTGTGTACGTGTGATATACATACACTTTTTTGGGATCATATTTTCTATTCCGCTATTTAATCAAAAACCTTTGGGGATCAGTTAAATTGGGGGATAGTCTGTGTTGGTACGTGTGAGAGAGATCCACCTTTCCAAGTTGTTGGGGTTCATCTCATACTTCTGAAGGTTTGAGGGTGCTGCCTGTTCCATACTCCCCCTACTCCTAGCCTTTTAGGGGTACAAACAATAGTAATTGGGGCCTAGTGTGGTTGTGTACGTGTGATATACATACACTTTTTTGGGATCATATTTTCTATTCCGCTATTTAATCAAAAACCTTTGGGGATCAGTTAAATTGGGGGATAGTCTGTGTTGGTACGTGTGAGAGAGATCCACCTTTCCAAGTTGTTGGGGTTCATCTCATACTTCTGAAGGTTTGAGGGTGCTGCCTGTTCCATACTCCCCCCTACTCCTAGCCTTTTAGGGGTACAAACAATAGTAATTGGGGCCTAGTGTGGTTGTGTACGTGTGATATACATACACTTTTTTGGGATCATATTTTCTATTCCGCTATTTAATCAAAAACCTTTGGGGATCAGTTAAATTGGGGGATAGTCTGTGTTGGTACGTGTGAGAGAGATCCACCTTTCCAAGTTGTTGGGGTTCATCTCATACTTCTGAAGGTTTGAGGGTGCTGCCTGTTCCATACTCCCCCTACTCCTAGCCTTTTAGGGGTACAAACAATAGTAATTGGGGCCTAGTGTGGTTGTGTACGTGTGATATACATACACTTTTTTGGGATCATATTTTCTATTCCGATATTTAATCAAAAACCTTTGGGGATCAGTTAAATTGGGGGATAGTCTGTGTTGGTACGTGTGAGAGAGATACACCTTTCCAAGTTGTTGGGGTTCATCTCATACTTCTGAAGGTTTGAGGGTGCTGCCTGTTCCATACTCCCCCTACTCCTAGCCTTTTAGGGGTACAAACAATAGTAATTGGGGCCTAGTGTGGTTGTGTACGTGTGATATACATACACTTTTTTGGGATCATATTTTCTATTCCGCTATTTAATCAAAAACCTTTGGGGATCAGTTAAATTGGGGGATAGTCTGTGTTGGTACGTGTGAGAGAGATACACCTTTCCAAGTTGTTGGGGTTCATCTCATACTTCTGAAGGTTTGAGGGTGCTGCCTGTTCCATACTCCCCCTACTCCTAGCCTTTTAGGGGTACAAACAATAGTAATTGGGGCCTAGTGTGGTTGTGTACGTGTGATATACATACACTTTTTTGGGATCATATTTTCTATTCCGCTATTTAATCAAAAACCTTTGGGGATCAGTTAAATTGGGGGATAGTCTGTGTTGGTACGTGTGAGAGAGATCCACCTTTCCAAGTTGTTGGGGTTCATCTCATACTTCTGAAGGTTTGAGGGTGCTGCCTGTTCCATACTCCCCCTACTCCTAGCCTTTTAGGGGTACAAACAATAGTAATTGGGGCCTAGTGTGGTTGTGTACGTGTGATATACATACACTTTTTTGGGATCATATTTTCTATTCCGCTATTTAATCAAAAACCTTTGGGGATCAGTTAAATTGGGGGATAGTCTGTGTTGGTACGTGTGAGAGAGATCCACCTTTCCAAGTTGTTGGGGTTCATCTCATACTTCTGAAGGTTTGAGGGTGCTGCCTGTTCCATACTCCCCCTACTCCTCATCTAGCCTTTTAGGGGTACAAACAATAGTAATTGGGGCCCAGTGTGGTTGTGTACGTGTGATATACATACACTTTTTTGGGATCATATTTTCTATTCCGCTATTTAATCAAAAACCTTTGGGGATCAGTTAAATTGGGGGATAGTCTGTGTCGGTACGTGTGAGAGAGATCCACCTTTCCAAGTTGTTGGGGTTCATCTCATACTTCTGAAGGTTTGAGGGTGCTGCCTGTTCCATACCCCCCCTACTCCTCATCTAGCCTTTTAGGGGTACAAACAATAGTAATTGGGGCCTAGTGTGGTTGTGTACGTGTGATATACATACACTTTTTTTGGATCATATTTTCTATTCCGCTATTTAATCAAAAACCTTTGGGGATCAGTTAAATTGGGGGATAGTCTGTGTCGGTACGTGTGAGAGAGATCCACCTTTCCAAGTTGTTGGGGTTCATCTCATACTTCTGAAGGTTTGAGGGTGCTGCCTGTTCCATACCCCCCCTACTCCTCATCTAGCCTTTTAGGGGTACAAACAATAGTAATTGGGGCCTAGTGTGGTTGTGTACGTGCGAGATACATACACTTTTTTTGATCATATTTCCTATTCCGCTATTCAATAAAAACCTTTGAGGATCAATTGAATTGCGGGATAGTCTGTGTCGGTACGTGTGAGAGAGATCCACCTTTCCAAGTTGTTGGGGTTCATCTCATACTTCTGAAGGTTTGAGGGTGCTGCCTGTTCCATACTCCCCCTACTCCTCATCTAGCCTTTTAGGGGTACAAACAATAGTAATTGGGGCCTAGTGTGGTTGTGTACGTGTGATATACATACACTTTTTTTGGATCATATTTTCTATTCCGCTATTTAATCAAAAACCTTTGGGGATCAGTTAAATTGGGGGATAGTCTGTGTTGGTACGTGTGAGAGAGATCCACCTTTCCAAGTTGTTGGGGTTCATCTCATACTTCTGAAGGTTTGAGGGTGCTGCCTGTTCCATACTCCCCCTACTCCTCATCTAGCCTTTTAGGGGTACAAACAATAGTAATTGGGGCCCAGTGTGGTTGTGTACGTGTGATATACATACACTTTTTTTGGATCATATTTTCTATTCCGCTATTTAATCAAAAACCTTTGGGGATCAGTTAAATTGGGGGATAGTCTGTGTCGGTACGTGTGAGAGAGATCCACCTTTCCAAGTTGTTGGGGTTCATCTCATACTTCTGAAGGTTTGAGGGTGCTGCCTGTTCCATACCCCCCCTACTCCTCATCTAGCCTTTTAGGGGTACAAACAATAGTAATTGGGGCCTAGTGTGGTTGTGTACGTGCGAGATACATACACTTTTTTTGATCATATTTCCTATTCCGCTATTCAATAAAAACCTTTGAGGATCAATTGAATTGCGGGATAGTCTGTGTCGGTACGTGTGAGAGAGATCCACCTTTCCAAGTTGTTGGGGTTCATCTCATACTTCTGAAGGTTTGAGGGTGCTGCCTGTTCCATACTCCCCCTACTCCTCATCTAGCCTTTTAGGGGTACAAACAATAGTAATTGGGGCCCAGTGTGGTTGTGTACGTGTGATATACATACACTTTTTTTGGATCATATTTTCTATTCCGCTATTTAATTTAACTGGGCCTCCATGCGAGACCTGTGTGCCTTGTTGCGCTGTTTTGAGTACTCCACCAACATGGCCAGTGGCAATGACGCCGTTCTCAGCTTAACTATCCCACTTCTATGCCTCCTTGAAAAAACAATTCGGGCGATGATGGAAGAGGATGTGGCACAGGATGAGGAGGAGGAGGAGGATGAAGAGGTAACATTTCCAAGGCTTTCAGGGCAGTCATTCGCAAGGGGCTCCGAGGGTGGGTTCCTGCACACGCAAACGCCAGGGACGCAATTGTCCAGCAGGGGCACAGTTCTGGAGGATGAGGAGGAGGAGGAGCTGGAGGAGGAGATGGAACCATGTTCACAGCAGGGTGGCACCCAGGCCAGCTCATGGCCATCACTGGTGCGTGGCTGGGGGGATACAGAGGACACGGACGATACACCTCCCACAGAGGACAGCCTTTCGTTGCCTCTGGGCAGCCTGGCACACATGAGCGATTACATGCTGCAGTGTCTCCACAACGACCGCCGAGTTGCCCACATTCTAACTTGTGCTGATTACTGGGTGGCCACGCTGCTGGATCCCCGTTACAAGGACAACGTACCGTCCTTAATTCACTCACTGGAGCGCGATCGCAAGATGCGCGAGTACAAGCGCACGCTGGTAGACGCCATGCTGCTGGCATTCCCATCTGACAGCGGGGCCACAGTGGAAGCACAAGGCAGAGGAGGAGGAGGAGGAGGTCGCCAACGCAACCAGGGCACCGCCAGCACCTCAGAAGGCAGGGTTAGCATGGCCGAAATGTGGAAAAGCTTTGTCAGCACGCCACAACAAACAGCAGCACCAGCAGCTCAGATGGAACGTCTTAGCAGGAGGCAGCATTTTACCAACATGGTGGAGCAGTATGTGTGCACACGCCTACATGTAGTGAATGACGGGTCTGCCCCCTTCAACTTCTGGGTCTCCAAATTGGGCACATGGCTTGAGCTTGCCCTTTACGCCTTGGAGGTGCTGGCGTGCCCTGCAGCCAGTGTATTATCTGAACGGGTATTTAGCACGGCTGGGGGCGTTATAACAGACAAGCGCAGCCGCCTGTCCAGAGACAATGTGGACAAGCTCACGTTCATTAAAATGAACCAGGCATGGATCCCACGGGACTTTTCCGTACCTTATGCAGAATAGCAATGGATACCGACCTTACCCACCCATTGTTCCATTTTTGCTCTTTCTCACTCTTTTGGGGTGTACCCTCATTTAAAATTTTTGAAAAGAAGCAGTGTTGGCTACCTCGTCCTCCTCCTCAGGGCCAGATTAATGTAGGGGCTATTGGAGCTGCAGCTCCAGGCCCCTACCTTTTATATAGGCCCCGGGTTGGCCATATTCACTGTTACCGCTCTTCTGTCACTTGTAAACACAGAAGTCTGGCTTCTATGCTCGCTTCCCCAGGCAGCACCCTCAGAACCTCCCCACACAGCGTGAAGGCCGGACAAGGAGGGACAGTTGGCGATGCATGGATGTGTTTATGGGCTTCAGAGACAGCATCCCATGTTGAATTAGGCATGCATGGCTGCACCCTTCCTCCTCTGGGTGCATGGCAAGGCACGGCCCTTAAGGCCCTTCAAAATCCTCAGCACCAAGCCCATGATGCTGTTAATCCGGCCCTGGTCCTCCTCCACCGCCGCTTCCACCTACACCGCCCATAGGTGTGCGCAGCCTATTGCATTAAGGTGTGCACCCCAAAGTTGAAATACACATGCATGTGTTTGCCAGCAGGGAGAGTAATGTATCGGGGCCATGTACCTGTAGGCAAGGAGAAATAGAGCAGAGCAGGTCCCAGGGAGATCTTTCCCATCTCCTCACTGGCAATGCTATGTGCCCTAGGTGATTAGGGTGTGCCCAGGCACACCCAGCACACCCTGTGCGCACGCCTATGTCACCGCCACATCCACCACCACCTCAACCTCCCTCCTACTCCATATGGGCCTCGTCCTTCAGAGATGAAGAAGAACATTGTTTTATTTTTCTGTTTTTTTTTTGTTGTTTTAAGTTATTTCCCTATCCACATTTGTTTGCAGAGCACTTGCCATGCTCTTAATTACGTTTTGCTGCCATTTGCAGCACTCTAGCCCTTTCCTTTGGTGTTTTAGAGCCATTTTAGTGCCTTAAAGTTCGGGTCCCCATTGACTTCAATGGGGTTCGGTGTCCGGGAAAAGTTCGGTAAAAGTCCGGGACACGGACCCGGACTTTTTTTTAAAGTTCGGCCGAACCCGTCGAACACGGACATCTAGGTGTTCGCTCAACCCTAGTAGTGAGTGCTGGTGTCTCGTGGCTGTGGGTGTAAAACCCCCCACATCCCCCTTCTCTAAAAAAAGGGAGGAGTTTATCTGCATATCCCCTATTGGCTGACTACTAGATGGATGAGTAGGACCAGGATTATCAATAATATCAGTCCTGGCATCTCCTACTCCAATAGGGGAAGATCCCGTGGTGGCATTAGCTATTCCACTAGGAGTGGGTGCACCTCTATCCACTAAATCCTGGACCACTAACTCCTGGACCGAATCTGGTACATTCTCATCGTTTTTCCTTGTAGGGGGTTTATTACTAGGCTTGTCACAACCACCATCCCTTTTATCTTTATGGCTTCTATTCCTATTATTACTTGTATTGTAGTGTTGTTGGGGATAGCGTCTATTTTTCCTTTTACTACGGGATCTATTGAGCCTAGTATAGGTGGCACCTTCTTCATCACTAGACTCCTTGCTATTCGTTCTATAAGTATGTGAGTCTCTTTTCCAATTCAACTCCCTCCCTTCCTGATAATCCAACCTGTCTCTCTCGAATTTGCCTGATTTTTTACTGATCAATTCAGTCTCAAAGCTGACTATTTGATCGTTAACCCTACTCTGCCAAGTGTTAAAAGATACCAAGTCTACAAATGAGGCCAGCTCATCTTGTATATCTTTTAAATCCTCTCGGATTGTCTCTAAGTTCCTTTTTCTTTGGGTTACAATGGATTTAAGAAGAACCTTATTGCATTCTCTCAATTTGGCAAGCCAATCAGTTTGTAAGTCCTCATCTAACCAAAAACAAGTCTTGGTGAGTCTAAGGCCTCTAGGTATTCTATTTACCTCTAAGTATTTCTCCAATAGAAGGGTGTCCCACCACTGGGTCATTTCCTTCTCCAAGGTGTGCTTGAGTTTATAAAAGAGAGACACCATACTATCTTCTCTATTGGTAGTAGCTGTGTCCTCCTTCTGCACCAAAATTGGTGCCTGTCGTTGTTCATAAGAGCCAATACTGCTGCTGATGCCTCTGGCCAAGGACTGTCTCCTAAGTTCCCTCTCTTCTATAGATAGGACCATATTGAATGTCCCTTAATGTACAGCCGGTCAGAATTGGATCCAAGAGAGCCTATTCTTCTGCTGCTGGAGTCCCGAATTGTGTATAATCCAAAAATAAATTTTTTGCTTGGCACCTTGCTCCTTCGCTCAGAATCAAGTTCTCAGACTGCCTCTATCTCAGGACTCTCACTTGTCATCCATTAATGGCTAAGCCTTGCTGCCCTCTACGACAGGGGTGGTCGACAAAACACTGTAGACATAAACAAAAAGAAGGGCGCACCAGCCTAGAGCATTATCCTCAGTAAGCTATTTATTGATAAAATTGTTAAAAAATGGCTACTCACAAACATGCGATGTAAACCAGCATATCAACCCATCGTGCAACGTCCATGATGTAAGAGTCCAATATCTCGTGAAAAGGCCAATGCGTTTCGTTTTTCATTGAATATTTGTTTAATGAATTTTTATTGTGAAGGTATATTTAGGTCCTCCCATCAGAATGTATTACACTTCCTAAGTGTTGAATGGGACCGACATACAGTTCTGTTGGAGCATGAGGGGTGGGTCAGAGGTGGTGCTCCTTCCACCTACGTCACTTTGGAATGCACGGCCCTTCTGGGTGCGGCGGCGTGCGTTCCACCGCCCGACATGACAACACGGGTGGAAGTGACGTCATTTGAGTGGAACGCAAAGCTGTTCCGGGTCCGGACAGCGTGCGTTCCACCTCGCTCGCTTCTATACAACAGCATAACAATAGGAAACAACAGATTGAGCGAAGCCCATATGCACCTGAGAGACCAGGAAAGGTAATAGCCTCTTACATCATGAATCATAATCACCGTTGCTCTAACTTTCTATGCACCATAGAACGCCATTGTACCTCTGCATGGATGTCATACAGCAGGGGTAATGAATTAAAATTCAAGGAGGTCCGGTTGCTAAAATTTTCTTTGGGCCGAGGTCCGAATCTGAAGTCTTTGCTATGACTCAGAAAGATGGGCAAAACAAAACGTGTCCATCAGCGTTGCTCTTAACATAAAATATGCCCATCCGAGTGCCCCCTAACATAAAATATGCCCATCAGAGTGCCCCCTAACATAAAATGTGCCCATCAGAGTACCCCTTAACATAAATAATGCACTTAGCATAAAATTTGCTCATCAGCGTGACCCTTAACATAAAATAAGGGACACGCTGATGGGCACATTTTATGTTAGGGGGCACTCTGATGGGCATATTTTATGTTAGGGGGCACTCAGATGGACACATTTTATGTTAGGGGGCACTCAGATGGACACGTTTTATGTTAGGGGGCACTCAGATGGACACGTTTTATGTTA
Source organism: Pelophylax lessonae (assembly GCF_965119305.1). NCBI lineage: Eukaryota > Metazoa > Chordata > Amphibia > Anura > Ranidae > Pelophylax > Pelophylax lessonae. The sequence continues at coordinate 38,841,736 of NC_138774.1, read as the reverse complement.
GGGGGCACTCTGATGGGCATATTTTATGTTAGGGGGCACTCAGATGGACACATTTTATGTTAGAGGGCACTCATATGGACACATTTTATGTTAGGGGGCACTCTGATGGGCACATTTTATGTTAGGGGGCACTCTGATGGGCACATTTTATGTTGGGTTGCACTCTGATGGGCAAAACAAAACGTGTAAATCAGCGTTGCTCTTAACATAAAATATGGCCATTAGAGTGCCCCTTAACATAAAATATGCCCCTCAGCGTGCCCCTTAGCATAAAATATGCCCCTCAGCGTGCCCCTTAGCATAAAATAAGAGTGCCCCTTAGCATAAAATATGCCCATCAGAGTGCCCCCTAACATAAAATGTGCCCATCAGAGTGCCCCCTAACATAAAATATGCCCATCCGAGTGCCCCTTAGCATAAAATAGGCCCATCAGCGTGACCCTTAACATAAAATAAGGGGCACGCTGTTGGGCATATTTTATGTTAGGGGGCACTCTGATGGGCACATTTTATGTTAGGGGGCACTCTGAAGGGCACATTTTATGTTAGGGGGCACTCTGAAGGGCACATTTTATGTTAGGGGGCACTCTGATGGGCAAAACAAAACGTGTAAATCAGCGTTGCGCTTAACATTAAATCTGCCCATTAGAGTGCCCCTTAACATTAAATCTGCCCATTAGAGTGCCCCTTAACATAAAATCTGCCCATTAGAGTGCCCCTTAACATAAAATCTGCCCATTAGAGTGCCCCTTAACATTAAATCTGCCCATTAGAGTGGCCCTTAACATAAAATATGCCCATTAGAGTGCCCCTTAACATAAAATAAGGAGCATGCTGATGGGCACATTTTATGTTAGGGGGCACTCTGATGGGCACATTTTTTTTATGGGGCACTCTAATGAGCACTACAAAATATGCCCATCAATCTGCACACTTTAAAAACCTCCCATCAGCTTTAAGTGCAGCTATGACCACATTGCTTTCTCCCCTTGTGCTCCACATACCTGGAGCCAGGAGCCGAGCCGAGCCAGAAGCCATGAGCAGGGGGGCGGGGCACGCACATAATGTCACGCCCCAAATCGCTGCCTGGCTGAATGGGAGCCGCAGTCAGAAGCGGGGGGGCGGGGTGCGCGCGTGACGTCACGCCCCTACTCGCGGCCCGACAGGACACGGGCCGGGAGCCGCAGCGCACACACAGTAAGTCACTGGTTGCTGGGACACCCGCGGTCCCAGCAAACCATTGAATGAATACAGGAGGCGGCCTCGTGGTCCGGGTGAAAGCATCGTGCGGGCCGCCAATGGACCGCAGGCCGCCATTTAGTGACGGCCATCATACAGTATAGTATTGGCCATCTGGATTCCCTGTGGTGGGTTGTGGATCCATTGGTATCGGTCAGAAACCAATCTCTTTCCCTCGGTTTTTTGGAGTTCATGTTTGTGGATGATTGCATGGTTTGGCATGGATATGCCATTGTCAAAATATTCAAATTCATGTATGATGATGGTAAGCAGCTACAGAGGTGGGAGTGCAGTACACAGATATATTTATGTATATTTAGAGATTCATTGTATTGTATTATACTAGCATTTGTATTTATCAAGCTTTGGTTAAAGCCAATTGTGTGGCCACGCCCACAAGGGAGTTGTCTCCTGCCCATATCATAAGGGTCATGTTGAGGCCCCTTCTACTATATATATACCAAGGATTTAGTAAGAGGCATGGTGAGTTTTTTTTAAGTTAAAAATTTTTCCCACAATTCTTGGGGAAATTCAGAAAAAAAATGTTTTTTTTTCTTTTTTTTCCCCACAAAGTTGTCAATTTATAAGCTATTTCTAACACATCGCATGTACACAGCAAAAATGACACCCTAAAATACATTCTGCTACTCTTTCTGAGTATGGTGATACCACATGTGTGAGCCTGGCCACAAAAAGAGACTCCACATCCAAGTAGCACCTTCAGGCGTTCTAGGAGCATAAATACACATAAAACTTTCTTACTACCTATCACACTTTTGAAGGCCCTAGAGCATCAATACAATGGAAAAGTCCACAAAATGACCCCATTTTGGAAAGCAAACACTCCAACGTATATTCTATGAGGCATTATGGGTTGTTTGAACATGTCATTTTTTTCCACAAGTTTTTGGAAAATGTGGGAAAAAATGAAAACCTTTTTTTTTTTACACAAAGTTGTAAATTTATAGGATATTTATAACACATAGCATGTAAATAGCAAAAATGACACCCCAAAATACATTCTGCTACTCCTCCTGAGTATGGCAATACCACATGTGTGAGACTTTTACACAGCCTGGCCACATAAAGAGACTCCACATCCAAGTAGCACCTTCAGGCGTTCTAGGAGCATAAATTACACACATCATTTTCGGACTACCTACCACATGTGTGAGACTTTTTCACAGCCTAGCCATATAGAGGGGCCCAACATCCAAGGAGCACCATCATGCATCCTAGCCACTTGCCTAGGCCTATTTTTGACATTTAGTGTTTACAAGCTAAAATCAGTTGTTTTTGCTAGAAAACTACTTAGAACCCCCAAACAATATATATATATATATTTTTAGCAGAGACCCTAGAGAATAAAATGGAGATTATTGCAATATTTTTTATCACACCGTATTTGCGCAGCGGTCTTCCAAACACAATTTTTTTGGAAAAAAACAGAATTTTTGTAAAATCTTACCGTAAAATTCCTTTCTCTGAGTCCTCCGACAGTCGCCGCCCCTCATATAGTCTTCACCAATGGGTATTGACTTCCTCTCCACAGGAGTAGCTAGGCATAAGACTTGTTAAAAAACAAAAGCATTTAACATAGACACAGCCATGGGGGCTGTCCCACTGGTCAATACCCCCCTGCAGTAAGCCATCCCACCTCAGTTTGGTAGCATAGCAGTAAGTGTACAAGAAAACCCAAAAAGACGGGCGGGGCGGCGACTGTCGGAGGACTCAGAGAAAGGAATTTTACGGTAAGATTTTACAAAAATTCAGTTTTTTCTTACGTCCTCCGACAGTCGCCGCCCCTCATATAGTCTTCACCAATGGGATGTCCCAAAGCAGTGTAGACATGAGGGGTGGGAGACGCAACCGTAGAAAAGGCAACGCAGTACCCACATCAGAGAAAGGAACCTTACACGCACAGTAAGAGAACCCTCTGGGCAACAGAAAAAGGCTCAACAGGAGCAACAGCCCAGGAAAGCAAATAACCCAGGGAATAAATAACCCCAGCAACCAAGGACCCACAAAAAACAAGGGTCCCCTATGGCACTGCCGCACATAGAACTTTGTGGCCAAAGGAGGCATCAGCTGATGCCAAAACATCAATCTTATAGAATTTGGAAAAGGTGTGCACCGACGACCAAGTCGCAGCCTTGCACACCTGAGCCACCGAAGCCTGATGCCGATGTCGTGACAGAATGCTATACCCCCTCAGATTGCTATACCCTCGTCACTTCCGCCCCGGTGCGCATGCGCACAAGGCATTCTGGAGGTCCGCTGAGAAGAGTTCTTACAGGGGGCGGAAGAGTTCTTACAGGGGGCGGGGCGGGAGGCGGTATATGCAAATATCATCTAGTTCTTACAAGGGGCGGGTAGGATTAGTAGACATCGAGTTCTTACAGGGGGCGGGGCAGGGAGGATTAGGAGACTTGCGGCCGTGTAATAAATGTATTAAAAGTAGTTCCTTCGGTACCGCTGTATACTAAATAATAAAATAATAATAAAATAATGAATATTACTATTAAAAAAAAATTATATATACACACATATTCCTTCGGTACTGCATACTAAGTAATAAAATAATAATAATAAAATAATGAATATTAGTATTAAAAAAAAAAAATATATATATATATACACACATATTCCTTCGGTACTGCATACTAAATAATAAAATAATAATAATAAAGTAATGAATATTAGCATTAAAAACAATTATATACACACACACACATATATATATATATATATATATATATATATGTATGTATGGAAGAATAAAATATATATATATTGTGACAGGAAGTCAGGTAAATCTGGGAATGTAGTCACTGAGAGGAGACACATTCCCACCTGCTTTGAAAGTTCACTGATACTATAGGGTGTTGGCTGCAGAGAGAGCCAGCAGGAAGTTGAAAACCATTCAGCTGTTCAGAATGAGGAGATCAAGGACTCTATAATTTGTCCAGAGAAAATCTATTGAGTGCTGCCTCCTGTCGCTGTGTGAGCTGGGAAGAGGAGGACAGACATACGTGTACCTCCCGACGCCGTGTGGGCATGGGAGAAGGACTGCTGCCGCCTGTCGCCGTGTGGGCTGGGAGAGGGGGACAGTCGGATGTGTGCCTCCCGACAAGCTGGTGAGCATGGGAGAAGACCCCCTACAGCGATGTGAAGCTAAGGAGGGTAACCACGAGTGAAGACGTCTCAAAGGTGAGAAGACAAAGTGTTCCATGTGAAGAGTGTGAAGAGAAGTGTTCCATGTGAAGAGTGTGAAGAGTAAAGGGACCTGTTAAATGAACTATGTTCAATGTGAAGAATCTGAAGAGTAAAGGATCCTGTTATAAATGAACATGTGCTGTGTGAAAAGCAAACAAATGGACATTTGAGTGTCTGCTGTAGGATCAGCAGTGTCGGCCCAACAGTAGGTTGGAAAGACTTCTTAGGTAGGTTCCAGCTGTGAGAAGGTAGCCGCCCACAGAGGCAAGGATTTATTTTGTGTTTTATTTTATTTTGGATGTTTTGCTGCATACAGCCTGGTGAAGAAAACACCATTTAATAAACCACACTGTTTGTTTGCAAGCACTTGTCGGCTATCTCTCTGTGAAAACGCACCCCCAAAGGGGTCATCCACGCCTACCACCGAGCTAATCCCTCACATATGGTGGAGGTATGCAGTGGGCAGAAGCAGCAAGATCCCTGCAAGGAAGTGCAAATGTTTGATGAACTTTATCTGGTGCATGAGATTGCACAATCTATGTGTGCAGGAGAGAAGATCCTGACAGAAAAAAAAAAAGTGTTTTAAAGAGACAGCGGTCTCAAAATTTTTTGATGAACTTTGTTGTGTCTGGTGCAAGTGACTGCACAAACTGTGTGCGCAGGAAAAGAGATCCTGCAAGAGAGAGAAAAACTACATGTGTTGAAGAGACAGTGGTCTGAAAATTGTTTGCTGGACTGTGAAAAATTTGTTTGTGGAGTTATTGAAGATGGGGCGGTCCAAACGCCTGAAAAATGCAAAGATAGATGAAATGAGAGACCGGATTCTATGGATGGAGGGGATGTTGCCGTCTGAACCAGCCCCATCCATGCCTAAAGAGAGTCTACTAAAGAGGAAGGTTGTTGTCCCTAGCAACACTGATGAAACCGCTATGGAGACGCAGTGTGCTCAGATGAAAAGTAAACTCAAAATGGAGGAGATGTTGAAACATCTGATTATATCAAATGCAGCTCAACAGCAGGCAAATGCAGCTCAACAGCAGGCAAATGCGGATTTTCAGCAGAGCTTTGCAGCTCAACAAAAGGCTCATCAAGAGAGCATGGCAGGCTGGAAACAGAGACGCCAGCAGCCAATGGAGGCCATCGGTTTGGAGGAAACCGAGTATGTGTGCAGGGCTGAGTTGGATGCCTTGCAACGGAAAATGGAAGAAAAGGAACAAGCCTTGGAATTGCTTAAAATGGAGCATAGAAACTTGCAGGAAATGAATGAACTACTCAAGTCTCATGTGTTACAGTGGGAAGAATCCACTGCTCTTCTTTTGGTCGAGTTGCAAAAACGCAGAGAGACTATAATGGAGAAAGATACCATCCTCATGGAAAAGGAAAGTGAAATTCAGACTTTGCAGAAGCAAAGTATGGCTGATATGTTGGAGTTGCGTAATCAGCTGGAAAAAAGTCTTCAGTCTTTGGGAGCTACAAAAATAGACCTGCAGGAGTCGCAGGAACAGAATGTCGCTCTGAAAACGACATTGTCTCTCAGCGACAACGAGAAAAGTGAAAGAGAGGCTAAATTACTGAGTACTGTGTATGAGCTCACTACTTTGAGCAATGTGGTAGATGAATGGCGTGCGGACTGTGAAAGTTGGAAAGATGAAGCCCAACGTGTCCAGCAGCAGTTAAAGGAGAAAGAAGCCTGTGTGGCAGAATTACATTCTTATTCCCAGATGCTAGCCAGTGAGGTGAAAGCTCTTATGCAGGGAAAAGGAGATTCTGAACACAAGAGAAAAAAAGTAGAGGCACAGCTGCAGGAATCGCAAGTCAAGGTGTCAGAAGGTGACCGAGTGTGTGCTAAGCTGTCAGAGAAGGCAACCCGATTGCAGGTTGAGTTGGACAATGTTACAAATCAGCTTTCTCAAGCAGACAGCAAATCTAGAGAAATTGCGGAAGATTTTTCTATCTTGGAATCGCAGCTGCAAGACACGCAGGAACTCTTACAGGAAGAGAGGTGTCAAAGGCTGAGTTTTAGCACAAAGCTCAAACAAATGGAAGATGAGAAAAATGGCTTCCTGGAACAATTAAAAGAGGAGGCGGAAGCAAAGAAAAACCTATCAGAGCAAGTCGCAACATTGCAAGCTCAGATAGCGGTTATGAAAAAACGCATGGAAGAAAGCGTTGGTTCATTACAGTGTGTTGAAGATGTGAAAAAGAAGTTTGATCAGATGCTTGGTGAAGAGAAGAATGTGTCTGCAAAATATGCAGAAGAACGCGCACGTGCAGAAACGGAGGTGCGTGATAACGAGAGCAAAGCCCTGTTCTTGGCTCGCTCTTTGGAGGAAGCTCTAGAGTGTAAGGCTGAACTAGAAAGTGTTAAACAGCTGCGTACAGAAATGGAAGAATTGGTCAGCTCCAAGGATGATGTTGTGAAAAGCGTTCAGGAGCTAGAAAAGTCTACGCGAGCCTTAGAACAGCAACTAGAAGAGATGAAGATTCCGTTGCAGGAACTGGAAGAGGAATTCCAGGCAACAGAGGATCTGTCCCAAAGAGGGGATAGTGTGCCTGATGCAGTTTTTAAAAGGATCAGTGTTTTGGGGTCTGTCCTGAGTGAGCCTCAGAAATGTGATGACACGTGGCTTGAATCACCCCTTTGGAATAAACCGTTCCTTCAAAAACTTCAAGCATTGGAAAATGTATCATTAGAGCTTCAGCAAACAAAGGAGCTGAGTAAGAAATGTGGTGATTTCTCAGTTCAGGCTGAAAACCTAGTGGAGAAAACTAAGGCTGTTGGTGAAAACGTGAAGCAAATGAATAAGTGCCTTTCAGGGAGTGTTTCCAAAATGGAACTGGTGAAAGACGGGTGGCAGAAGTTTGATCGTGATCTTGAGATGCATTCCATGTGGAATTCAGATAGAGAAAAAGAACTAGGTGACCTTGAGCGGTCAAATAGTTCAGCAGAAAGTGCATTGAAGAAACCTGTAAAAGAATGTGTTGCAGTTCCATGCTTCTTCACTGATGCAGAGAGGAGGTCTATAATGGATACCACCCAGATCGCTGGGTTCAACTGTGTTGTTGCCTTTGACCCCTATGTTGGTGGAAGGAAAGTTGATGATGTTCTGGTTGGCTTCTTCTGTGAAGAGTTTGGCAAGAAATATAAACTGAATATCAAATCAAATAGTAGGCCTTTACTGCGACTCGCTCAGGAGGGCGAAAAGTTTAAGAAGTTGATGAGTGCAAATGCTTCAGATCTGCCTATGAATATGAAATGTTTGGTGAATGATATTGATATCTCTGGGAAAAGGAACAGGGGTCACTTTGAAGAAATGTGTGACAGCCTGTTGTCTCAATTGGAAAATCCTCTGCACAGCATCTTAGAGCAAGCAAAGCTCAAGAAGGAAGATCATTCCCTTTTACAACAAAAAGTCAATGATTGTGTACAGATGTATGGAGAGGCAACTCAAGTCACAGAGGGATGTCAAGAGTCCCTACTTGGAACAAAGCTTAGTGAAGCAAAGGTTCTCAAAGTTTTGTGGAAAACATTTATGGATTGCAGAGAGAGGCGTCTTAAGAATGTTGAAGACATTAAGACTAGCCCAATTGAGTTGCCTATGGATCACGGTCCTCCATGGTGGATTGGACAGACGGTTATGAGGGACAAGCTGTCTGACATTTATGAGAAAGCTGTCAATGAAGATGACAGAAACGAGAAGGAGCAAAATGATGCCAAAAATGCAGTTGAAGAATGTGTATATGAGATGAGAGACAAACTGTGTGGCATTTATGAGAAATCTGTCAATGAAGATGACAAAACAGTTTCATCCGGAAGCTTGAGGATAATAGGAGGCTTATCAGTGAGTCAGCAGTGCCTGACACATGCGTGCCTGGAAATATGTGTCCCAACCCTAGGGTTGAAACAAGAGGGGGGGGTATGTGACAGGAAGTCAGGTAAATCTGGGAATGTAGTCACTGAGAGGAGACACATTCCCACCTGCTTTGAAAGTTCACTGATACTATAGGGTGTTGGCTGCAGAGAGAGCCAGCAGGAAGTTGAAAACCATTCAGCTGTTCAGAATGAGGAGATCAAGGACTCTATAATTTGTCCAGAGAAAATCTATTGAGTGCTGCCTCCTGTCGCTGTGTGAGCTGGGAAGAGGAGGACAGACATACGTGTACCTCCCGACGCCGTGTGGGCATGGGAGAAGGACTGCTGCCGCCTGTCGCCGTGTGGGCTGGGAGAGGGGGACAGTCGGATGTGTGCCTCCCGACAAGCTGGTGAGCATGGGAGAAGACCCCCTACAGCGATGTGAAGCTAAGGAGGGTAACCACGAGTGAAGACGTCTCAAAGGTGAGAAGACAAAGTGTTCCATGTGAAGAGTGTGAAGAGAAGTGTTCCATGTGAAGAGTGTGAAGAGTAAAGGGACCTGTTAAATGAACTATGTTCAATGTGAAGAATCTGAAGAGTAAAGGATCCTGTTATAAATGAACATGTGCTGTGTGAAAAGCAAACAAATGGACATTTGAGTGTCTGCTGTAGGATCAGCAGTGTCGGCCCAACAGTAGGTTGGAAAGACTTCTTAGGTAGGTTCCAGCTGTGAGAAGGTAGCCGCCCACAGAGGCAAGGATTTATTTTGTGTTTTATTTTATTTTGGATGTTTTGCTGCATACAGCCTGGTGAAGAAAACACCATTTAATAAACCACACTGTTTGTTTGCAAGCACTTGTCGGCTATCTCTCTGTGAAAACGCACCCCCAAAGGGGTCATCCACGCCTACCACCGAGCTAATCCCTTACAATATATTGAAGATAAATTTTAAAAACCAAATATGAAAGATCAGAATAAAAAAAAAATTAATTACACACACACATATATATATATATATATATATATAGATATATATATATAAGAATAAAAAAAAATATATCTATATATATATATATATATATATATATATATATATATATATATATATATATATATATATTGAAGATAAATATTATAAACCAAATATGAAATATCAGAATAAAAAAAAAATAATTACATATATATATCTATATATAATTTTTTTTCTAATACTGATATTTCATATTTGGTTTTTAATATTTATCTTTAGTGTGTATGTATATATATATATATATATATATATATATATATTTTATTCTTCCATTTATATATATGGAGGAGTGGGGGGCCCGTCATGTAACTATAGGTGCAGTCACGCTAGGGAAAGTAGAGGGGCCACAGCTCAGGCCCTGAATAAGTCCAGGGTCCCAAATTTGGCAAAGAGATAGGGGAGATCTTCATTTACCACTCTTAAAATGTTGGAGTAGCTAGCCTCAAATTTTTTGGTCAACTTTTTCAGGGGCCTCTTGGCAGGGGCGTCACAAGGGGGGTGCGGTAGGGCGTCAAAATCCGTGGCTGCCGAGCGGGAGGGGGGGGTCGGCGGGACCGGGCGCACCTGATCGTGGGGGTGGCCGCGCCGTCCCGCACCCCCCAGGGTGCGGTCGCGGGAGTTGCTGGCGATGTGCGCACCGCCGCCGGGGCGGGAGGCCGTGGTCGCGAGGTCGGGACGCCCTCGGATGACGGCCCAGGAGGAGGAGTGGGGCCGGAGGCCACCGTTCTCCTGCGGGGCGCTCTCCTAGGGCGGACCTGGCCGTGACGGACCTGCCGGCCGTCCGGCGGCGTCTGTCTGGCCGTCTGGAAGCTGATTCGGGTCCTGGCAGACTCACCTGGCAGGGAGTTCCGCTCCCCTGGAACTCCCTGCCGGCCCCGGCCGGCAAATCCGTCCTCATCCGCCACTTCCGCGGGACGCCGGCGGAAAATTGTGCAAAGTCCCGGGGGCCAGCTTGGGTCGCGCTGCCAGCCTGGCGTGCGGTGCCGTTTCGCGGCCGGGGGACGGCAAAGTCCCGGCAGGCCAGCTTGGATCGAGCGGCCAGCATGGCGTGTGGTGCCGTTTTGCAGCCAGAGGGCGGCAGCCCCGGCGGGCCAGCTTGGATCGAGCGGCCAGCATGGCACAGGGTGCCGTTTCGCGGCCGGAGGACGGCAAAGTCCCACACAGTGCCAGGGTGTCTCTCCGGTCACCCTCGCACGGAAGCCGACTTCTCCCCACTGACGCCAAGAGCCATGGCCAGCAGGGCAAGCAGCTTCAGGCTCTCCCCGCCGGTCACCCTGACACGGAAGCCGTTTTTTCTCCTTTGACTTTTTCAACTTTTTGGCCCCCGGGGGGTACGGCCGGAGGTGGCCTTGACGTGCCCCCTTAAGGGGGACTTCCAGAAAAATTTATCTCGGGACCCCTTGTGTCCAGGGACCCCAAACTTGCACCAGACCCAGAGGGGGTCCCGAACCCCCGGCCCACCGAGTTTCGCGAGTTCGATCCGCCGAGGCCACGGCTAAATCGCACAATTTTTCAGGGAGGTCGCCCGCCCCCCTGGCGACGTTAAACGCGGAGCTCGAACCGACTCTCGCCCCGGGGTCCGGAGTTAAGGCGGGTGTCTCAAAACTTTTGAACATCCCGACTTTGACTTCTTTTTGGACCCAGAGAGACGGGGCCAGCGGGTGCCTCGACTCAGAGCCTCCCGGGTGAATTCCAGAACATTGATCTCGGGACCCGTCGGGTCAACGAAGCCCAAACTTGCACCAGACCCGGAGGGGTTCCCGAACCCCCGGCCCACCCAGTTTGGGGTCCCTGCCCCCTACCATTCCTGGAGATATCGACCGGTAAAAACCGCAAGTTCCGTCCGCCCGGGCTGCCGGAAGCCGCGGCTAAATCACGGCACGCCGCCCGTGGCGTTCCCGGCCACCGGGGGCTCCCACGTCCGGGGTCGGTCCTCCCCGCCCGTTTCACCCAGAGACCCCAAACTTTCACCAGACCTAGAGGGGTTCCTTAACCCCTGGCCCACAGAGTTTTGCGTTCCTGCCGCCCGCGGCCCGGAGATATCGACCGGTAAATACCGCAAGTTCCGTCCGCCCGGGCTGCGGGAAGCCGCGGCTAAATCGCGGCACGCCGTCCTGCGGCCAGGGTCGGTTCCAGCTAGGGACCCCAAATTTTTCAGGGAGGTCGCACGCCCCCCCTGGCGATGCAAAACAGGGAGCTCGAACCTCCGGTCGCCCCGGGGTCCGGAGTTAAGGCGGGTGTCCCAAAACTTTTGAACATCCAGACTTTGGACTTATTCTTGGACCCAGAGAGACAGAGCCAGCGGGTGCCTCGACGCACAGCCTACCCGGGTGCAGGGCCGGACTGGGAATAAAATTCAGCCCTGGAAAAAATTTCATACCAGCCCCATAGCATTATTATACCTGCCCAACAGAATAACGCCATTATTTTCTTGTTCATAAAAGGGAAAACCATGCATTTTAAAGCAAATTTGAAGAGTGTATTATATACAGATAATACAGATATATACAGATAAGATAGATATGAAAGCATATAGGGCTTTATATATAAAAGAGCAAATTCTATTTAAAAGTGGTAAAAGTGCGGACATGGTAAAGGAAATGTCAGAGGCTGTGCGGACATGGTACAGGACATCAGGGCCTGTGAGGACATGATACAGGACATCAGGGCCTGTGAGGACATGATACAGGACATCAGGGCCTGTGCGGACATGGTACAGGACATCAGGGCCTGTGCGGACATGGTACACAACTGCGGACACAACTGCGAGCCGAAGTGATCGCTACTAGAAAGGCAACCTTCTTAGACAGCAGAGGCAATGATATCTCCCGGATGTTTTCAAAGGGAGAACGCTGTAACACGGACAGAACCAAGTTCAAGTCCCATGGAGGTAAAGGCGCCCTCCGGGGAGGGGCCAAATGTCGCAAAACCTTGAAGGAAGGTGCGAATTAAGGAATAAGACGCCACAGGGCGTTGAAAAAGAACAGCCAGTGCAGATACCTGGCCCTTTATCATGGCCAGCGCCAGACGCTGGTCCACACCAGACTGGAGGAAAGCCAACACTCTCGTCACCGAGTATGAGCGACGAGGAAACCCCCTGGACTCATACCAGGCAAAATAAGCTTTCCAGGTACAGTAATAAATTTTACCAGAGGAGGCTTTCCTAGCCTTGATTAAGGTAGAAATGACCTCCGGGGAGAGACCCCTGTCTCTCAGGACCTGGCTTTCAACAGCCAGGCCGTTAAAGCCAGCAACTGTAAAGCAGGATGGAAGATCGGTCCCTGAGACAGTAGATCTTCTCGCATTGGCAGCCGCCAAGGAGGCTCGACGGCTAGGTGAACGATGTCCGCGTACCAGGACCGGCGTGGCCAGTCCGGTGCCACCAGAATCACCAAGTTCGGTTCCGAGGCCAACCTGCGACGGAACCTGGACAACAACTGAATCGGAGGAAATGCATACATCAGACGATACTGATGCCAAGGGGCCACCAGCGTATCCGAGGCGTCCGCCAGAGGATCGCGCATTCTTGCCACGAACCTTTCCACCTTGTGGTTTAGCCGAGATGCAAACAGATCCACGTCCAGGGATCCCCACTTCGCACACAGCATTTGGAAGACTTCCGGGTGTAGGGACCATTCAACCTGATCCAGGGTCTGGCGGCTCAGATAATCGGCCTGCAAATTCTCCACACCCGAAATGTGAACTGCCGAGATCGCCGGGACATGAGTCTTGGCCCAAGACAGAATGTCGGTCACCTCCCGGGCCCTCCTGGTGCCCCCTTGGTGGTTGATATAAGCCACCGCGGTAGCATTGTCCATCTGTACCCATACAGGACGGCCCCGAAGTCGACCCGACCACTGGAAGAGACACAGTTTGATCGCACTCAATTCCAATATGTTGATTGGAAGGGAGGATTCCTCTTCCGACCAAGTGCCCTGGGCCGACAGGTTGCCCAGGACTCCACCCCAGCCCAACAGGCTGGCATCCGTGGTAATCACCGTCCACAGTAACGGACAGAAGGATTTTCCTTCCAACACAGCCGGGGACTGAAGCCACCACAGAAGATCCAATCTGGTCTGGCGACTCAACGAGACCCTCAGATCCAAGGACTGAGGTAACCTGTCCCACCTGGCCAGTATCTCCGCTTGGAGAGACCGCGTGTGAAACTGAGCAAATGGTATAGCCTCGAAAGAGGACACCATCAGGTGCAGGTACGCATCCTTTAGGTCGATAGAGGCCAGGAATTCCCCTGGACTCAGGGAGGCCACCACCGAGCGGAGGGATTCCATATGGAACTTTGGAACGCGCACAAAGCGGTTCAGAGCTTTCAAGTCCAGGATCGGACGCACCTTGCGCTCCTTTCTGTGCACAGTAAACTGATTCGAGTAAAAACCCCGAAACCTGTCCCGATGAGGCACCGGGACAATCACCCCCTGGGCAAGGAGGTCCTGCACCGCTTGATGCAGGTCCTGTAGGCACCCTGGGGTCAAATGAAGATTTGAGGGAAAGAATCTGTCCGCCGTCCGTGAAAGGAATTCGATCTTGTATTCTGATCGAATGATTTCCTGAACCCACCTGTCCGGAATTCGGAGCAGCCAAGGTTGGAGGAAACCGCGCAAACGTCCCCCACCCCTGAAACGCGCAAAGGGGTAGAGCATTTGAAACCGTTTAGGCACCGTAAAAGGGCGTTTCAAACTGCGCCATTGTTCATTCACTGTGTGATGAAACTCAGGGGGGCAGGGAAAAACCTGCGCCAACTTGCGGGTCCTATGTGTACCAAAGAAGGACACAATGCCCGGAGGATTGGGCTCATCCTCCAAATGTAGTGTTTCTTTTACAGAAGAAATCAACGCATCCATAGCTGCGCGTTCTTCAGGCGACCCCGGGGCGAGAATCATCTACCGCCTCCCCCACCAGCGGGTCCTGAGACGAGCGAGTCCCTGAAAAGGGGGAGAAAGATAGTCTAGGCCTTTTTCTAGCAGCTCGTTCAGCCATCAGCACCTCCATTTTGGACACTAAAGTCGCAAACACAGCGGCCAAATTAGGTATAACGAGGGGTTCAGCAGAACTGGGGTCCCCCACCAAAGCTGGGGGGAATTTGCGGTTTTGAGAATCCATTGCAGAAAATACCATGAAAAAAGTACTGGCCCTTTAAAAGCGCTGCGGACTGCGCAGCCCACCGCTAGATACACTGTGTACATAGACCCTCCCAAAAGGGACAAAACTGAGCCAGAAGGGATAAAACAGAGAAGTATGGAAGAGACAGTCTGCAGAGCCCCACAGAGTGTTACCACACCGATCGCTGCTCCAGAGGAAAAGGAAGTGAGGTCACCAGAGGCTGAACTATATGCTGCAAGGCTAAGGGAAAATGGCTGCCCATAGGAAGTAATGGGAGGCATCGGCAAGATGGCCGCCGACATGTGCTCGGAACGATCGTTCTGCCACACAAGATGGCGCCGGATGGCGCCAAAACCACTACATAGCAAGCTGTTAACAAGCCCATAGTGAAGCTAGACATACTGCCCACACCTAAAATGGCGGACCGCGCGGTTCACACAGTCTGCACCAAGCTTGCCCTCACTCGACATCCTGTCTGTGAGGATCCGGGACCGGATCATTTTCCCCGCTGCCAGCGGGGCCGGTAAGCGGGGAAAAGGACCGGAACGCAGCGGGAGGGGGGGGGAACCCCTTCCGCCGTCCCGGAAGGGTGATCCCGTGGCGAATCCGCCGCTGGGACCACCCTTATCGGAAAGCCAACCGTTCACCGTTAAAAAAAATACCAGGGTTATGGCAGCTATCTGCTGCCATAACTCCGGTATTTAGGTTTAAACGGAGGACGTATATATACATTGGCCGGTTGGCAAGTGGCTAGGGACATAAATCACACACATAATTCCTGACAACCTATCACATTGTTGAAGGCCCCTAAGGCTCCGTTTCCACTATTGCGCCTACAAAGTCGCGCAACTTCAATTGCGACTTTGTACTTTGATTTCTGTACGATTTGTGTACGACTTTACAACGACTTGTTGCGACTTTGATGTATGCGATTTGCGCAAAGTGATTCCTTTTCCTGCTAGTGATGTAATTCCTTTTCCTGCAAGTGATATAATTTCCTGTTTTGGAATAGTATTGTATGGTACAGCAAACATGTTGGCTATGCAGTATGTTGGGGCAGCAGTCATTATGGCTGCTGTAGCAGATGTTATTGATGAGGAAGAAGAGGACCAGAGAAGGAGAAGGCATCGCTTTTGGATCCATCCTGTCATCTCCCAAAGGGAAGAGAGAGGCCAGTTCAGGATCCTTTATCATGACCTCCGTGCTCATGAAGACAAATTCTTTAATTACACACGGATGTCAATTAAAAGGTGAGAACATATGTTTATGTCAACTTGTAAATTGCAAAAAGAGATTTTTAACAAAAATGTGTATATCAGCATCATGCCCGGACTGGCCATAGGGCCCTGGACCACTCGCTCCGTGGCCATCTGTTAATCAGACCATACAGTGGGAGGTAAGGGAGCTATGCCTGTCTCGCTGAGCTGTAAATTTCTCTCTGTGTATGTCTCTATGTATGTTATTTTTACATGGATAATGTTGATAATTGCCATATATTTTTCTTTACAGTTTTGATAAATTGCTCTCCAGCCATCTAGAGCGACAAAACACTAGTTTCCGAAGGAGTATTCCGCCCGTAGAAAGACTCATTATCACATTGAGGTAACTTTTCAAACCTACTTACCTCCTGAGGCATTTGGAGATCCACATAATTATGTGACCCTTATGTAGTTGTGGGTGTGATTATGTTTGCCATGTCGCTTTTCAACAGTGTCTTTCTCCTGCTCCTCTTCTTCCTTCATTTCCTCAGGCACCTTCTTCCAAGCCAGTTTATGTATCATTCTAACATTCTTTTTTTCATTTTAGGTACCTGGCAACTGGACATTCCTTTGCAAGTTTACATTATGTGTTCTTGGTTGGCAAAACTACTGCCAGCAATATTATCCGTGATACTTGCAGAGCCATCTGGAATGTTCTTAAGGATTTGGTCCTGAAGAAACCCACTACAGAAGACTCGTGCAAGATAGCCAAATATTTCTGGGACCACTGCAATTTTCCAAATTGCGTTGGTGCAATTGACAGAAAACACATTAGAATAGTGAAGCCCATTGGCAGTGGAAGTAAATTCTTCAACTACAAAAAATACTTTTCTTTTGTCTTACTAGCCGTGGCTGATGCCAAATACTGTTTTAGCTATGTAGACATAGGTTCGTATGGAAGCAGCTCAGACTCGAGCATATTTGCGAGATCCACATTCGGAAGAATGTTGAGGAAAGATGGACTTCAGCTGCCACCGGACTGTACACTACCAGGGACAAACGGTCCGCCACAGCCATTTGTTTTTGTTGGAGATGAGGCTTTTGCTCTCAGTCATCATCTAGTAAGGCCTTATTCCAATCAGTCTCTGACTGTGGACAAAAGAGTTTTCAACTACCGCTTAACCAGGGCAAGACGAGTAGTTGAATGCGCTTTTGGAATTTTAGCTAACAAGTGGAGGTTCCTGCATACAGCTATCAATTTAAAATGGATAATGCAATATGTGCGGTCAAAGCAGCATGTGTGCTTCACAACTATGTTGCACTTTGTGATGGGTACATTCATGAAGATTCCAGCATGAATGACATGGAGGGTGCACGTTTGATTGCCAGTAGG
Organism: Pelophylax lessonae; assembly: GCF_965119305.1. NCBI lineage: Eukaryota > Metazoa > Chordata > Amphibia > Anura > Ranidae > Pelophylax > Pelophylax lessonae. The sequence goes on along the minus strand of NC_138774.1, from coordinate 38,824,688 downwards.
GGCACAAGCAATGGTGCCACTGTGCGTGAGGGATTCACATCCTTTTTCATGTCTGCTGCTGGTTCTATCCCCTGGCAGCAGGATGCTATTTCATAATGTATCACACGTTCCAACACAGTCCAATTTTGAATAAAATTTGTTCTGTTGCGTTTTCCTTATATTTCTGTAAAATGTGCAATTGTATTCAAAGTCTGTATATAGTTCAATTTCTAGATATAATAAAACTACATTGCTTTACCTTATGTTGTTCTGTTTCCCCTGTAGATATACTTATATAGCATAACAGACAGTAATGAAAGTATTATACAAGAAAAAAAAAAACACAGAGTATGTAACAAGAGTATTTATTTATTTTTTGGGTTTTTCATGAAATTATGAAAAAATAAACTTTCTTTCCAATAAACATTACAAATGTTTTGGTTATTCCAGCACCAAAACAACAAAAAAATATAAATGAACAGGTAAAAAAAATAAACAAATTTCCTTTTTTGGACAGGTAAAAAGACAAAACAGTTGGGCTTTGAATTTTGCCCAATAACAAAACCAACAAAAAAACCATTACAACTCCTGATAGGTTATTTGTTCAGTTGACCCACAACCTGAACTAGTGGATGGGCCAGGGTAATCTGTCGATGCTCCCTGATAGTATTGCCTTTCCTGAAAAGGCGTAACCTGAGTGGGTGTAGGTTGGTAAGGTTTGGGTGTGCAAAGGGTGGAGGCAATAGGGGGTGGTATTGGATGCAACATGCGGGGCCTGGAGGGATTCAGCATGTTTTCATACTCATCATAGTATGGTCGGTTTATTGGCGGGCCATACGGTGTACTTGGTGGTGGGTACTGGCGATAAGGGGGATATGTGTGTTTTGGGGGGGGGGGGGTGTTTCCATACATGCTGCAGATGTTGTTGGCTTCCCAACCACAAAGGATTGCGCGGTTGATTTCAAAGCTATCCTGAGCGCATATTTCCTCTCTGGGGGGACCTTTTTACACATCCCTAAAAGGACCATCATAAAAGCTGTGTCTTCACACATACTTTCATTCATTTTGGTGGACATCTCATTGACCACCTTCAAAATTTGATGCATGGGTTTCCCACCCCTAGCACTTGCCCTTGAAGCTCTTCGGCAAGGCCTTTTCTCATCACTAGGCCCCGGTTCAGCCTCCACCGCAACTGGAGAAACATTATTAGACATTGGTCTGGACGTTGTTCCCTCAGATTCTTCACGGTCACCAAGGTCTTGAAATCCCTCCTCCTCCTCCTCCGCTGCTGCCCCCCAATGACCCCTCTTCCTGTGCCAAACACGTGAGCTGTCTTGCTAGCTTGCTTGGGTTCTGAAATATAATGAATTAATTTTTAATTGTATAAATATTACTACATTTTATATGTAAACTACAGTATATAACTGCTGACAACTTACTCTCGCATCTCCATCACCGGCCTTAAAAATTCCAGCTCCTGGGCGTGAGCATATGGGGCAATTCTTGAAGACCCAGAACCACTCCTTTCTTCGCGTAGTTTGTGTAGATAACGGTTGTAGCAATCTTTGATACTTCGCCATCTTGTTTGTAAGGAGTGCACTGAAAAACAGACAATACCGGTACTGTACAGGGAATAATGGGTGCAAGCTGCAATGTGATAAGTTGCATATATGAAACACTTACATTTTTCTGACCGATCTGTAGCTGTTAAACAATCCCAATTTTCGTAGTAGATACGAGCCATCTCCAACCATGCTCTCTCCTTCCTCACATGATCCTTGTATAAGGGGTCTCTGATGTCATAGACTGTTGGACGTTCTCTGACAAGACGTATAATCTCCTCATTGTCATGCGCTTGACGCTTGTTCTTCCTAGGCCTAGGCATACTTCCTTTTTACAGTATACCACTCTCCTCTATGAGCTATGGGAAGTGATGTGTTTGGGAGGAGCAGAGATCATGTGATTTGGGCGGAACATAAAAAAATGAAAAAAAAAGCATACTGTACTTCCGTGCAAGTCGCAACGAAGTCGCGTTTAAATACATGTACTGCGACTTAGTTCCGACTTACATTACCTTCTATGAGGGACAAATCGCACTAAAGTCATCCGAAACAGGTTGGAACGGTCCTGATTGAAATTAATGGGTTTTGACTTGTCATGCGACTTGACATGTGTCAAGACACACAACAAGTCGCACTAGTGGAAACGGGGCCTAACACATAGCATAATACATACCAAAATACATTCTGCTGAGCAAAGGATAAACAAAAAATTGTTTGTGCTGGGCATTTCCTCCTGCGGTCCAGCCCCGTTGGCGTTTGCCGATTGGCCATTGGCGCTGCTGGTGTCTGCCTGGTTTTCAGTGCGGCGTCTTGTAGGCCGAACTTCTTCCTCCTCCGATTCAGTTCTGGATATAAGAGCTCAAATTCTGAACCAGATTCAGAAATGGTTTCGGCATCGGAAAGTGAGGGCTCCGCGGTGCTCTCATCCGCCAGGGTTAATAATTTATAGGCCTCTTCGGCAGTGAAAACCTTTTTGGACTTGGACATGGTGGCTGTATGAAGGGTGACAGGTAATCTGGTACTTTGCTGGGCAGGTGACAGGCAGGTGACAGGTACTCTGGTACTGATGAGCAGGTGGCAGGTACTCGGGTACTCCGATAGGCAGGTGACAGGTACTCAGGTACTCTGATGGGCAGGTGACAGGCAGGTGATAGGTACTGATGGGTACTGATGAGTAGTACTGATACTGATAGGTGATACTGATACTGTACTGATGGGTACTGATGATCAGTACTGATACTGATAGGTGATAGGTACTGATGAGTACTGATGAGTAGTGATGGGTACTGATGAGCAGGCGGCAAGTACTCGGGTACTTCAGGCGTCAGGTACTCTGATGAGCAGGTGGAAGGTACTCGGGTACTCTGATGGGTAGGTGACAGATACTCGGGTACTCTGATGGGTAGGTGACAGGTACTCGGGTACTCTGATGGGTAGGTGACAGGTACTCCGGTACTCCGGTGACAGGTACTCAAAGTACCCGAGTACCTGTCATCAGAGTACCCAAGTACCTGTCATCAGAGTACCCGAGTACCTGTCATCAGAGTACCCAAATACCTGTCACCAGCCCATCAGAGTACCCGAGTACCTGTCATCAGAGTACCTGATGGGCTGGTGACAGGTACTCGGGTACTCTGATGAGCTGGTGACAGGTACTCGGTTACTCTGATGGGCTGGTGACAGGTACTCGGGTACTTTGATGGGCTAGTGACAGGTACTTTGATGGGCTAGTGACAGGTACTTTGATGGGCTAGTGACAGGTGCTCTTTATTGGGGGGGCAATCAGTGGGTTTTGGGGTGCACTGTAATTGGTAACTAGCTGTTACCACAATCTCCTCCTCACACAGGATCAGTGTGTGAGGGGGAGAACACAGTGACAGCTAGTTACTGTGTTCTCTATTGACATTCTGTGACCGGCTCTGATTGACAGCCGGTCACGTGGTAAAAAGCCAACTTTACCTCTGTCCGAGGGATGAGCCTCGTCCCCGATCGCCGCGCTGCACGCCCCCAGGGGGGCGCACATTGAAGAGAGAACGAGCGGTTCGCGCTGGAGACGCTCATGTGATCAGCTGGGATTGACACAGCCGATCATGTGGTAAACAGCCAATTTCATTGGCTGTTTACCTTGATCGGGGTTGGGCTCAATCCGAGGGACGAGCCTCACCCCCGATCGCTGCGCTTCGCGCTCCCGGGGGCGCGCAGTAGCAGCGAGAGCAGGCGGCCGTTATATGACGCCCGCCCGGATCTCGAAAGCCACCCTGCTGGCGTCATTTGTCTATACACCGGTAGGGAAGTGGTTAAGAAATGGCTTTCTTCTTGCCACTCTTCCATAATGGCCAGATTTGTGCAGTATACGACTGATTTTTGTCCTATGGACAGAGTCTCCCACCTCAGCTGTAGATCTCTGCAGTTCATCCAGAGTGATCATGGGCCTCTTGGCTGCATCTCTGATCAGTCTTCTCCTTGTATGAGCTGAAAGTTTAGAGGGACGGCCAGGTCTTCGAAGATTTGCAGTGGTCTGATACTCCTTCCATTTCAATATTATCACTTGCACAGTGCTCCTTGGGATGTTTAAAGCTTGGAAAATCTTTTTGTATCCAAATCCGGCTTTAAACTTCTCCACAACAGTATCTCGGACCTGCCTGGTGTGTTCCTTGTTCTTTATGATGCTCTCTGCACTTTAAACGGACCTATCAAAGTGCAGGTGCATTTATACGGAGACTTGATTACACACAGGTGGATTCTATTTATCATCATTAGTCATTTAGGTCAACATTGGATCATTCAGAGATCCTCACTGAGTTTCTGGAGAGAGTTTGCTGCACTGAAAATAAAGATGCGGGATAATTTTGCACGCCCAATTTTTCCGTTTTCTATTTGTTAAAAAAGTTTGAAATATCCAATATATTTAGTTCCACTTCATGATTGTGTCCCACTTGTTGTTGATTCTTCACAAAAAATTACAGTTTTATATCTTTGTTTGAAATGTGGCAAAAGGTCGAAAAGTTCAAGGGGGCCGAATACTTTCGCAAGGCACTGTAGGTACCTAGTGTGACTTGCAGGCAAAAAAGCACCTGGTTGTCAAGGATAGTTTGAACTGCTACCAAAAAAATGTAACTGCTAGTGCTAGAAGAGATCAGGCCTGACACTTCTTGGGGGGGGGGGGGGGGCTTAACGCAGGTGCTGGCAGGTGTTGGGGCTGATCCTGCTAACGCTGCGTTTTGGGAACACTATACTAAACTATTGGGGACGCTAGTATAGTTCTGATCAGATCAAAGATTTTGATCTGTTCATACACTATACTAGTAATGGAGGAGTTTAAAGCGGAGTTCCACCTGAAAAATTTTTTCTATATAAAAATACCCCCAGGACAGTCAGGGCTAGTGCATTTCACAATGGATAGCCAATGAACTGTCCCAGGTTGCACTTACCTTTTAGAAGAAATACTTACCTTGAAAATTTCTTGTCCAGCGCTGCCATCTCAGGTGTGGGCAGCTGAAGCCAGCGCGTCCTCTTGTGTGTCCTCTTCGTGTCCTCTTCCATCCTAGAATGCCCTTCACCGGCCCCGACGTCAGTTCCGGTGCAGACGCGTCATTCCTGCACAGCTTCTGGGCATGCCCAGGGAATGACGTCAGGGCTGGTGCAGGCGCATTGATTCCTGGGAGCGATGACGTTCAGCTCCCAAGAATCAATGTAAGCAGGAAGTCACGGCAGCGGACGTGTCCGCAGAGGGAGGAAGTAAGGTAAGTATATTTTCTTTACAAACAAGGTAAGTGAAAAAAAAAATTGAATTATCCAATTCTTTTGCAGGTTAAAAAAAGCAAGCCGATATTAAAAAAAAAAAAAATCCAGGGTGGAACTCCACTTTAATGTGTGTGTGTGTCACTGGCAATCAAAGGGTTAAAATGTATTACTGAATATGTGGCGGGTAATTGGACGCTGTCCTAAATTGACGCTAACTAACGTGAACGCTAACTGATGTCGCCTGTGCCACAAATACAGTGATCAGAAAAAAGATACTATAATACACTATAATAGTTACACTGTGACAGGGCAAAGAAGGGGTTAACTGGGGGTGATCAGGGGGTTAAATATTTGTTAGGGGAAATATGACGGGTACCCTAAACCTATCTGGGACTCCCTCTAACTACCAATGTCTCTCACACTAACTGAAGTCACAGGTGACACTATACAGTGATCAGTAAATTTATCTGTATACTGTATATAGTGTGTACTGTCACAGGGAGTGAAAGGGTTAACTGGGGGGGGGGGTTATCAGGGGGTTAAAAGTGAGCCTATGTGTACTGGTGTCAGTGTACTGATTCTGTACTCACGGTGATGTTCTCTCATCTCGCGCTGGAACCGAAAAGGGCTTTACATTTGTGAGTAATGTTTACATTACACAGGCACAGGACGTTTTGCAATTGGCCAGAACCGATCACCAGGTCTAGGTCAAAAATCACTGGCCAGGACTTGATGACTGATCGGTTCTGAACCAAATCAGAACATCGCAGAGACAGCAGGGGCGTGCGCGCAGCCCCCCCCCCCCCCAGCCCCACGTGCGACCAACGTATGGGCAGTATATCTGCGTTGGGCGGTCGGCAACTGTTTAAAGTGGTTGTTAACCCACTTTAACCACTTTACATAATCCTCTCTATTCCCGGCGATCACGTGACAGATGCAGGGGACGGGACTGAGATTCCCTTGCTGATGTCAGGTTGGGCGAGAGGAGAGAGAGAGAGAGAGAGAGAGACGGCCAGTAAACAATGCAAGATGGCTCTCCTGTCAGAGAAGCAGGGAAAGATTGTGTGCTAAGCTGAATCACCAATCTCTCTGTGCCTCTGTTAAATCCATCCCCTCAGAGTTAGAAAGCACATATAGGGAACACATTTAACCACTTGATCACCCCCAGTGTTAACCGCTTCCCTGCCAGTGTCATTTATACAGGAACAGTGCATATTATTTAGCACTGATCACTGTATTAATGTCACTTGTCCCCAAAAAGTGTCACAGGTGTCATATTTGCCTGCCGCAATGTCACAGTCCCGATAAAAATCGCTGATCACCGCTATTACTAATAAAAAAAATAAATAAATAATAAAAAGTCCAGAAATCTATCCCATAGTTTGTAAACGCTATAATTTTTGCACAAACCAATTATTATATGTTTTTGGGGATTTTTTTTACCAAAAATATGTAGCAGAATATAAATTGGCCTAAACTGATAAAAAATTAAATTTTTTAAAATTTTATTTATTAGGAATGTTTTTTTTTTTTCAAAATTGTCACATTTTTTTGTTTATAGCGCAAAAACTAAAAACCACAGAGGTGATCAAATAGCACCAAAAGAAAGTTCTATTTGTGGGGGAAAAAAGGACATCAATTTTATTTGTGTACAGCGTCGCACTTGCAATTGGCAGTTAAAGCAACGCAGTGCTGAATCGCAAAAAATGGCCTGGTCATTAAGTTGTGAAACCATCCGGAGCTGAAGTGGTTAAATCAGTAAGAACTTTAAATTACTGATGCATTATGGGAAACATGAAATATATGTAAAAATAACTTACTAACTTTTACTTTAACATGTAATTTTAAAGTAAAAAGTCAAGTAAAATAATTTTCTTCAAAAATTACAAACCTGTTATACTTACCTCCTCTGTGCAGTTGGTTTTGCACAGGACAGCCTGGATCTTCCTCTTCTTGGGTCCCTCTTCAGAGCTCCTAGCCCCTCCCTCCTGTTGAGTGCCCCCACAGCAAGCAGCTTGCTATGGGGGCACCCGAGCTGAACCGCAGCTCCCTGTGTCCATTCAGACATGGAACCATTGCTACTCCCCGCCCTTCTCTCTCCTCATGGGATCAATTACTTTGATTAACAGCAGCGGGAGCCATTGGCACTTCACTGCTGTCTCAGCCAATGAGGAGGGGAGTCCGGGGCAGCCGAGTCTCTCCTGTAACATTGCTGGATAGAGATGGGCTCAGGTGGGGGGGGCTATGGCACACAGTTTTTTTTTATCTTAATGTATAGAATGCATTAAAATAAAAAAACCTTCTGACTTTACAAGCCCTTTAACCACTTGCCGACTGCCGCACGACTATTTACTGCGGCAGTCTGGCTCTCCTGGGCAAACCGACGTAGGGCTACGTCGCTCGCCCAGGAGCCTCTAGGGAGCGAGCGCACGCCGCCGGGGGTGCGCTCCTGCCCCTGCTCGTTCCTGCACATCGCCGAGCGAGTGGTGGCTCCGATGTCTGCCGGTCACTCGCGATCTCCCGCTGGAGAGGGAGAAAGGTAGGCGGCTAATGTAAACAAAGCCGCCTGTCATTCTCCCTGGTGTTAGTACAGAGACTACACGATCCTGTTATGTAGGATCGTATGTCTCTGTTGTTACATCACAAGCCCCGCCCCTTTACAGTTAAAATCACGCCCCTAGGGAGACACTTAACCCCTTGATCACTAATAAAGTTAACCCCTTCCCTGCCAGTGTAATTTTTACAGTAACAGTGCATATGTATAGCACTGATTACTGTAGTAATGTCACTGGTACCCCCAAAAGTGTCAAAAATGTTAGTCAGGGGTCCGATCTGTCTGCCGCAATGTTGCAGTCCCGCTAAAAAAAAAAAAATCGCAGATCGCTGCCATTACTAGTTAAAAAAAAAAAACAATAAAAATGACATAAATTTTCCCTTTTAGTAAACACAATAACTTTTGCGCAAACCAATTAAAATACGCTTATTGCGATTTTTTTTTTTTTATACCAAAAATATGTAGCAGAAAACAAATTGGCCTAAAATGTTAAAAAATTTAGATTTTTACTTTTTTTTGGGGGGGGAATTTCATATAAAAAAATGTGAAAATATTATTTTTTCAAAATTTACGTTCTTTTTTTGTTTATAGCGCAAAAAAAGGAAAATTTATATCAATACTTACCGTAATTTTCCTTTCCTGATGGACTCCATGGCAGCACACGTATGGGTAGGCTCCGCCTCCTCTCCTACCCTATAGGACCCCACTCCCATAAATCTTTGCTCCATACCAGGAGCCGTGTTCCATAACTAGAACTACTCCAGCAGATGGGAGGGGACTCCTGCTGCCATGGAGTCCATCAGGAAAGGAAAATTACGGTAAGTATTGATATAAATTTTCCGTTTTCCTGACAGACTTCATGGCAGCACACGTATGGGAAATAACTAGCCATACACACCCGGGCGGGTAACTGCTGGTTTAACAGAAAAAGGTTTAATTTGCACCGTCAACAGACAAGACTTTTAAACCAAAGTTGACTGAAGATAAAGAAGTCGGTTCAACACAGTAATGCGACATAAAAGGTACGAATAGATGACCAAGAAGCCGCTCTGCAAATCACGTCAGGAGCTACATGAAGAGAAGCTGCCCAGAGATCCCTCTAGTGGAATGAGCTGTCACCACCTCTGGAGGAGCCAGTCCCTTGGCTTTGTATGCCCACTGGATGGTCTGAACTATCCAACTCGCTATAGATCTTGAGGAAGCTTGTTTGCCCCTGTTTTTCCCACAGATGAGGACAAAATGATGGTCTGACAGGCGAAAAGGAGCCGTGGTCTCCAAGTATAGCCGTAGAGTTTCCCCCACATCCAAAGGATGGATAGAATTTTCATCTTGAGATTTGAACGTGGGCAGGACAATTTCCTGGTTGACATGGAATACCGACATTACTTTCGGATTGGAGCCAAGCATCGGAACCAATACTACCCGATCAGGGAAAAACGTAAGGAACGGTTCCTTGTAGCCCAAGGCACCGAGTTCAGAGACCCGTTTGGCCGAAGTAATAGCCACCAAAAAGGCTGTCTTCATGGAGATATTTTTAAGGAAGAATGGATCCTTCTGATTCAAGGTGACTGAGGAAAGAAACTCCAGGACCGTAGGAAGGTCCCACTTAGGAAACCTGGGCTTTCTAGGTCTTAACCTAGTAGCGCCTCTGAAGAACTGGCGAACCAGGGAGTGTTTCGCCCATGCAGTCCCAGTCCGGACTGGAGGAAGCCCAAAATATCCTGGATTCCTGGATCAGAGACAGAGCCAGATCTGCTATCCACATAATCCTTGAACTTGGACCAGATTTTTTCATAGACCTTGTTCGTGCCGGGTCTTCTGGCACTCATCATTGTAGCGATTGCCTCATTTGGACAACCGAGCGCTTTCAATCTTTCCCTCTCAACAGCCATGCCATGAGATGAAGCTGTGCTGGGCAGGGGTGAAGAATAGGCCCTTGGGATAGAAGGTCCGGCCTGACTGGCAGAGGTACCGGGTCCCGACAGCTCAGCTGGAGCAACAGAGGAAACCACGGTCTCTTTGGCCAGAAGGGAAGAATCGCTATGATCTGCACTCTCTCTGTCCTGTGTCTGTGAAGAAACTTGAATATGACTGGCACTGGAGGAAACGCATAAGCGGTTTGAAAATTCCAATGATCCGTCAGGGCATCTACCCTGTAGGCCTGGGGATAACGCCACCTCGTGTAGAATCTCTCCAGTTTGGCATTGCTTGGAGATGCGAATAGATCTACCTCTGGATGGTAACCTAGAGACATGACCCATTTGAAGGTCTCTGGATGGAGTGACCACTCGTTGTTGTCCAGAACAGACCTCGAAAGGAAGTCTGCCTGGACGTTCTGGGCACCTGGAAGATAGGAGGCTGACAAGTTGGACAGATGTCTTTGAGCCCAATCCATAATTGGTTTCACTTCTTTCAGAAGAGAAGAACTGCGGGTGCCCCCTTGTCTCTTGATGTAGGCGACGGCTGTCGTATTGTCCAGTCTTAGGAGGACCGAGGCATCGGTCGCCAGATGCTGAAAGGCCTGGAGAGCACAGAACGCTGCCCGAAGCTCCAGCACATTCGAGACCACCCCGCATGTAGGGAAATCCCAACTGCCCTGGGCCACCTCCGACAGGCAGTGCGCTCCCCATCCCGTCCTGCTGGCGTCAGAGATCACGACCAACCAGGACGCTGGAATGATTGAATGGCAGTTTAATAGATTTTTTCGCTGAAGCCACCAGGTTAAGCTTTCCTTTATTGACTATTGTTATCCGAATGAGGACTTCTGGATTCTCGAAACTCCACTGTTGGAGGAATCCCATCTGAAAGGGCCTCATCCTCCACTGTGCCCACTTCACCATGGGAGCCGTGGAAACCATGGTCCCAATTATCTTCATGCACTGGGACGCCCGGAGATGAGAGGCTGATAATGCCGGACGAATCCTGTTGCGAATTGTCGGAATCTTCTCTAATGGAAGGGAGATAGTGCCTCTGGAAGTGTTGAAGAGGGCCCCTAGGAAGACCAAGGACTTCGTGGGTTCCAGATGGCTTTTTTCCAAATTCAGGAGCCACCCGAACTCTTGAAGGGTGGAAATTACTTGAGATCTGTGGAGCAGAATTTGATCCTGGTGTTTTGACAGAAGGAGCAAGTCGTCCAAGTAATGGTAAAGGCGAATCCCTTTTGCTCTGATCAGGGCTACTACAGCCAGTAAGATCTTGGAAAAGATTTGAGGTGATGTGGTAAGCCCGAAAGGGAGACAGGTAAATTGAAGGTGCACCTGACCCACTGCGAATCAAAGAAATTTCTGCATTTCTGCTGCGACTGGGACGTGAAAGTAGGCATCTTTCAAGTCTATGGATATCATCCAATCCTCTGGCTGTACCACTTGTCGAATTGTAAAAAGTGTTTCCATCCTGAACCTCTCTTTCTTGATGAAGGTGTTCAGATGTGTTAGGTCTATAACCGGCCTCCAAGAGCCGCTTTTCTTCAAGACCATGAAGAGCGGAGAGTAGATGCCTTGGAACCTTTCCTCGGTTGGGACAGGCACTGCCGCACCCTGGGCAACCAGGGATTCTACATATGAAAGAAGAGTTGACTTCTTTTCTTCTGAACGGGGTAAGGCAGTAGAAATAAAGCGAAGAATGGGACTTCTGTCGAAAATCCACACATGCCCGTGTGATACGGTTCTGACGGCCCATTGATCTTCGATCGAGGCTGCCCAGACGTGCGCAAATCGAAGCAAGCGTGCGCCTACCCGCACCGTCTGGACAGGCTCCATATCAAAAAGACTTTGTCGCCTCTCGGCTTGCTGAAGATTTTCCTTTGGAGAACTTCTGCCCTGTAGACTGAGGGCGCTTCCAGTTCTTACTGAACTCACGACCGGGCCTGTAAAAACGGGCCTCTCTGGCACGATCAGGATTTTGCCTGTTTTGAGGTCTTCTCTGGTCTATCAACCGACGATCCTGGGGAAGGAACCCCGATTTACCACCAGTGGCACGGGTAATAGCACTGTCCAGTTTATTACCAAAGAGGGAAGAACCCTCAAAGGGAATTTTGCACCAGGCCTGTTTAGAGGCAGGGTCGGCCAACCAGGGACGCAACCACAAGGCACGTTTGGCCGTGACAGAGGACAGCATGACCCGCGCCGCCAAGCTGATGATATCAATGGATGCCTCACCCAAGAAAGCCATAGCCAGTCTAGACTCCTGAATGGCTGAACTCCTGGCTATCTCTTCGGAGACGCTCTGAAGTGTAGCCTCCACGCTGTCTACCCAGGCTTCCATTGCCTTGGATGTGGCTGCCAAAGCCAGAGCCAGCTTACACACCATACTTGCGGAGGGATAAATCTTCTTAAGATCTGTGCCAATCCGCCTGTCAAGAGCGTCTTTGAATGAGACTGAGTCTTCCAATGGCAAGGTCACGTGTTTCACCAACCTCATCAAGGCCGCATCCACCGTGGGAGCGGAATCTAGATGTTTCACCTTATCATCCCTAAAGGGATACATTCTGGAGACCTTAGATGACAAAGAGTTTCTCTTTTCAACTCCCTGCCACTCGTCTGTAATAATTTCTCCCAATTCCCCTAGGAGGGGAAAATGGGAACGCTCTTTTTTAAGATGTTTGAAGTATTTCTTCTGTTTGGCTTGGGACTCAGCTGGATCTTCCCATTTTTAATGCCTCCTTAACCGCCTTAACAAGCGGTGGGACCATAGCAAGTTCAAAACCCACATTCTGGTCTGCCAGATCATCCTCACTGTCTGTAGAATTTTCTGACAAATGACTTGGTTGTACCTGGCTCCACTTCATCCCTCGGGAGAAATCCAGGAGCCTCTGAAGAGTGACCCGAAAGCCTGCTGGGATCCCAATCTCTGAGGGAATCTTGTACAATCCGCCTGACCATAGACTCCACTGGTTGTACAGTGTCTTGCATTTCCCTTAAAACCCTGGAATAACAGGTATCACATAGGGATCTATCCTCAGGGATACGGGCTCGACAGCCCCAGCATGATTTCCCTGAACTGCGGTCAGAATGGCGGGATTGTCGCGGTGCGACTGAACTGGAAGTGTGCTCATGTCGTTTAGATCTGGAGCTAGACCTATGACCAGACTTTGATGAAGAATGCCGATGGGCTGAAGGAAAACGATCCTTTGATCCAGAGATGGGGCGTTAGTCAGACCTAAAAGGGCTGAATAGGGAAAGAAAGACACACTTAGGCTCCATTCCACCAGCCAACGCAAGCAGGTAAGGGTTAAGAAAACGATCTTACCTGTTGCGCAGGGACTGGCCACCGGGGGGTGTTGAAGCATCCATTTGCAGATAGAAGCAAAAGCCTGCACAGGAAGAAAGTAAGCATACATGTACTAACTTTCGTCTCCACACCATCCCTTTACCCCAAATGGCACCTGGTTCAAAGCATGACTCACCGCTGAGGAGCAGAGAAACAGCACGGTGAAGCCACCGCAACGCCCGCAGACATCCCATTGAAAACAGGTTTGACAGCTGCTTAAATCTCCCGGGCGCCACAAAGCCACGCCCCAAACGACGCAATAGCGTCATAGGAGATCGGGAGCGATGCGCGCATGCGTAGACGAAACCAGAGCCAAGCCTCATCCTGAACGACCAATCAAAGGTTCGGTGAAGCAGGGGGAGGAGCCTAAGCGACGATCTGGAATGCAGGAGCGCTCCACCGCACAAACAGGAAATGCAATGAAACCAAAGAAAGTTTTATACTTTACCACCTTGATGATAACCGAACAGTCTCAGGCCTGGATGAATTCATGCGTGTGTGACAGGGCATCAGGGCCTATCCGCTCAATAGCAAGGACGTATTGGCCATCAATGCAGCCCACCTCTCATTCAGGATTTACGGCATCTTCAGCATTTAAAATAATATTGCCCGGGTCCACCCGATAAATATCGAGATTGCTGGACATAAAATAGGAGGCATCCGACATCAAGAGAGTATACACGCCACCAGATCGCCTGAAACCGATAGACGTCCTATAAGGTAAGACTTCCTTCTTGCAGGAGGAGGACAAAAAAGGAACACGGCTCCTGGTATGGAGCAAAGATTTATGGGAGTGAGGTCCTACAGGGTAGGAGAGGAGGCGGAGCCTACCCATACGTGTGCTGCCATGGAGTCTGTCAGGAAATGAAAATCACAGGTGATCAAATACAGGGAGTGCAGAATTATTAGGCAAATTAGTATTTTTGAGGATTAATTTTATTATTGAACAACAACCATGTTCTCAATGAACCCAAAAAACTCATTAATATCAAAGCTGACTATTTTTGGAAGTAGTTTTTAGTTTGTTTTTAGTTTTAGCTATTTTAGGGGGATATCTGTGTGTGCAGGTGACTATTACTGTGCATAATTATTAGGCAACTTAACAAAAATCAAATATACAGTATACCCATTTCAATTATTTATTTTTACCAGTGAAACCAATATAACATCTCAACATTCACAAATATACATTTCTGACATTCAAAAACAAAAACAAATCAGTGACCAATATAGCCACCTTTCTTTGCAAGGACACTCAAAAGCCTGCCATCCATGGATTCTGTCAGTGTTTTGATCTATTCACCATCAACATTGCGTGCAGCAGCAACCACAGCCTCCCAGACACTGTTCAGAGAGGTGTACTGTTTTCCCTCCTTGTAAATCTCACATTTGATGATGGACCACAGGTTCTCAATGGGGTTCAGATCAGGTGAACAAGGAGGCCATGTCATTAGCTTTTCTTCTTTTATACCCTTTCTTGCCAGCCACGCTGTGGAGTACTTGGACGCGTGTGATGGAGCATTGTCCTGCATGAAAATCATGTTTTTCTTGAAGGATGCAGACTTCTTCCTGTACCACTGCTTGAAGAAGGTGTCTTCCAGAAACTGGCAGTAGGACTGGGAGTTGAGCTTGACTCCATACTCAACCCTAAAAGGCCCCACAAGCTCATCTTTGATGATACCAGCCCAAACCAGTACTCCACCTCCACCTTGCTGGCGTCTGAGTCGGACTGGAGCTCTCTGCCCTTTACCAATCCAGCCACGGGCCCATCCATCTGGCCCATCAAGACTCACTCTCATTTCATCAGTCCATAAAACCTTTGAAAAATCAGTCTTGAGATATTTCTTGGCCCAGTCTTGACGTTTCAGCTTGTGTGTCTTGTTCAGTGGTGGTCGTCTTTCAGCCTTTCTTACCTTGGCCATGTCTCTGAGTATTGCACACCTTGTGCTTTTGGGCACTCCAGTGATGTTGCAGCTCTGAAATATGGCCAAACTGGTGGCAAGTGGCATCTTGGCAGCTGCACGCTTGACTTTTCTCAGTTCATGGGCTGTTATTTTGCACCTTGGTTTTTCCACACGCTTCTTGCGACCCTGTTGACTATTTTGAATGAAATGCTTGATTGTTCGATGATCACGCTTCAGAAGCTTTGCAATTTTTAGAGTGCTACATCCCTCTGCAAGATATCTAACTATTTTTGACTTTTCTGAGCCTGTCAAGTCCTTCTTTTGACCCATTTTGCCCAAGGAAAGGAAGTTGCCTAATAATTATGCACACCTGATATAGGGTGTTGATGTCATTAGACCACACCCCTTCTCATTACACAGATGCACATCACCTAATATGCTTAATTGGTAGTAGGCTTTCGAGCCTATACAGCTTGGAGTAAGACAACATGCATAATGAGGATGATGTGGTCAAAATACTCATTTGCCTAATAATTCTGCACTCCCTGTACCCCTAAAAGAAAGCTCTGTTTGTGGGGAAAAAAAAGGACGTAAATTTCATTTGGGTACAGCGTCGCACGACCGCGCAATTGTCCGTTAAAATCACGCAGTGCCGAATCGCAAAATAGGCCCTGGTCTTTGAGCAGGAAAATCCTCCGGGGCTTAAGTGGTTAATGTTGCAGTAAATAGAACAAGCAGCAGAATAAAACCACAGTAGTGGTACTTGTGTTCAAAATATTACTGATAAAACTTGACAAAATACATTTTGTTTTAGATTTGTACCCTTTTTACCCTCAAAATGCAAATAAATTTAGGGTCACAAGAAAAACCCGTTTAGCTGCCCCCCCAAAAAAGAAAAGAAAAAGAAACATTTGTGTATCAATCAGTGGCGGCCCATGCATAGGGGGCGCCAGGGCGCCGCCCCCCCCTAAAAAAAAGGGAAAAAAAAAAGACAAAAAGAACAATGAAGTTATAAAAAAAAAAAATTGGTTCGCAGGAATCGCCGACCTATGTGGTGGCTAAAGGGGGGGTGGGGTTTATGACCCAGAAGAGGCGCCGATTGGCTGCCTTCTGGGGGCGTAACCTGGGCGCCGGAAGGAGTGCTTGGCCACCCCCACCTTCGTGATATCCTGGCTGTGATTGGTCCAGTCTCCAGCCTGGACCAATCACAGTGGGACATCAGCTGGCGACGTGACGCGTGGGGCGGTGCACCGCCCCGGCGTCACGATCCCCGCTTCCGCCTTCAGTTCCAGCCGAGCAGCAGTGTGTCCTTCAGGAGGAGACGGAAGCCAGTCAGGACTCGGATCGGGCGGTGGCGGGCCTTCGGATCCAGGCAGGCCGCAAGGCACGCAGCGTGAGGTGAGGAGGTGACGGACGGTCACGCCGGTCGGGTCGGAAGAGAGGAGTCCAGCCCTGTGCAGCAGCAGCCCGGTAAGTGAGTCCTCAGTCCTCCTCCTCCTCCTAAGGCCTCCGTCCAGTGTCCACACTCCACAAAAAAAATGCATGCCAGCCAGCCAGCAGCCATTGCCATGCCAGCCAGCCAGCAGCCATTGCCATGCCAGCCAGCCAGCAGCCATTGCCATGCCAGCCATTGCCATTGCCATGCCAGCCAGCCAGCCAGCCATTGCCATGCCAGCCAGCCAGCCAGCCAGCAGCCATTGCCATGCCAGCCAGCCAGCAGCCATTGCCATGCCAGCCAGCAGCCATTGCCATGCCAAATTGCCAATGCCATTGCCGCCATCCATGATGAAGCACAGCACTAGTCTGGTCTGGGCCCGGCCTGGGTAACTTGATAAATCTTGCACCGTGACCTGCCTGTACCTACCTGTTCTGGCCTGGCCTGGGTCCATCCATTCATGATGGATGGATGGATGGACCCAGGCCAGAACAGGTAGGTACTGGCAGGTCACGGTGCAAGAATAATATCAAGTTACCCAGGCCGGGCCCAGACCAGAGTGTGCAGATATCATTATATATATTATCATGGATGGATGGATGAAAGGGTCATGTACGCTGGTCACTACATTGAAAGGGGGCATGCATGCTTGTCACTACATTGAAAGGGGGCATGTACGCTGGTCACTACATTGAAAGAGGGCATGTACGCTGGTCACTGCATTGAAAGGGGGCCTGTACGCTTGTCACTGCATTGAAAGGGGGCCTGTACGCTTGTCACTACATTGAAAGGGGGCATGTACGCTTGTCACTACATTGAAAGGGGGCATGTACGCTGGTCACTACATTGAAAGGGGGCATGTACGCTGGTCACTACATTGAAAGGGGGCCTGTACTCTTGTCACTGCATTGAAAGGGGGCCTGTACGCTTGTCACTGCATTGAAAGGGGGCCTGTACGCTTGTCACTGCATTGAAAGGGGGCCTGTACGCTTGTCACTACATTGAAAGGGGGCCTGTACGCTTGTGACTGCATTGAAAGGGGGCCTGTACGCTTGTGACTGCATTGAAAGGGGGCCTGTATGCTTGTCACTGCATTGAAGGGGGGCATGTACGCTGGTCACTACATTGAAAGGGGGCATGTACGCTGGTCACTACATTGAAAGGGGGCCTGTACGCTTGTCACTACATTGAAAGGGGGCATGTACGCTGGTCACTACATTGAAAGGGGGCCTGTACGCTTGTCACTACATTGAAAGGGGGCCTGTACGCTTGTCACTGCATTGAAAGGGGGCCTGTACGCTTGTCACTGCATTGAAAGGGGGCCTGTACGCTTGTCACTGCATTGAAAGGGGGCCTGTACGCTTGTCACTGCATTGAAAGGGGGCCTGTACGCTTGTCACTACATTGAAAGGGGGCCTGTACGCTTGTCACTACATTGAAAGGGGGCATGTACGCTGGTCACTACATTGCCAGAGGGGGCCTGTACGCTTGTCACTGCATTGAAAGGGGGCCTGTACGCTTGTCACTGCATTGAAAGGGGGCCTGTACGCTTGTCACTGCATTGAAAGGGGGCCTGTACGCTGGTCAATGCATTGAAAGGGGGCCTGTACCCTTGTCACTGCATTGAAAGGGGGCATGTACGCTGGTCACTACATTGAAAGGGGGCATGTACGCCGGTCACTACATTGAAAGGGGGCCTGTATGCTTGTCACTGCATTGAAAGGGGGCCTGTACGCTTGTCACTGCATTGAAAGGGGACATGTACGCTGGTCACTACATTGAAAGGGGGCCTGTACACTGGTCAATGCATTGAAAGGGGGCATGTACTGTGGGATTAGTGCAAGGGGGCCTGTACTGTGGGGTTTGTGTTAGGGGGTCTGTACTGTGGGGCTTGTGCTAGGGGGTCTGTACTGTGGGGCTTGTGCTAGGGGGTCTGTACTGTGGGGTTTGTGCTAGGGGGTCTGTACTGTGGGGTTTGTGCTAGGGGGTCTGTACTGTGGGGCTTGTGCTAGGGGGTCTGTACTGTGGGGCTTGTGCTAGGGGGTCTGTACTGTGGGGTTTGTGCCACTCTCAGTCAGTGTATCCCATAATAGGGTGTCTCTCACAGTATATCCCATAATAGGGCCCCTGCTCCCTATTGGATATACTAGTACTGAGAGACCCCTTAATATGTGATACATTGGGAGAATTTGTTCACGCAAGCAAAATACAGGGGACAAAATGGGTGGAGTTGATAAGGGGTGGGGCTTCTGAAAAATGTGAGGGGTCAAAATAGAAGGGCGGGGTCTTGCACCCCCCCATCTTAAAACTTCACCAGCCGCCACTGGTATCAATTATTCTTTATTATAAGTAATTACAAAGTTATAGACTCATGAACAGACACATAGCAGAAATGTGAAAATATGGTCTGGTCCTTAGGGAGTAAACAGGTGTGTCAAAATGGTTAAACCTGCAGGGGGTCTATTTTATTATTTTACTATCTACAACTTTAACTATAACTAGAGTCATGTAAGCCTGAGAACGCAGTTATTATTTTCTATGTTTTCAATCAGCAGCAAAAGGAAACCAGCACAGCTACAGAGAAACTCTCCCTAGTAACAAGTGATGAATGATACAAACATTTTGATTGGGACGTGCAGAAAAAAATGTCCAATCCAGTAACACCCAGTCTTCTGCATTTTATGATAATGACATTGTATCCTTAGTAGTTGCATTTTCATTACTTTACTTTGAGTATCTTAGCTTTACCAGCAGCAAGATGAAAACAGCTTTTATTTTCTTCACTGCTTTACAATTTGTACTACTTCTGCACATTGACATCATCCATGGGGAATATACAGCAGGTATGTACCTCTTTATTTCTGTTTAGCTAACAAAAATAGTCTTCAGTAATAAATTGCAAAAGGGCTTTGCAGCTGATGAATATAACTTGATTTTTCTAAAATGTTATATAATAACATGTATTCTTTTGAATTCTCACATGCCTGTTGACAATTAAAGTGACACTAAACTCTGGTTAAAAAAAAAAATGTATTTAAGGATGTATGCTCACCTCGCACACCTATTGCTCTCAGCCGCCTCCAACTCTCCAAATTCTTTTTTATTTTATTTTTTTGCTGCTGTGATCAGACTTATTGTTAGAGAGTGACTACATTCGTTCTTCATTGTCCCACTGTATGTGGGAATGTAACCACCCTCTCTTGCTCACTTCGAAAGATAGACTAGGAACTATGGACTATGGAAAAAAAAATGACCATGATTGGTTTGTGTGAAAATTATCACATCTACAAATGATGATATATATACTGGAATTTTGATTGATTTATTTTTTATACTAGTAATGTCGGTGATCAGCAGCTTATAATGGGACTGTGATAGTGCATTAGCTAATCTGACACGAGTGACACTAATACAGTAATCAGTGATATTCCTATAAACTGTAACTTTACTAATGACACTGGCTGGCAAGGGGTTAACATCTAGGCAGAGGCGTAACTAGAACATTCAGGGCCCCGGTGCAAGAAACCATGAAGGGCCCCCCTGACCTACTGTTCCTGAGCCTCTTCTATCCAAGCCTGTGTGTCATGAGATAGGTGAAATGCTCTGCAGAGTTTCATGGGATGGGTTGAATGCTCTGCGGTGTACCATAGAATGGGGGGAATGCTCTGTGGTATGTTATGGGATGGGTGGAATACTCTGCAGTAACAAGGGATGGGTGGAATACTCTGCAGTAACAAGGGATGGGTGGAATTCTCTGCAGTGTATCATGGGATTGGTGGAATACTCTGCAGTGTGTTATGTGATAGGTTAAAATACTCTTCAGTGTGTCATGGAATGGAATGGAGTGATGGGTGGAATGCTCTGTACACATATACACATGCACAAACAGCTATAAAAACACACATATAAAAAAAACACAGACACATACATACATACATATACATATATATATACACACACATACACAGTATATATACAAGGCTCAACAAAAAATGAAAGGAACACTTTTTATTTAGAGCATACCATCAATCAATTAAACTCCTGGGATATTGATCTGGCCAGTAAAGTAGCACAGGGGGGTTGTTAATCCGTTTCAGCTGCATTGGGGTTTATGAAATTAACAATGGGTGCACTAGATGGGCAACAAGGAGACATCCTCCAAAACAGAAATGGTTTTGCAGGTGATGGCCACTGGCATTTTTTTCCTTATTCAACTTCTCCGACTGTTTTTCACTAGTTTTGCATTTGGCTATGGTCAGTGTCACTACTGGTAGTATGAGGCAATACATGAACCTTATAGAGGTTGCACAGGCAGTCCAACTCCTCCAGGATGGCACATCAATACGTGCCATTGCCAGAAGGTTTGCTGTGTCTCCCAGCACAGTCTCAGGA
Source organism: Pelophylax lessonae (assembly GCF_965119305.1). Lineage (NCBI taxonomy): Eukaryota > Metazoa > Chordata > Amphibia > Anura > Ranidae > Pelophylax > Pelophylax lessonae. The sequence goes on along the minus strand of NC_138774.1, from coordinate 38,803,850 downwards.
ACATGGAGGAGATTCCATGAGACAGGCAGTAACTCTAGGAGAGCTGGACAGGGCCGTAGAAGGTCCTTAACCCATCAGCAGTTGGGGTATCTGCTCCTTTGTGCAAGAAGGAACAGGAGGAGCACTGCCAGAGCCCTACAAAATGACCTCCAGCAGGCCACTGGTGTGAATGTCTCTGACTGAAAAATTAGAAACAAACTTCATGAGGGTGGCCTGAGGGCCCGACGTCTTCTAGTGCACCCTGTGCCCACCGCCCAGCACTGTGGAGCTCATTTTGCTTTTGCCATTGAACACCAGAATTGGCAGGTCTGCCACTGGTGCCCTGCGCTTTTCACAGATGAAAACAGGTTCACCCTGAGCACATTTGACAGACGTGAAAGGGTCTGGAGAAGCCGTGCAGAATGTTATACTGCCTATAACATCATTCAGCATGACCAATTTGGTGGTGGGTCAGTGATGGTCTGGGGAGGCATATCCATTGAGGGGCGCACAGACCTCTACAGGTTAGGCAATGGTACCCTGACTGCCATTAGGTATCGGGATGAAATTCTTGGACCCGTTGTCAGACCCTACACTGGTACAGTGGGTCCTGGGTTCCTCCTGGTGCACGACAATGCCCGGCCTCATGTGGTGAGAGTATACAGCCAGTTCCTGGAGGATGAAGGAATTGATACCATTAAATGGCCCCCACGCTTGCCTGACCTAAATCCAATAGAACACCTCTGGGACATTATGTTTTGGTCAATTTGACGCTGCCAGGTTGCACCTCAGTCTGTTCAGGAGCTCAGCGATGCCTTGGTCCAGATCTGGGAGGAAATACCCCAGGACACCATCCGTCGTTGATTAGCAGCATGCCCCGATGTTGTCAGGCATGCATACAAGCACATGGGGCCATACAAACTACCATTTTGAGTTGCTGCAATGAAATTTCAGCAAAATGGACTTGCCTTGCTGCATTATTTTTTCACTCTGATTTTCAGGGTGTCTTTGATTTCAGCCCTCTGTAGGGTGATAATTTTCATTTCCATCAAACGATGTGACATCCTTTCCTTCCTAACACATTACCCAGTCCATGTCAGTATAGATATCCAGCATGATATTTTTCCCCATTGAGATCTGATGTGTTTTCAAAGTGTTCCTTTAATTTTTGAGCAGTGTATATATATATATATATATATATATATATATATATATATATATATATATATATGGGATCGACCAATTATCGGCGGGGCCGATATGCACTCTCCCCGATATATTGGAATCGGTCCCTGAGGTTACCGATATTGCCGATATTTTGGGAAAGTGCTTGTACTGGAGTGATGCCTGCAGCTAGAGGCATCACCCCGGTACCGGCGTCCATAGCCGACGGTCAGCTGTCTTGTAAGGACAAGCGATGCGGCTGTGAAGCCGCTTCGCTGTCATTACAAGAAGCGGGAGGGGACGTCCCCCCCTCCGGCTCGCCCAGGTCTCCCGTCCCACCGGTAGACCCGGATAACCATCGTGCATGGCCACCGAAGAGAAGACTCGATCAAAGCCGCATTCGGCTCTGATCGGGTCTCCATGTAAAACCCGGAAGTGATGTCATGACATCACTTCTGGGTACTCTGCGCCAAATTCAAAAAGAATTACAGCATTCAAAACAGCCAAACTTGCCGTTTTAAGTGCAGAGGAGGGGTTTGTAATGTATAAAAATATCGGCCAGTATCGGCCGATACCGATATCTGATGACCAAAATATTGGTATCGGTATCGGCAATAAAAAAACAATATCGGTCGATCACTAATATATATACACATACATACACACACACACACAGCCTTTCAAAAAATCAGCAGTACAGTGCCTTCAATCACACAGCTGGGTACTGCACTATAGGGGGAGGCAGAGAGCACAGCACTCAAGAAGACACCCCCCTCCTTTGCTTTCATTTTGCTGATTGTCTTCACTGCCTGACGGAGCTCCCAGTGCCGATGCTGGGTGGGCCGTTTGGTCTGACAGCCTCACTCTACAAGCTGCACAGGCCCCCGGGAGCAGGCGCAGGGTCGCCATTGCAACCCCCTGTAGCTACACCACTGCATCTAGGGGCAATCAAGGTGTGCCTAACAAGTGTGTGCCTAACAATGTGTAATGTGTGTCATATGTGCTCCTTTTACAGCAGATCTGTTTTTTTCGAGAAGCAGATCATACCCTCTGTACAGAGCCCTGTGTTGTTTGTCAACACAGGGCTCTGGGCTGTGACTGGAAACAGCCGATCAGCAGGTCCCGGCCATGAATCATTGAACGGGACCTGTTGACAATTTCCTGCTGTGTTGAATCACAGCAGCAGTCAGCAGGTGGGGGAGAGTGCACACCCTGAACCTGGAAGAGACCAGCGACCTAGAGGGTAGGCTGCTGTGCCTCTAGGAGCCGCACATCAGCAGTACATTGTGGTCAGTTAGTCCTGTAGCGGTTAACCACTTCTGGACCGCCCGCTGCAGTTTTATGTTGGTATTTGGACGTTAAGTACTGGTGTTACGTGAGCAGATAACTGCCATAACCCTGGTATTTTCTTACTTGGACGGCAGTCCTCTTTCACATAAACGTGGACTCAGCAGCTCATTCACCGCAGGATCAATTTTATGGGTGGCGAAAGAGGTGCCCCAACCCCTCCCACCGCATCCCAGTCATTTTCCCTGCTTACCGGAGCCGTCGGTAGCCGGAAAAATGACATGGTCCTCTGAGGTGCTGTGCAGGGAGTCAAGTGAGGTCAAGATGGCCCCCACTCAGCCGTTGAGTCGGGGGGCGTGGTTCGTCAATGGCTCCGTGAGAGGCCGAGCAGTGAGAAGCTCTGCTTGGTGGAAGAGAGCGCCGTGCAGTGAGTGAGTGGGCTCTCTCCCCCCCCCCCCCCAGCTAGGTGCAGAGCAGGGCCCGAGGCTCACAGAGGATGGTAATGGGGAAATCCAGGCTCGGGGAGCCATAAAGCAGCGGTGTTGGCAAGGAAGCAGGCGGTCATACGCTGAATGTGCGGGACCCTGCCTCAGAGTGAGAGAGGTACAGCATAGGGTGAAAGACCGTGCGGGTCGGCGCGGGGCTGAGGGGCTGTGGAGGAGGAGAGCCGGGGTCGAGTGCCAGCTGGGACAGTAGATGCGGAGGTCGCTGGTCTCCCCTGTATATATGACTCAAGCAGCCAGCCCGGAGCAGAAACAAGCCCTAGAGAGAAGGACAGACATTACCTCATATTTTCTGAGACACACAGTGGCATCACGAAGCACTGTTGGGACCAAGGCATCACAGAAACGCCAAACAAACTCAGGAATGGCAGTTCAGCAGAAAGGGCCCAAAGCTACAGACATTCAATCTATTGGGGTCTCTGCTGGTGGGAAGAAGCCTTTAGTAATGGATATATCGCAGGAACAAAGAAACGAAGAGCCCAAAGAGTCTCTGACTATGCCGCAACAGCCCCAAATACCATCAACAGCGGAGTGGGGTGAGTTTGTAAAGCTGATCCCGACAAAACAGGATATCCAAGATATGGCTGCAGCAATCGTGAGTGACATTAAAATGGAAATATGTGGTTTAAAACAAAAAGTTGACCAAATTGAAGGCAGATTGGTAAATACAGAGTCAGTACAATGTGATTTTGAAGCCAGAATCTCTGAATTAGAAAGTTCACGAGCACAGTTGCAAAAACAAGTCACCTGGTTGCGGCTGCAGCAGGATGATGGTGAGAAACGCATCCGGAGGAATAATATTCGACTGCAGGGCTTGCCTGAATCCGTAAAGGGCCCAGAGCTCAGAACCACGGTAGTGGGTATTTTGAATGGTGTGTTGGAGAGACCCCAAATGGAAAAAATGGAAATTGACAGAGTGCACAGGGTTAAAGCGCCCCGAAGGACGGTAACAGAACTAATCCCAGATGTCCTGATTAGGATTCACCTGTTTTCACTTAAAGAAGACATAATGAAACAAGCATGGGCAAAAGGGCAGATTGAGTATGAAGGTTCTCAGCTGAAACTGTTGCCAGATCTTTCACGGGGGACCCTAAGGCCCCTTTCACACAGGCGGACCGTTCAGATCCGCCTGTCCGTTTTTTTGGCGGATCTGAACGGTCCCCCCATGCATTCCTATGGGGCATCGGATGTCAGCGGAGACATGTCCGCTGACATCCGACCCGACCCGATCCGTCAAGTCTGGACGGATGGAAACCCTATTTTCCATCCGTCCAGCGGATCGGATCGGATGGGATCGGGTGACAACGGACTGACGGTCCGTTGACATCCGATTTTCCCCATAGCGATGCATGGGGAACTGTCAGCTGTGTCTCCGCACACAGCGCGGAGACACAGCTGTCCTCCTGCTGCTCAGCGGGGGATCGGCGGCTCGATCCCCCGCTGAGAAAAACGGACTCCGTCCAAAGGACGGAGTGTGTGAAAGGGGCCTAAAGATGAGAGCCGCAATAAAACCCCTCCTAGAGGTCATAAGAAAAGTGGGAGCAACTTAATTTTGGGGACACCCCTTCCATTTGAAAGTGGTGAAAGACAGAGAAACGTTCTTATTGAAATGGCCAGACCAGCTCCCCGGGCTCTTTACATTTTTGGGGTGCGCCCCGATCCATGTGAGTGACTGGATGGATGTCCTAGGAAACTCCGTGAACTATTATATGAATTAAGTCATACAACATGGGTGAAATTTGGAGCAGATAGGTGTGGGAGCAAAACAGATGCTCAGGACAAGGAGACATTAATACAACGAACCTAAAAGTGCTGCACACAGGTTCCTGGCCTATTCCATGGTTTTTTTTTTTTTTATTTATTTATTTTTCTGGTTTTTCCCATGCGTTTTTTTTTTTCTTTTGTTTGTTTCTGGGGTTCTCCCTATCTCCTCCTCTCCCTCTCTTTCTGGGAGGGGGGAAATTTAAGATGTGTGGAGGTCCCTGGTATCCCCACACCCGCCTTGAACATTTGCTTTGTCAAGATATGTGCGTTGTTTTTTTCTGCATTTTTTTCTGTTTTACTTCTTATATGTCCTTACTATCTGAGTCACCCTCGAAGGGGAAGGGGGGGGGGGTTACTTTTAGTGTGATTTGTGTTATTTTTTCATGTTTTTCTTATGGGGGATTTGTGGTGTGCGTTTTTGGATTATTTTTTTTTCACAGGAAAGTTGGATATTATATATTTGTATCTGTAGAAATCAACTATAACTTCACAAGGTGTTTTTTTATACATTTTTTTTTTTTTTTGTTTCTGTTCGTGCCCCCGCCAGCCATGGAGGGCCGGAGCACGATCTTAAGGGTTAAGAGGGAAGGGGGCACTGAGGTAGAGGTAATTTGAGAGTGTTCCCTCACTTTGTGCGGGACACGCTTAAGACATAAAAAAGAAGATATGTGAGACTTAATAATACCGAATTTAAATCACTATTAGGGAATATACAGAGGATATAGTGACTCAGGGAATAGTTATGGTTAATAGCAACTAGAAGTGAGTAAGAGAGATCCTCCCAGGACCTAGCGTAAGTCTGAAGGGTTAAGATGGAGTTGAGGGGAGGGTAGATGTTTTGCAGAAGGGGGGGTGAGGGGGCCCCGGGGCCCTCAGGAAGGGAGATGGGAGAAGGGTGAGGGGAATCCATAGAGTGATAGGAGTAGAAGGCACAAGCAAGGGATCTGACCATGTAGCAATCAAGTCCCCTTTATCTGCGACCTGGCTCGGGGTAGTTTGACTAGATTGGGAGGTGTAAGAGGGGGTCTCTGGGGCGGGGGGGGGAGTAGGACATTGACATTATGTGAAGGGAGGCGATCGTCCGCCGAGTTAGAGCTCCTCTAGCTGGACACTTTAAATTTATAGTTTTACTGTCTGCCAGTGATAAGACAGGGACTACATCCTTACCACCACGGTAGGGGTGAGAGGGAGTAGAGCCCATTTTCTTAGCTCCAATTTTTGGAGCCCAGCCTTTTCTTCTTTTTTTTCTTCCCTCTTGTGTTCTTGAAGGAGAGTGTCCAGGTACAGTGGCTTGCTCGCTGGGTTTTGGGAACCACGGCCCCCTCAGTAGATAGCGCCTGGTTGCGCTGGTTTAGATAACCATTAGAGGGGGGTAGGGGTAGTGGGTATTAAACAGTATATACATACTTGTGTGGGTGAAGGGGGGTTTCTTTTCTTCTCAATTTTTTTTTTTTCCCCGCATAGGTTGTGTGGCCGTAGGGGGCAGGGGACCGTTCCACAATGGTGGCTGGAGGTGGGGCGACCCAGGGGGGGGCAGCAGGTTGTAAGATTATGACCTATAATGTGAGGGGACTATCAACCCCACAGAAGCGTAGGAGACTTATGGGGGATCTAAAACGAGATGCTACACAAATAGCTTTCATTCAGGAGACCTACTTCCGCAAAGATGCAGTACCAAAATTGTACAATAAAGACTTTCCATGGGTTTACCACGCTACATCCCCTATTGCTAAATCAAAGGGTGTGAGCATTTTAATATCAAGTGCTATGAATTGGACCCTGAAAGAAGAATTGGCTGACCCAATGGGTAGGTTCGTGTTGGTGAAGGGGTGGATAGGACGGGTCGAGGTAACCCTCGTAAATGTCTATTTTCCCAACTATGAGCATGTAATGTTTTTACAGAAAATGATTCCAGTTGTCTTGGAATTCCGGGAAGGGCACTTAGTGATGGGAGGTGACTTTAATTATGCCCCAGAACCTCTGTTGGATACCTCCAAAAGAAGCTCATATATGTCATTTGCTAAATTACGAAGGCTACAAAAAGAGATCTCCCTCCTGGGCCTCATCGACCCATGGAGGTTGATGCACCCAGGGGAGAGAAATTACACTTTCTATTCTCCAATCCACAAGGCATATAGTAGGATAGACAGAATCCTGGTTTCCCAGGCAGACCTGCCGTTAGTGACAGACTCAGATATCGGAGATTTTTCAATCTCTGACCATTTTCCGGTGTATGTGAGTATAGAGTGGGAATCAAAAAACTGTAGTCCAAGATCATGGCGCATAAATGAGGCCTTATTACAATCCTCGGAAACGGAGGGGAAGCTAGATGAGGCGTTACATAACTACTTTTTGGAAAATACATCGGAGTCGCTCTCACCTTCCACGATCTGGGAAGCGCACAAGTGAGTGATAAGAGGGGTTCTGATACAGTTGGGTGCACAGCGCAAAAGAGAGCGAGAGGCGAAAATTAAAGAATATCTAACTAAAATTGAACATCTGAGTAGACAGCATAAGAGAACGCTTGCGGAAGTTCACTTGATCCCTCTCATGCGGGTAAGAGAGGAATTGAATCAGATACTTTTCCAAAAGACAGTACGAAATATGTTATGGTTGAAAAGACACCTGTATGAATACGCAAATAAACCAGGGGCGATGTTGGCACGAGCATTGAGGGGCCCAAAAAGACTAACTCAAATTCTACGTCTTAGAAATACAAAAGGTGGGGAGATTCACACTTCAGCTGACATAGCAGAAGAGTTCTGCTCTTTCTATTGGTCACTATATAACCTACCGGAAATAGGGAGCAAGAAAAGTCCAGAAAAGGGGAAGCAGAGGAGTATTTACGAGACTCGGGCATGCGTACACTTTCAGAAGACCAAGTACTGACTTTGGAAGGCGAGATATCGGGGGAAGAGTTGGCCACTGCGATTTCACAGACCAAGGCACATAAGGCACCTGGCCCAGTTGGCTTTACTTTAAGTTATTATAAGAAATTTGGGGAGCGTTTAAAGAACCCCCAACTATCACATTTCAATGAAGTGGGAAGAAGACCGGCGTTCCCGTTGGATTCTTTACGGGCGCATATTACTCTAATACTTAAAGAGGAGAAGGACCCCCTGTGTTGTGGAAGCTATCGCCCGATATCTTTGATAAATGTAGACACGAAACTATACGCAAGAATATTAGCAAATCGGCTCTTACCACATATGGCAGACTTGGTCCATTTCGACCAAGTGGGCTTTATTCCTACCCGGGAGGCCCGGGACAATACAATCCGAGCCATAGATTTAATACATCGGGCACGTACATCACGGAAGAAGATGGTACTTTTCGCAGCAGATGCGGAAAAGGCCTTTGACAGGGTGGCGTGGGATTTTATCCGGGCCACCCTGTCATACATAGGCCTGGGACCACAAATGCTGCAATTTATACTGGCACTTTATACGGTCCCTACGGCTGCGGTTAGGGTAAATGAATGGAGGTCGAGTTACTTCCCTATCTCTAATGGCACACGGCAGGGGTGCCCTCTATCTCCGCTTATATTTGTGTTGTATCTGGAACCCCTATTGTGCAGAATTCGGAGTTCTCCGGATATAGCGGGAATCCAAAGCGGGGGGGAACAACACAAGGTGGCCGCGTTTGCGGATGACCTGCTGTTTTTTGCTACTAACCCTTCTCTTTCATTACCAAATATTCTAGACGCCCTGAAAACATACAGTGGGTTCTCTAATTATAAAATTAATGTAACTAAATCAGCGGCACTCAACATATCGTTATCTGACCAAGAAGAGAGAGCACTTCGAACAGTGTTCCCGTTTCAATGGGCCTCAGATACGCTGAAATACTTAGGGATACAGTTAACGGCAGATCCCGCGGATCTCTATAGAAAGAATTACCTTCCGCTTGTAGGAAAGATTAAAGCAGATCTTAAAATATGGCAGCTGTTGGCAGTGACGTGGTTTGGGCGCTGTAGCGTTATTAAAACGAATGTGTTACCCCGTATTTTGTATTTAATGCAGACAATTCCAATAGCAGTTCCAAAAGAATTATTTCAATCAATCAAGGGCATATTCCGCGCCTATATTTGGGCAAACAAATCCCCGAGAATTAAGATGCAGACGTTGGCCTTACCCAAAGTAAGAGGTGGGATGGGATTACCAGATATCCTGAGATATTACAGGGCGGTCCATATAGTAAGGGTGGTAGACTGGCACTGCAATAAACTTACCAAACGATGGGTGGATTTAGAGAATGAGGAAACAGGTCAGCTAACCCCCCCAGCCCCATAGTCGGTGTTCGAATCAAAAGACGCTATTCTCAAACATCCTACAGTGGGAGCGCTTATAAAAGAAACTAAGAGAATTCAGTCGCATTGGAGGGTAGCCCCGGGTATATCTCCGATGACACCGATCTTGGGGAACCCGGATTTTCCCCCGGGGTGTATAAATGCCAGACTCCGTAGGTGGGCTCAGAATGGTAAAAGGCGACTAGGTGATATATGGCAAAATGGGCCTATGCCCTCCCTAGAAGAACTTAGGACAGGTGCAGGAGAATCGCTAGATTATTTCAGCCTTTATCAGTTGTATAATTATATTAGATCAGTTCGGCAGAAAGGGTATGCACCACGAGAGCTAACGGATCTGGAAAATATGTGTAGAACAGGTAATGCGACGGGCCATTTGATCTCAAGGTTCTATACACAATTGTCAGAAGATGAGGGAGACCAACAATTGCCGTTTATCCAAAAATGGGAGCAGGAGTTAAACACCGTGTGGTCAAAAGAGCAAATAAATAAGATCCTGAGATTAGTTCACCAATCGTCACTAGATTGTAAGATCCAAGAGACAGGGTATAAAATTCTAACCAGATGGTATAGAGTCCCATCACTATTACACAGAATAAAAGAGGCGGTCTCAGGAAAATGCTGGCGGTGTGGATTGGAGGATGGAAATATGGTACATATTTTTTGGGGATGTAAAAGAGTGCGGCCATTTTGGAATAAGATAGCAGTGGCTATAAAACATATAGCCAAGGTGGATATACTAGAGGACCCCGCGTTGTGCTTGCTGCATTTGACAGGAAGCTCAGTGCGGAGCTACAGGAAGTCCCTGACTCTGCGTCTGTTGAATGCAGCAAGGGCATGCATACCTATTTTCTGGAAACAGACAGTGATCCCAACTTACGAGTTGTGGTGTGGGAAGGTCAACGAGATTTTTAAGATGGAAGAACTGTCCGCCATATTGGGAAATTCAGAGGATCAAGTTAAGTTGAGATGGAGACCCTGGGTGCAATACTTGAAAGCCAATTCTTCTTAAAGGGAGTTTAAGAGAGGGTCACCCTGGGCGGAGCCTGGTCCAGGCTGCGGTGGGACGGTCCCCATACCCCTTCTGGCGTACGGTAATATAGTATGGAATACATCTTCATACGAAGAAATGTTGGGAATGAGTGTATAAAAGTATAAAAACTTTTTTTTTTTTTTTTTTTTGGTTTAATTGGGGGGAGGAGGGAGGGGGAGGTAAGGGGGTAGGGTTTGGTCAGATCATGACAATGTTTGTTTGAAATGTATGTATATATAAAAAATCACCAATAAAGATATAAATTAAAAAAAAGATGGCTCCCACTCGACGTTATAACCTTGGAGGATGAGAGCAACCGTCCAACGAACTTAAAGGTCCCATTTTATTTTCTTTCTGAAAAAAATTACTTTTTCTTTTTTTTGCTTTTAAGTGTAGATGTGAGATCTGAGGTCTTTTTGACCCCAGATCTCACATTAAAGAGGTCCTGACCTGCTTATTTCTATTACAAGGGATGTTTACATTCCTTGTACAGGCAGTCCCCGAGTTACGAACACCCGAGTTACGAACGGATGTCAATTTCGGTCACTTGTGCTCCACACTGGTCACAGTTACCGCTGAGCAGCCATCTTGCACCGCCAGACATATTACACACTGCAGTAGTGTATGTATTGCATGGCCACAAGAGCCCCAGATAACATGACTGCACACCCAGAAGCACCTGAAAAATCCCACATCCCTGCACAGGCTGAAGTTGCACTTAAAAATGCACTGTTTCAACTTACAAACAAATTCGACTTAAGAACAAACCTACAGTCCCTATTGTGTTTGTAACCTGGGGACCGCCTGTAAAGGGAATAAAAGTGATCAAATCAAAAATGTTTTTTTTTAAAGGGACAGTGTAAAATTTAAAGGTAAAATAAATAAGAAAAAAAAATGTAAAGCGACTGTCTTTCTGTGCTTGCGTGCAGAAGTGAACACATACGCAAGTCACGCCCACATATGTAAACGGTGTTCAAACCACACATGTGAGGTATCGGTGCGATTGTTAGAGTGAGAGCAATAATTCTAGCCCTGGACCTCCTCTGTAACTCGAAACTGGTATCCTGTAGAAATTTGTAAAGCGCCGCCTATGGAGATTTTTAAGTACCAGTTTGCCGCCATTCCACAAGCGTGCACAATTTTGAAGCATGACATGTTAGGTATCTATTTACTCAGCGTAACATTATCTTTCCCATTCTAGAAAAAAATTGGACTAACTTTACTATTTTCTTATTTTTTAATGCAAAAAAGTGTATTTTTTCCAAAAAAATGGCATTTGTAAGACCGCTGAGCAAATACATTGTGACAAAGTATTGCAACCATTTTATTGTCTAGGGTCTCTACTAAAAAAAATGTATAATGTTTGGGGGTTCTAAGTAATTTTCTAGCAATAAATGCTGATTATAACTTGTAAACAACAAGTGTTAGAAATAGGCCTGGTCCTAATTGGTTAAAGTATGTTTCGATGAATACATGTGAAAACAACTGTCTGTACTACTGTGTGTTATCATTACACTATATGAGGGTTTTCTGAGCCCCTCCTGTTCACAGGGTCATAGAAACCCTCTGGAAATAACCCAGATGTGCAGCATGCAAGGGCTTATGAAGAAAGCATGAAGGTTTACTGTTGGATACCTGTGAAGGTCCTCATTTGTCCAGTTTATGGTATAGCTACTGTAGCACTGCTCCCGTAGGGACTGCTAAATATTAACTCAGCGGGCACCCTTGATTACTAACACACGGTTATAAACAAATGTAATTCTTACATTCCTCTTGGCTCTCCACTTCAATAAAAAGTCCAGGGGTATTGTGTTTTTTGTTGTTTATTTTGACTTGGGGATAGGAGAAGGGAATAGTGGGATACTCCAATTAAACTATTCACAAATCTGAGGACTTCTATCTTCACAACTCCACTTGTAGGTATGGAACAGCCAGGCTGTTAATTCATCCTGCCACTTTAGATAAATGGGGTTAAGTCTCTTGCTTTCTTTATCCTCTCTCTCTCTCTCTCTCTCTCTCTCTCTCTCAAGAGGACTTGGTGGACAATATCTTATCTTATCTTTAGGATACTCTCCCTAGCATCCTCTTTCTGCTGACACCCATCCACTGACTATCCTATGAGCAGGGTTGGCCCCCCTCTGGTCAGGCCCCTTGACACGAGTCCTTGTACCCATGATACTGCAGCCATAGGGTCTCCAGTGTCTCCCTTTTTAGTCAGCTTCCCTGGACCTCTGGGTTCAGCTCCTCTCAACCGCTCCTCTGGCCCTCAGGACGACCTCCTGCGACTGCATGGCACCTCTACAGAGGTGGAGGCAGTCACCCCCTCCCTCCGGGACTCCGCTCTCCAACAAGTACAGTACAGTATCCCAGCATGTACCGAGGCGACCTGCCCTCTGCCAATCATCAGGACTGTATCAAAACCCTATGCATCCATTCGTCAGGTTTCCTCCAACTGTCCAACATGCCTCCCTATTGGACCAGCATGAAACACTGTCCAGACTGAATGAATCGCATACTGAGCACAATGAGCAGACCTCACTAACAGATCCTGCTCTCTGGTAGGCAAAGAGCAATATAGATTTACCTGAAGCCTCTCTGGTAAGCAGACAAAGCTCAAGACTATACCCTCACACTAGCACCTAGCAGGGTGCTACACTCACCCCCCGCCAAAAATTAGCCATGTCCTCACTGGCTCTGGGCAGCCGCCCCTACAAAAATTCTTTATACAAAATTTTTTTACGGAGTATCCCACTAACTTGGAAAAGGGGAAAAAGGGAAGTAAAATATGTACAGGGCCATGGGGCATACCCCATATGTGGCCAGTGAATACAATAAATTACGTAGAAAAATATATGACTCTGCTGTACAAATATTCACACATTTACTGTATATACACATATCAGGTGCATTTATACCAATGCACCCCCCGCCAAACAAAAATCTTCTTGACAGGTTTAGACATTACCCTATCTAGCTAACTAAATACAATATCTACATTATAGAGACGTTTACATTGAGCAGTGGAGCGCCTATCCAGACCCGGAAGTCCCAAGCAAGCCTGCAAAGGAAAAGAAAGTTAAGCACAAGATGCACATTGTTACCTATTTACGGTGAGACTGTCCTCTTCTCAGAGGAGACATTATCTCTAACTGACATTCCCGTACAGATCTTCACCCCTAAGGGCACGATTGACTTGACGTTCTGTTGTGTACCTGTAATAGACAACAAACAGATCCTGCCAAGCTAACACTCCACCATTGATTCCTACCGAGAATCATATTTTTTACTAAATAATAGACACAGTCCCTCTCAGACATCAGGGCACTGACTATCTCTCCTATTATAGTCAGACCCACAAGTTCAGAATGAAGAAATGCGGAGCCCACCCGACTGATGTTCACAGTGTCCTCTCCTTCGGTAAGACAAGCTGTTTTGCTGGAGCCTGAGCAAACTTGTCTAACTTGTGAGTCTCTGCAAATCTCTTCAAGGGGTCCTTCACTCTGACCTCCCCTTCTCTGAAGAGACAATGAGCCACTACCTCCTTTTTCCAAGGTAGCAACTCACGGATTTCTTTCAACCGGCCCACTGGCCCAACAGGATCTTCACAAAGTGTCCTTTAAGCAAAGTATCTTTGTAAGGCATCCTCTTTCATCCTTCAGCCATCCTGGCCCACTGGCCTAAGGTCTCTGCAGAATGTCTCTAACACATGTTGTGATCCTGTCCCGTTGGCCCTAAAGATCTTTCACAGAGTATCCAGTGGACATGTCTTCTTGTAGAAAGCTGTAGCACAAAGCCAATTGTCTTCTAAAGTTCTTTCAATAGGAAATCTTTGTGGGTTAGTGGGTCGACCCTCTTCCACATAGAAAAATGCATGGTGGTAGTTGTTTTGTCAAGTCCCCAACTCCTCTTGCAAGGATAGAAGGGAAAGGGGATTTGGAAATAGGGCTTCTGGCCCTAACAGCAACTTTGAACTCAGTAAAATCTCTTTAGGCACTCTAGCCCCTTTAACTGTAACATCACATCTTGAACAACACTCAGGCTAACTAGCCTTTTAATGAATCAGCTCTTCTGATAAGAATAGTGACTGAGCATTCTCTACAATAGTAATCGGGATGAGGAATCCAGATAGTTTTCCCCGCAGGGTCCTTAATTCGAACAGCTCAAGCCTGCCTGTTCCATTTGGGGTGGTGAACTTCGACACAGTCTATGTGGATGGACCGCCCCAAGTTCCAGTCAGCCTTCACAGATAGAAAGGTGTCCCACAACTCAGGCCTCTTCTGGTTGCGAAATGGTTTTGGGATGTATAGGAAAACCCAAACCGCTTCATCACACCATCCCTCTCTCTTTGCCTCGATTTCCTCCATATTCTCCCGAGGAGCGTACGGGTAGTCATACCCATATTCCAGGGCCACCTTCTGGATCAGGCGCTGGCATTGAGAGAACCTGGGAAGTCTCTGTCTCTCTCCTCTCCCAGGTGTGGTGTATAAGGTCTCCTCCCTCTTGATAAGACTAGCATAGGCTTCATTCTGATCCCGGGCCCGAGTGTAGGTGGGAGGAGGGGATAAATCTGGGACTCTTGTGGCATAGGCCTCACAGAACCCTAAGTTCCTGGCACACTGCATACGAAGTACAGCCCCCTCGGTCTCATCATTGAGTGAACTAGGACTTGCAGAGCTGCTCCTCCTCTCTGTTCCCCAGTCCCATTCAGTCTCTTCCTCGGACTTACACACATCAATGCCCTCTTCCAGGGACCCAAACAGAAATTGGAAGCGGAGTGACCTTATGTTAATGGCTCCAGCCTCTTCCTCGCTGGATACACTAGAGGCCTTCCTCTCAGGAGCCCATTGATCCCCTCTGCAACTTTAGGAGTGGCGCGTTCTGCATCTGCAGGAATTACTGGACCTTCTTGTGGCCGCAACTCAGACTGCACAATCTGTGTGCATCCCACCTCCGAGATGCGGGTCTCCCTGGCCTGGCATACTGTGGTGTAGGTCTGCGCTACTGGTCCCAGCCCCAGCAGTGCTCTCAATACTCCTCTTCCTCTGCCCACAGGGATCCCTGTCGTGGTGTGAGCAACTATCGAGTGACTCCTATCTCCCAGCTCACACTTTGTCTTCTGGGCCGACAATCACTCCGCACCGCCTGCATCAGCATATCACCACAGTGCCAACACTGACTCCACGTCCGCAGCTGCATTTACACATTCAGGCATCGGCTACATACCAGCCCAAGATGCTGCTTGTCCCCCCTCCGCTGCACAAAGCCAGTTTCCTGATGGGCACCAATCGCACTCTTGTGTCCCACAGGGTCGAGTTCAGTGATTCCGCTTGCTTCTCAGGTACTCCGCCAACACGTGGGATAGCCCCTGTGCTCCAGGCTCACTCTGGCATCCACCATCTTGCTCCCCCACACATGTGTCTGCTCCTCAGCTACACCAGATGGCGGAAGTGATGTCTCAGCTCTCTTCCTCCCCTCGGATTGGCAGCTCGCAGGCGGCGATTCCACCCACGACTCCAGACTAGCTGACTCTCTGGAGGTGGCTCCTCCTGTAAGGCAGATCTTTTTATTGCGCGTTCTCGTGTGGTGCACTAACCCCTTCGCTGCTGCTACAACTCTGCTCAGTGAGCACGAATTGCACTGCGTTAAAGACTGTGTTCACCGACACACACACATCTGCCTCTTCCCTCTGTACTTGGGCCTCAGTTGCACTTTTTCCTTCATAAGCCAACTGATCTCCCATACTGCCAGTGAAACTTGTCCCGCTGTCATTAACTGCACGGCCAACACTTTTCTTCACAGTACATGTACAGACATGACCCCCGACACACCGATCCCTGCGTCCCGGTGTTCCGTGAGAATTACCTACCCGTGAGAAAAACCTACCCCTCGTCACTTCCGGTGTACGAAAGTGTCTGTAACGCGGCGGTTTACATTAAAACAGCTCGCCAGAAATATCAGTCATCTCCACTGCTATCCCTGACACTTCCCTGGTCTCGGCTACTAAATATTAAACCGGCGGCGGCTGTACGACAACATAAATCACGGAGCCGAGAGCCGCTTTTATATTTAGTAGACAAGTTCAGGAAAGTGACAGAGCAAGGAGCGGAGCTTACTCATATTGCAGCACAGCTGTTTTAATGTACCCGCCGCGACGGTAGGTTTTTTTCACGGAACAATCATCATTTCATACTAGTGCGCATGCGCACTAGGGGCTGTGAGCATGCGCACTGCCAGGGTAGGTTTTTCTCACGGGGTAGGTAATTCTCACGTTACACCGGCTCACTGCTTTCTCCATCAACACTTGAAAGCACACCTGCACCGATTACTGTAAAGCAGACACAGTTCTCCTGTACAATACAACACATTCCTTCTCCATCAACGCTCCAGCACTTTACTTGGGAAAACATACTGTTTCTTTGGTAAATGTCCATTCGTTGCCCATAGCAACCACTGCCGTGATCATGACTTCTCAATACACTTTCACTGATCACTGTAGAGCAGACATTACTTTCTTCACTGACACTCCAGCACATTACTTGGAAAGACATGGCATTACTTGGTCAACTACTCGGCCGTTGCCGGTAGCAACCGTTGCTGTTAACCCAGGGGTACAACGACAATGCCACCAAATGTAGCACTGCCCCCATAGGGACTTCTGAATATTAACTCCGCGGGCTCCCTTGATTACTAACACACGGTTATAAACAAATGCAATTCTTACATTCCTCTTGGCTCTTCACTTCAATAAACAGTCCAGGGGTATTGTATTTTTTTGTTGTATATTTTGTAATGGGGATAGAAGAAGAAATAGTGGGATACTCCAATTTAACTATTCAAAAATCTGAGGACTTCTATCTTCACAAATCAACTTGTAGGTATGGAACAGCCAGGCTGTTAATTCATCCTGCCACTTTAGATGAATGGGGGTTAAGTCTCTTGCTTTCTTTATCCTCTCTCTCTCTCTCTCTCAAGAGGACTTGGTGAACAATATCTTATCTTATCTTTAGGATACTCTCCCTAGCATCCTCTTTCTGCTGACACCCATCCACTGACTATCCTATGAGCAGGGGTGGCCCCCCTCTGGTCAGGCCCCTTGACACGAGTCCCTGTACTCACGATACTGCAGCCACAGGGTCTCCAGTGTCTCCCCTCTCAGTCAACTTCCCTGGACCTCTGGGTTCAGCTCCTCACAACCGCTCCTCTGGCCCTCAGGACGACCTCCTGCGACCACATGGTCCCTCTACAGGGACTCCAGGACTTCGCTCCACAACAAAAGACCCCGAGCACATGTGCTCCTGGCTTTTATACAGTATCCCAGCATGCACCAATGCGACCTGCCCTCTGTCAATCATCAGGACTGTATCAAAAGCCTATGCACCCATTCATCAGATTTCCTCCTGTAGCGGACTGCCATTATCTGATAATGCAGACTTACTTTCTGCTCCTTCAGACTGTCTCTGTGTACCTCTGGTGTTAGTCTCAGGTTTCATGCATCATACTCCTGAGACTGGAAGAAATGCATTGTGGGGACTGTAGTCTTCTGTAAAGTGATTACTATGTGGCTGGATTATTTAAGAACTATCTTTCCCAGCAAGCCCTGGAACAGTGAAGCATCTTGGGAGAGGCTATAAAGGTATCTGCTTAACGGGCTTGGAGCCTCTTGCCTCCTGGGATCCACCGTGTGCACATCTCTCTGCTGAACAGAGAAAGAGATAGCAGGCTGCGGCCTACTGCACACCTCCTATCTGCGTACAGACTCAGTCCTGGAGGGACAGATGTTCATCGCAGCATCGCAGACATCCTTGCAGCATCACTGATCGTGTGAGGTTGGTGGGACTCACAAAGACAGCAGAGCACAGCCATCCTGAGGCCACAGAGCGTGGAGGATTGCCATTGCCTGTCATTCCAGGATCCTCATGGATGGACATCAGGATTTGGTGAGAGAAAACCTGCTCAGAGTTCAGACACCAGTCACTACAGTTCTTGTTACACTGACCACAGACACTTTGCAATTGAATCAGCCACCAGGTCTTTCGAGATTATAATCAGCTGTAGCACCCTCCTAGTTAGGGGCTAGGTAAAGGCATTTATTTGCTCTCCTGCTTATCAGGGAGCAGGATTTTTTGTTTTGCCTGTTACATGCAAAGGTGTGATTCACTTGGCCTGAGGGAGTGTCCCCACTGTATCCAATAGGAGAGCCTGTTGGACAGTGGAGGAAACCCAGCCAGTGACACACAGGCTTTTGTGGCTGTCCCAGTGGGAGGGCACTACAGTGCTGCATCCTGGGATTGGTTATAAAAGCCAAGGGCACATGTGACAGGGGGTCTTTGGGTGGGAAGCCAGGTCCCGGGAGGAGGGTTATGGCTGCCTCTCCTCCTGTCAGGTTGGAAAGTGGTTACAGGCAGTCGGCCTTGTGGACCACAAGTGTGGGGCTGAGCAGTGTGGTCCAGTGGAAACTGACAGCGGAGCAGTGGCAGAGATTCCTGCAAAAAACAGTGTCCGCGAGTAACAGGGAGCTTGCCAGGGGTCTGCCCAGGAAGGGGATCACTCCAGGGAAAGTCAGTGGACAAGAGCCAGCACACTGTAAGATCCTGGTACCTTCAGTACCTTCTAGCCTCTTATTTCCGGGTTGCGTTCCACCATTCAGGTAGGTGGAACGCATATAGCTGCATGTCTCTTTAACAACTGATGATGTCATCACTAGGCGCCGCTCTGAGCGGCTATTTCAACCCACGGTCTGCACTCACAAGGTGTTCGTGCAACCGCTCATAATACAAGCCTGACTGACGCTGCCGTATCCTCCAGCTATCTTCCCTATACCTGGACTGACCGGAGCCTCGCTACTTGATCCTTTACCTCGCTACCTGATCCTTACCCTCGCTCACCAGCTTGTGATAAGTACCCCGCAGGGGATCCCTTCCTACCAAACCACTTGCTATATCTTTCTGCATGATAAGAACTGTTACTAAGCTCTAAGATACATGCTCTTCACCAGCTATCACCTGCAGCGTTACCTAGAGTGTTAGCTCTTGAACCTACTACCATCTGTAACCTATATCCTTCTATTTGCTTAGCATCTCCTGTACACCTCATCTGTTATCACCTATCACCTATTACTTGTACATGATTGCTATCTCTCCTGCATACTATCTATCACCATCTGCTACCACTCCTGCAACATTACTACCTGAGTGCTTATTATTAACTGCTATCACTACTCAAGCCTATCCCTTCAGTATATCACCTCAATACTATTGCATAGACAACTATCACTCCAATAACATCTTCTCTGAGTGTTTGTGTGTGTGCATACTGAATCAGGCTGAGCCACTGTGATGAGTCAAGAGAGTTGGATAAAGTGATTCAACACATCTCTACACGACTACTGAGTGGAAACTCTGCAGCTGCAAATCCAGTTCACTAAATCAAACCCCAGAGCGTTACACACACACAGTGAGTAAAAAAGGGGGTGCCAAGTTAGACCCTGAAGAGAAACTCAACATATAGTTCACCTTTGAAATCTTCACCTCAGTGGCAAAGTGAAGCAGCGGCCTTGCCGAACAAACCACAGATAGTTGTCCTCAAGTTTGTGCATAGTTGCTAGTTGGAGTATTCCACTCATCCCTTCTCCCATCCCAGTTCTAAATAAAATACAAAAACAACATCCCCTGGACTGTTCATTGACTGAGCCGAGGACTTAAAGCAATACGTTTATTTGCCTAATGCTATGGGTAACCCAGGGGAATCCATTCTCAGCAGCTCCCAAGGGGGCAGTGCTACACAGCTATTCTGCATTGCTTGTTATACACAGAGTCATATTGGGAACTGTTCATTTAATGAGCTCCAACTGCCGGTGAAGATCTTAGCAAGACCTTGCAAGTAGAACATT
Source organism: Pelophylax lessonae (assembly GCF_965119305.1). Lineage (NCBI taxonomy): Eukaryota > Metazoa > Chordata > Amphibia > Anura > Ranidae > Pelophylax > Pelophylax lessonae. The sequence goes on along the minus strand of NC_138774.1, from coordinate 38,783,925 downwards.
GCTATATTGTTGCTCTGAAGGGGACACATTACTGATATCTAGATTATTTCATCTCTCATTGGGATACAGTAATTATAGGCCGCCCCGGGGTTCCCCTTTAGCCTGAGTGCTTCACAGTAACAGTATATATAGGTTTTTGAGAGATTCACATGCATATTTCAAGAGATTGTGTTTATTAGTACCATTGGTGTTATTAAAACCTGTTTTCTCACTGTCTTTTTGATGTTAGTTCAACTGAACCCTGGCGGTTTATCCAGGGTATAGTTGACTAATATAATTTTACAGGTTCTTCTTCGGAGTAAAGTTAAAGTTCATTCATATTGTGTCATTTAAAGGTATACACTCCCAAATTACCAGGTGTGCCAGTGGGGCGGAACTTGTTCTTGGGGTTAAAAGGCCGGACCCGTTTTACTTAAGCGGCTCCTGCGGGGGTAGCGCTAAACTCCCACTGTCCAACATGCCTTCCTATTGGAACAGCATCAAACACTCTCCAGACTGAATGAATCGCATACTGAGCACAATGAGCAGACCTCACTAACAGATCCTGCTCTCTGATAGGCAGAGAACAATATAGATTAACCTGCAGCCCCTCTGGTAAACAGACAAAGCGCAAAACTATGCTCTCTCACTAGCACCTACCTAGTGGGTGCTACACTACTAGTAATTTTTCACATTCAAATGAACTACTTGTAGCTCATTCAGGCTGGGTTCACACTAGTGCGAACTTTCCCCGCATCCAATTCGAATGACAGGAGAGTGTGCCCAGCTGTCAATGGAGTCGGTTCACATCTCAAGGTTCACATGGCGGCTGTGGAGTTGATTGCACAGGGGTCCTGTGCAACTTTGGCTCAGTTTTCGGTCTGAATTCAGACAAATATTCGGGCCTGGTTCATAACTGAAACTGAGAACAGGGACGCACCTGCTGTGAGCCACGTCCGTATTAAGTGTGAACCTAGCCTAAAACTGCTTACTCGGTTCTAAATAGTGTCAGGAAAATGACCCAGCATTTATCCACATGGGTAACACAGACACATTCATCCATGGAAAGGCAAACGACGTTTGTCCAAGAACAAGACGGGAGTTGTAAAAATTGTGGCGCCCCTTGTGATAGCTTTATAATTCCATCTTTGGTGTCAGGCAGTCTGCATAGGAGTTCAACTTTTGAATGACATGGCTGAAACTGTAGTAAGAGCACCTGGGTCAAGATGTTAAAACTGCATTAGCCTCGATTCACACTATGAACCACATATGAATAGTACAGGAACCGTACTGCATTCCTTTACAATTCACATGCAATTCAGTGTGGTGCAATTTAAGTCCATTAATTTTGTAAGGGCTCAAATCGTACCGCATCGCACCAAAATCATGCATGTAGAAATTCTGGAACCACACTGCAACCGGATCACATGGTCGTTTTGTACCATGTGATCCGCTGCAGGCAAACGCACTGCATTTGGGATGTTGTGTCACTCACTGCAGATTGCAAGGGCAGTGCAATTTGAAAGCGGTTCGGGGAACAGTGCTGGGACAAGGCCATATGGTGCCCAAGGCGAAGATGGCAAACTGCGCCCCCCCAGGAAAGGAATCTGCTGGCGGCAGAAGTTCACCATAGAGAATACCGAGGACCGGATGGTCCCCGGCAGTCTCTATGGCTCTCAGAGGCCCAGGCGCGACATTACGTCGTCACGTCTGGCCTGGCAGTTCTCTGCCGTGATCTTGGATAGAAAGGCCGAGATCTTTTTTTTTTTTAATCTCAGTTTTTCCTGCCTAGAGAGATGTAGGGACTTATAAACCTCAGATCTCTCTGTACTTGTCATGTCCTGTTCTTTTTACAAGGGATGTTTAAATTTCTTGTATTAGGAATGAAAGTGATCAAAGAAATATACTGTATATTTAAAAGGAAAGTGTAAAAATATAAAAATAAAATAAACAATAAAAAAAAAATGTTTTAAAGCGCCCCGTCCCCACATGTTCGCATGCAGAAGCGAACGCATACGTTCGTCACGCCCACATATGTAAACCACGCATGAAGTAACGTCGCGAATGTTAGAGTGACAGCAACAATTCTAGCCCAAGACCTCCTCTGTATCTCTAAACTGGTAACCTGTAAAAAACGTTAAAGTGTCGCCTATGGAGATTTTTAAGTACTGAAATTTGGCGCCATTGCACGAGTGTGCGAATTTTAAAGCGTGACATGTCAGGTATCTATTTACTCTGTGTAACATTAGCTTTCACAATATACAAAGAAATAAGCCTAACTTTAGGGTTTTTTTTTTTTTAATGGAACTGTTTAAAAAAAAAAAAAATAACTTTGAAAAATTGCTGCACAAATACCGTGTGACATAAAAGAGTTGCAATGACCACCATTTTATTCCCTAGGGTCTCTACTAAAATATATATATATATAATGTTTGGGGATTCTGAGTAATTTTCCAGAAAAAAAATTATGATTTTTACATTTAGGAGAGGAGTGCCGAAACATGCCTGGTATAGAAGTGGTTAACTGTCCCAAGAATCTCTTATGGCAAGTGGACCAGGAAACTATAACACAGATGGTCCCCAAAATACAAACGGCTCACTCGCCGTAGTGTAAAAATCTTTAAAAACTTTATTTAACCGGTTGCCGACTGTGCACAGTATATTTATTGCGGCAGTCAGCCCCGGTCAGGCAGAGTGACGTAGATCTACGTCGCTAGCCTGTCACCGGGTTTTGAGCCAATAGCGGGCAAGCGCGCACCCGCTGAGGCGCGCGCCCGCCTCGGCTCATTCACAGAGGAGTCCGGGCGTGTGACCGGCGGACCCGATGTCCGCCGGTCACACTACGATCGTCGGTAGAGCGGGAGAAAGACGGACGGCTTATGTAAACAAGCCGCCTGTCATTCTCCCTGTGTAAAAATGGAGATCAGACGGTTCTACTATGTAGAACCGTTGATCTCTGTTTTTACAATAGGAGACATGTCCCACCACAGTTAGAAATACGCCCCTAGGACACACTTAACCCCTCCCTCTCCAATACAGTTAACCTCTTCCCTGCCAGTGTCATTTTTACAGTAACAGTGCATATGTATAGCACTGATTACTGCAGTAATGTCACTGGTACCCCCAAAAGTGTCAAAAATGTCAGTCAAGGGTCCGATCTGTCCGCCGCAATGTCGCAGTACCGCAAAAAATCGCAGATCGCCGCCATTACTCGTTAAAAAAAAAACCCACCAAAAATGACAAAAATCTTTCCCTTTGTTAGTAAACGCGATAACTTTTGCGCAAACCAATCAAAATACGCTTTTTGCGATTTTTTTTTACCAAACATATGTAGCATAAAACAAATTGGCCGAAAATGTTAAAAAATTTAGATTTTTACATTTTTTTGGGGGGGAATTTCATATAAAAAAAAGTGAAAAATATTGTTATTTTTGCAAAATTTACGCTCTTTTTTTGTTTATAGCGCATGATCAAAAAAATCGCACAGGTGATCAAATACCACCAAAAGAAAGCTCTGTTTGTGGGAAAAAAAGGACGTGAAATTAATTTAGGTACAGTGTCGCACGACCGCGCAATTGTCCGTTAAAGTCAGGCAGTAAAAAAAATCGCAAAAAAAACCCTGGTCAGGAAGGGGGTAAAATCTTCCGGGGCTTAAGTGGTTAAGGTATACAATATTGCACTTACAGCAAGAAGAACATGTAATTGCATTAGGATCAAAATAAGCCGGCTGGCTAATGGCAGCTACCGGTCCTTCCGGGATTCGAGAAACTCGGTGACGTCAGCTGACGGAGTGATGTCACCGCGCTTCTCAAGGTCCGTGCAATCTGGTAAGCGAGCACTTAATACATGGTGGAGGTGACTGTCACAGGATCACTCAATAGAAGGTGGCAGATGGTGCGGATGTTACCAAAGAACCTTTATTAGCACATTGGGACTTGGTGTTTATCACTGGTGTTTGACTCAATTTGTAATATGCAGCATGAGGGGGTTAATGTATTGCGCTGGTCACTGATACATTAGTGACCAGTGGTAGTTAATTAACCCCTTTGTGCTGCATTAGTGGCACCAGTGTCAGTGTTACTGATGTATCGTGACCAGCAGCAATACATTAACCCCCTCATGCTGCATATTACAGAAATTAAATATAACTGGTAAATAACCTTCTCCCCTCAGCCAGAAAGAAATGGAGAGAGATGGAGGAAGGAAGGAAGGGTGCCCCTTACATCAGAGTACTCACTGGGAAGCAGAAGAGAGAAGGGAGGGAGTGGATGGATGAGATGGATGGATGGATCAGACTCCATCTTTCCTCTTCTGGTTGTTGCTGGTGCTCAATCTTCCCGCCCACACATTATCTTCTCTGAGGGCAGTGTGGGCGGGGAAAGCACAGGAGGGGAGGGGAGGGCAGGAGGAGGAGGAGCAGCAGAAGCAGCTCTCTATCCACTCCTGTCTGTGGGGGGAGGGGGGAAGTGTCAGCTCACCGGCTCTATCTGGCTGTGATCTGAAATTAAAGGCTTGTCTGCTCTAAGGCTTGTGCCGGGTACAGGAGCGCACTCGCACATCGTTGCAGGAGGTACAGCAACAAGCGGCTGGATCAATCACACACAGTTATGTTATAGAAGGCTTGTGCAGAAACTCCATCGGCCCTCCAGTGGTGCAACCACAAAGCCCCTCCTAGTATCCTCTCTTGACCACTGACACCCGCCCACTGACTATCTCTCATTGGGGTGGCCCCCCTCAGGTCAGGCCCCTTGACACAATCCCCTATACTCACGATACTGTTTCTCTAGGGTCTCCAGTGTCTCCCTTTCAGTCAGCTTTTCTGGACCTGGCTCAGCTCTGTTCCTCTGGCCCTCAAGACGACCTCCTGATGCCACATGCCACTGTTACAGAGGAGGAGGCAGGCACCACCCTCCCTCCGGGACTCTGCTCTCCAGCCAATGACCTCGCAGCACATGTTCTCCTGGCTTTTATACAGTATCCCAGAATGCACGAGGCAGCCAGTCTCTGCCAATCACTGGGACTGTATCAAAGCCTGTATACCCATTGGTCAGGTTTCCTCCCACTGTCCATCATGCTTCCATATTGGACCAGTGTGAAACACTCTCTAGACCCAATGAATCACACACTGAGCAGACCTAACTCACAGATCCTGCTCTCTGGTAGGCATAAAGTAATATTGCCTGCTGCTCCTCTGATAGGCAGACAGAGCCAAAAAAGATACTGTCTCACTAGCACCTACCTAGGAGGGGGCTACATTTGTATTGCTTCATAACATGATTATCTGTTATAAAACCAGGTGGGGGATGGTTGAGCTGATTCAGTGGTTCAATGGGCCACTTGACTGGGCTCCCCCCCCAGGCCTAAGGTTGCCAACCATCCCTTAAATGGGAGTGGGTACCTATCAAAACAAGGTACCTGCTCCCCCTCCCCCAAATGTGACAGTGGAAGGGGGGGGGGGTGTGAACTAGTGGAGCCTCCCCTTTTGGGTGGAGTTCTGCTTTATATCACTGTGTGGCTGCCAGGCTTTATTGATAATAATGAGCTTGGAATTATGTATCCTCCTCATGGCTCTGTTGGTAGAGATAAGCACAAAGTCTCCATAGTGTTCTCCCTCTGTAATGATTCCTCAGAGGTGTTCCCCTCCCCCTCCTCTGTGCTTCCTATGCTGGATCCATGTTCTCCTGAGGATCGGCGCTCAACTATTTCCCCTGATTGTATGATCAGCCGTCGGCGCATGCTCAGAAGGCACGCAGGTTTAATGAGATTACAGTATTCCTCCTTAGTTGTCAGATGTCCTCCTATCGGTGCAATGGGATTGTTTGTCACATCGGAATTCGGGACTGTGTGATGGATCGGGGTTCCGGGCTGTGTGGGGGAGGGGGGCACACATTGTACATACACCCCCGGTATAATATCTCCGCTCTTCTCTCACAGAGCCCGCTGATTATGTTTTGGAATCGAAGTTTGAATGTCACTACATGAACGGCACTCAGAAGGTGAGACTTCTGCACAGACTGTTCTACAATGAGGAGGAGTTTGTATACTTTGACAGCGATGTCGGACATTACATAGCGAAGACGGAGTTCGGGAGACCCTCTGCTGACTACTGGAACAAGGATGAGGATCTCATAGCACAAAGAAGGGCCGCGGTGCAGACATTCTGTGTACACAACTATGGGGTATTCCACAGCGTCACTGCTGACCGGAGAGGTGAGTGTGTCCTATGGATGTGTATTATATACTGAGATGATTGCTGTGTTTTGTATCCAGGAACAGACATATTCAGGCTGATTTACTAAAGAGGCAGAGAATGTTCCCACACAAGAAAAGTGACTATTCCCCTCAGGCTACATTTACACATGCAGCAAGATCGTCCGATCCAGGGTCAGGACGGGGGAATAGGAGGTGAAGGCGCCCCAGGCATTAGAATAATGTTAGGTTGGGGGGAGGGGCACCATGTGAATAGTTCCAGCCACTACAATCTGACCTCCATAGTCATCACTACTCTTCTCAGTGTGTAATGGGAGAAGTGACTAAGCCCAATCTGGAGAGCAGAAGAGAGGGGGGGAGGAGGTGCAGGCTGTGCTCTATCTCTCTCTATCTCTCCCTCCCCTGCATTAGGAATGTCAGATCAGGGTTGCAGTTGCCAGCATCTCTCCCCCCCCCCCCCCCCCCAACTAGCTGCCTGGCAAAATGGTTAAATTCAGCTTACCCTAGGCTCCTGCTCAACTCTGACATGTGAAGATGAGGAGAAGCCTAGAAGAAAGGACAGCACACAGACATCTGCCTCACTGTGGGGGAGATTTACTAAAACTGGAGAGTATAAAATCTTGTGCAGCTGTGCATGGGAGCCAATCAGCTTCTAACTTCAATGTTTTCAATTAGACCCCTTTCACACATACGGTCCATTCAGTCTTGTTTGTCTTCAGTCAACGTCTGTTTTAATCTCAGTTCATATCCGTTTTTCATCCGTTGTCATCTGTTTTTCATTTGTTTTCATCCGTTGTCATCCATTTTTACATAGAGATGCATTGATGTCCATTTTTCATCCGTCAATTGATGGATGAAAAACGGACAAATATGTGTGAAAGGGGTCTTAATCTCTTACAAAAAAAAAAAAAAACTGGAAGCTGATTGGATTGCATTCTCCAGCTCCGTGTTTTTCAACCTTTTTTCAGTCCAGGCACTCTTTAATTATAGTAAATGTATTAGTATGGGCAATAGCGCTACTCAGTAAAGTAAATATATATGGTATAGCACTATACAATCAATGCATTAAATCATATATAAATATAAAGGTGTTGGTCTCCATCCGTGAAATACACCATTTGCAAACAATCAATAAAGTGACACGTGCAACAATAATTAAAACGACTCAGTGCTGTGAATTCAAGTGAATTGTGAATCAAATAAATATATGTGAAAAATCTATAATATATACACTGGTAGTTAGGGCTGGGCGATATGGCTGAAAACTGTATCACGATATCAGTGTTTCATATCGGTCGATATCGATATATATTGATATTTTTTATTACCCATTTAAAATAAGGACCCTAGGGTGAGAATGCAGGGCGGCGGGCATGGTGCAGGAGAATGCAGGGTGACTGGCATGGTACAAGAGGATCCGGGGTTGTGGCTTGGGGGTCCAGCCAGTTCTTATTACAGTTCTTGAAAGTACTTTATGCTGCCTTGTGCAGCCAGCCCCCACACCCTGGGGGTCCAGCCAGTTCGTAGTCCGCCACACAGTAACCACCTAACTCCCCACCCAGTAACGGACCACCGCCTCGCGCCGCGCCTGGATGTGACGTCAGCTGCGGGCGCGCTGTGATGATCGGTACAGAGAACTCCCCCGGCCTGGATGTGACTTCAGTCAGCTGCCGGGAGAGGAAGCGGGCGGTGCATCTGTACAGGCCAGGGGCTGTGATAGGATAGGTACTATCCTATCACAGCCCCTGGCCTGTACGCACCGCCCGCTTCCTCTCCCGGCAGCTGACTGAAGTCACATCCAGGCGCGGCGCGAGGCGGTGGTCCGTTACTGGGTGGGGAGTTAGGTGGTTACTGTGCGGCGGACTACAAACTGGCTGGACCCCCAGGGCATGAAAAGTACTTTCAAGTATCGAACCGGTTATCGTTATTGATATCGAAAACAGTACTATCGCGATATATATCGATATCGCATTATCGCCCAGCCCTACTGGTAGTACAATAGACACAGATAACAAATGTGCAAAATGCAAAAAAAGTGCAATGTGTATATACAATTCCAAAAATCTTTAATTAGTGTCTATAACGAGAAAACAGAGCAGTGTTGATTATAGAGAATGACTCTCTATAACATAAATTCAGTCCTATAAATTACACCTCTGACCGGTGCTATGTGCAAATGAAAAACGTACAATCCAATGCATCAAGTGAACTATGGTGAGAGCAAAAGACGTATCAATGTGGTAATATACTTTGCCCTTTTCTGTGCTCAGTGCAGTGTTCCGTGCCCCTTAAGCATTCCACTTACCGCCATGCCCTCCCCATATAGGGGTATAACGCCTTGCACAGCAATAGGGTGGTCCTGCGGGTTCCCTCCGGATCCGTTAGGTCCTGGCAGGTATAGGAAGCACGTATCCTCAATGTTCCAGGGTGGTCCCTCAGTAGGCCCCAAGTATAGAAGATAAATACTCCATGGTATAGTATGTATAAACTTTTATTAAATCAAAAGTAATATCTACTCACAGTTTAGTGTTCAATACAGCCGGATGTCTGGGTGCGGATGCGTTCCAATGTCTGTGACCAGTCTAGTGGAAGTGACGTAAAGTCCAGCCCAACCAGTTTTGTCAGAATTGACGTCATCGGGAGCTCTACCTATACCTGTCAGGACCTAACGGATCCGGAGGGAACCCACAGGACCACCCTATTGCTGTGCAAGGCGTTATACCCATATATAAGGGAGGGTATTACGGTGAGTGGAATTTTTAAGGGGCACGGAACACTACACCGAGCACAGCAAAGGGCAAAGTATATTACCACATTGATACGTCTTTTGCTCTCACCATAGTTCACTTGATGCATTGGATTGTACGTTTTTCATTTGCACATAGCACCGGTCAGAGGTGTAATTTATAGGACTGAATTTATGTTATAGAGAGTCATTCTCTATAATCAACACTGCTCTGTTTTCTCGTTATAGACACTAATCAAAGATTTTTGGAATTGTATATACACATTGCACTTTTTTGCATTTTTCACATTTTTTATCCCTGTCTATTGTACTACCAGTGTATATATTATTAATTTTTCACATATATTTATTTGATTCACAATTCACTTGAATTCACAGCACTGAGTCGTTTTAATTATTGTTGCACATGTCACTTTATTGATTGTTTACAAATGGTGTATTTCACGGATGGACACCAACACCTTTATATTTATATATGATTTAATGCATTGATTGTATAGTGCTATACCATATACAGTGGAATTTCGGTTTACTAGTACCGCGGTTTACGAGCAACTTGAAAGACGAGCAAACATTTTTAATTTTTTTTGCTTTGGTTTGCGAGCGCTGCTTTGATATACAAGCGGCGCCCGCACCCGGAAGTGACGTCATCAGCCGAGTGCCGAGTGTCTCGGACTTCTGCGGAGCGGAGCGGATGGGCGGATGGAACCCCTGCACCTGCATTCTAAAGAGGCACAAGTCAGGCTCAGGCACAGGTGAGTTATAAAAGGAACCAAGATACATTACACAGGGCTGAACAATGAGATTATACAGGGCTGGTTAGCTACAGTATATACTGTGCAGTACTGTATGTTCTTTTCACAGCCTGGGGACCCATTACAGTACAGTATAAACAAATCTACAGTGTACAGTACTGTACAGTATGTTCTTTTCTCTTTCTCAGTACTGTATTTTGAATTTCAGCTTAATTTGTTTTATTTCTACAGTACACTTTATACTGTATTTTGTACTGCTATAATGAATAAATGTTTGTGGAACGAATCATCTGAGATTCCATTATTTCCTATGGGAAAATCCGCTTTGATATACGAGCGCTTTGGATTACAAGCATGCTTCCGGAACGAATTATGCTCGTAAACCAAGGTTTTACTGTATATTTACTTTACTGAGTAGTGCCATTGCCCATACCAATACATTTACTCTTTCTGGCTTCTCACCTGTTGGGAAGTTTTCTGGGTAGGCAGCAACTCCCTTTCTTTTTCTTTTTCTTTATATATTTTTCCATTGCGCGGGATCTATCCCATTTATAACAAACTCTTTAATTATAGACAGTCTCGAGGCACCCGATTCTAAAATGTAAAAAAGGATTGTACACAGAATGTTCCCTTTATGGGGTGCCTATGGGTTGGCTACGCTGGTCGCAGAGTCCTGGCCACAGCCCCCCTGGTTGCCTCTTCTCCACCTACTCCTAAGTTTGACCCATGGTTATTGTAGCCGTTATTTTGTTAAGCGCATCTGGCTTGCATTTATCTTGTCACTCTGTTTACCAATTGTTGTTACCTGTTTACTTTGTTCTCCAATAAAATGTTTGAACCAGAAAAAAGGATTGTAATACCATTACATAATGCAGCAGCATCCACACATAGGACATCCGATGTTCGAGGTGATTTATTCTTCTAAAGCAAATACTTTTGCACACTGGTACTGACTAGTATTCCAATGTTTCTCTTCTCCCTCAATATCTCTCCATCAGTCAGCTAATGTCACCCCAGTGCTGAGAGGGGCACAGGCCGGTCATACAAGGATGGTGTGGAGGCGACAGACATCCTCCTTATTAACTGATGACATCATTGGTTGTTAGGATGTCAGTGTCTAGAAAGTCGTAATGGTGCATAATGAGAATCCGTGGCTTTATGTAACTAAAGGGCAGGATTCATCCACCTACTGGCTTTTATACAATTTTTAGGCAGTTTATCAAGGCACTGCCCCAGCCTTAGTAAATCAACCCCTATATCTGAGGTCTGTGTGCTTGAGTGAGGGGAGAACTGCACTGGGGACATGGGGAAGCAGAGTAAGAAACATTTGTTCTGGGATGAGAGTGTGCTGGGGGGTGGAGGAGAAGACAATTAGGCAAGGTGTGATTGGTTGGGGGGGATTGAGGTGGCAGAGGATTTGTTCTGGTAGGTGATTTGGGGGGTGGAGGGGATTTGTGCTAGCAGGGGAGATTTTATCCGGTGGGGGATTTGTGTTAACATAGGGGATCGGGGGGGGGGGTGCTAGGAGGGGAAATTTGGGGGCTTTGTTCTGGTGTTCTGGGGGGGGGGGAGGGATTTGTGCTCATGGTGAAATTTGGGAAAATTTGTGTTAGGGAGGGGGATTTGGGGTGGAATATTGGGTGGGGGAAAAATAGTTGCACAAGGAGAGGAAAATTGGGAGACGATTTGTGCTCGGAAAGGGGATCTGCACTGGTTGGGGGGGGACGATTTGTGCTAGTTAGGAAATTTGAATGGAAGGATTTGTGCTCAGAGGGGAAATTTGAAGGGTAAAAGATTTGTGCTAGGATGGGTGATTTGTGGAGGGGGTGATTTATGCTAGGATGGAAGATTTGGGGAGGGCAAGGATTTAAGCTGGGAGCTTGGATGGGGGCTCAAAGATTTGTGTTGGGAAGGGGGATTTCAGCAGGGAGGGATTTGTACTGAGAGGAGAATTTTTGTTTGGGAGAATTTTGGCTTGCAAAGAGTATATGTGCTTAGCATGCAGATTAGGGTTTAATTTTTTTTTGTTTGAGGGGAGGGGGATTTTGACAACACATCAATGTATTTATCTTGGGGAGGGGGTCTGGCATTATCGCCCCGGGCGCTAGAAGACCCTGTCCTGGCACTTGAAACACCTGTGAAAAACAATCCACAGTCAGATAATTTTTCAAGGGCATCTTAAAAGGGGAGCTAATCTCTCTTAATGGATACTGACAATTTTTAATCCTTATGTTGTCAGCATTAGCTAAAAACACAGCTCAACCACATGTTTTTACCACCCCTTCCCCCAAATGCTAGTGTAAACCAGCCCTTATCCACACATGTACAGATTAAATAAATACACCATAATTTTCTTTTTTTATGATTGGATAGTTGAAGTGAATCAGCCTTGTCTTTTTGTGTGAACATTTTCAGCTTCTCTACTAAATCAGCCTAAGTGATGATGTACAGTGTCACTGCTGACTTCCTATTCTGGGATGGGTACTGTCGGGGTCAAGAACTCAGTTTATATAATTCATGCAATTCTCTCATTTTTCTTGTTATATGTATATAAGGCACCATTGTGCTGGTCACCTACCCAACCAGCAATACAGGCATACCCCGCTTTTAAGTACACAATGGGACCAGAGCATGTATGTAAAAGGAAAATGTACTTAAAGTGAAGCAATACCTTTTTTCATTTCCTAGGCAAGCTGGCTGGCTACAAATAGGATATGTTGTAGTTCTGGGTCCCCTCACATTGCTCCCTAAGTTTGGTATCCCTGTCACTTATGGTTTGGGAGTAATGCCATGCCAAGCTGACCAGGCTGTGTCCGTATTCACGAGTGTACGTAAAGTGAGTGTACTTAAAACGGGGTATGCCTGTACACTACTTCTGTGCCTTATACCAGTTGTATAGATTGTATGCTGCTGAACAAACTAAAGCAAATAAGACATGAACAGAGGATCAGTAAACTAAACTGATAAATATGAAGAGTCTTAAAGTTGTTGTAAACTTCAGACATGAAATATGAACAAAGAATACCTCTCTATAGTGTGTACTTGTCTCAATTAAGAGCACTAAGTGTCATTTCTGTCTGCTGCCTTCTTTCTCTATTGGCATGAGTCATTTCGAACAAGTTTTCCTGACACCAAGAGAAAAAAGGTGACTGGGGAGGGACCTCCAGCACACAGCCTGTGATTGATGACCTCAGCTCTGTTCCTGTGAGCTGCGTAAAAGGGTGGGTCTCTTCCTTCCAGTCAGCTATCAGACCTCTCCTCATTGAGCTCTGCAGTGTGTAACTTCAGTTCCCACTCCCTCTGTTTTCGTAAAGCTCAGACAAGCTGTATAAATTCAGCACTTTAAAGCGGAGTTCCGGCCACAAAATCGACATAATCGATTTTGGGCCATGCGCTTGCTTCTAGTCACCTGAAAAAGAAATGGATAATTACGATTTTTTTTTTTACTTACCTTGTTATTGCAGAAAAATATACTCACCTTTATCCACTTCCACCCTCTGTGGCTGCGGCCCACGCCGTCACTTCCTCTTTGCATTGATTCCTGGGAGCTGAACGTCATCGCTCCCAGGAATCAATGCGCCTGCACCGGCCCCGCTCGTCACTTCCGGTGCGGCGCCTCATTCCCTGCTAAACAGCTTCTGGGCATGCCCAGAAGCTGTGGAGGAATGACGCGCGCGCACCGGAAGTGACGAGCGGGGCCGGTGCAGGCGCATTCTGGGAGAAGAGGACGCGCTGGCTTCAGCTGCCCACACCTGAGATGGCAGCGCTGGAGAAGAAATTTTAAACGTAAGTATTTCTTCTAAAAGGTAAGTGCGACCCGGGACAGTACAGAGGCTATCCATTATGGAATGTATTAGCCCTGACTGTCCCGGGGGTATTTTCATTGAAATTTTTTTTCTCTTACGTCCTCCGACAGTCGCCGCCTCCTCTAAGTCATCACTGTTGGGTATTGTCGACCTATCCATAGGACCAGCTAGGCATATAGACTTAGTCCAAAGACAAAAGGCATTAGCATATACACACCCATGGGGGCTGTCCCATCCGGTCAATACCCCCCCTGCATCACCACTCCCAACTCAGTTTTAATTTGCCTAGCGTCAGGAATAGTCAGGCTACCTTGTGCTGGGGCTTTCGGTCTCAGCCTTCCTAATCTCTTATTTGATTTTCTTTGAAAATGTCATTTTTTTCTCTCACTTTACTAGCTGTTTATTTTGTCAGCTTTAGTGTTAGTCTTCTCTTCGGATGAAGATGGATCATGCGGTGCTGGGATTCGGACTGACCGCCCTGGTTCTCCAGGGCACTGAGGGTCAGATGGACCCCCAGCCCGACATCGAGCGTTCAGCTATGGTTCGCCCTGGCACTACGAACGACCCATCCCTGTTCGCTGCAGGGATGCAGCCGTGAGGTGGCTACCTCACAGGACTCGTCTGCGGTTCTGCAGCGCCATGTCCCTGGCTCACGGCACTCCCTGTCAGATGAGGACAGAGGTTTATCCGTGCATAGAGGCTTCCCCACGCCATCTGGTACAGGTAAGTACTTTCTGTGTGGGGCCTCTGTCTGGGGTGGCAGTCTGTGTTGCTGTGTGTCCCCATGTCTGTGCCTGTGTGACTCCCTGTGCGATCCCTGCGGGGTTCGCTTGTGCAGATCTGTATGTTTGCCGGGGGTCCCTGTCCCTGTGTCACCTTAGGTGCATGTTTGGGGGTGCAGACGTTTTGTGCTTGTGCGGCGACTGCAGCGGACGAAAATTCGCCGGTCCGCCATCTTACTGTGGGCACACGTATATCGCTCCTCTGGGGCGATTGTACATGTCATTTTGGCGCCATCCGCCGCCATTTTGTGGGCGGTAGAACGATCGGTCCGACTGCATGTCAGCGGCCATTTTGGCGTAGCCTCCAATGCATCCCTATGGGGCAGCCATTTTCCCGGGGTCTGGCTTATAGTCCAGCCCTCTCCAGCAGCACTTCCTCTTTCCATCAGCAGCAAGGACACTGGCAGCAACGTTCTGCGGGCTCTGCAGGTTATTCCTCTCAATTTCCCTCTGTATTTCGCTTCTGGCTCAGTTTCTTTTCTCCTTTGGGGGTCTTTCATAGCGGTGGGCTGCGCACTCCGCAGCGCTTTTTAAAGGGGACAGTACACTTTTTTGCACTGTAGTTTACTTGGATAACTTGAGCCATGGATTCTCAGGAAAGCAAGTTTCCTCCAGCTTTAGTGGGGGGCCCCAGTTCTCCTGTGGCCCCCGCTGCAACCTGATCTGGCTGCTGTAGTTGCGACTTTGGTGGCAAATATGGAAATGCTGATGTCTGAATGGGCTGCGAGGAAGAGGCCCAGGTTGTCGCTCTCTTCGGATTCAGATGGGGATATGGCTGCTGCTGCTGCGGGCGTGCCCTTTTCAGGGTCCCGCTCATCTTTAGACCCCCCGGGGTCTGAGGGGGAGGCTGACATAGAGGGTGTTGACACATCCTCCCCAGGGTCACCTAAAGAACGGGCGACCATGGATGAGTTAATTGTTTCTGTTAAGGAAACCTTGCATTTAGAGGATGAGCCCTGTCCTCCGGGCGTTGTGTCCTCGTTTGGGACGCACAGGACCCGCAAGTCTGTGCAGGTTTTTCCCTGCCCTGCTGAATTTCATTACACTGTTAATGAACTGTGGCCCACGTTGAAATGTCCATTCCTGGTACCTAGTCGTTCAAATTGCTTTATCCTTTTGCGCCGGCTACGGAATCTCGATGGTGTGTGCCTCCACAGGTGGATCACACTGTGGCCGTGTTGAACAAGGCTACCTTGGTTCCTACTGAGGATACCCCGGTTTTCTGGGATCCCAAAGACCGGCGGTTGGAGTCTCTAGCCCGCCATTCTTATACGGTAGCAGGTTCGCTGCTCAAACCCGTTTTCGCGTCCGTTCTGGTGGCGCAGGCAGTGGCTGATTGGACTAAGATGCTTAGGAGCAATCTTGTGTCTGATGGCGTGCCGCCTGCCCGACTGGAAATGGTGGACCAGATCCATCAGTGAGTCATGTATTTGTGTGATGCAGCCTTGAATGAGGCCCCCTTGGTGGCTCGCCTCTCTAGTGTCGCGGTACTTAACCGGTGACTGATATGGCTGAAGAGCTGGTCGGCCGACCAGTCCTCACAGAAAACGGTTGCTGATTTTCCCTATGCTGGCTCTCGCCTTTTTGGCAAGGCGTTGGATACCCTGGTGAAGGGCGTCACGGGGGGCAAGAGCACTATGCTGCCCCAGAACCCGAAGCACAAGTCTTTCCGAGGCAAGCGGGGTTCTGCGCCTGGATCCAATAAGGGGTCCTTTCGTGCCTTTCGGAACCAATCCAAGGGCAAGCCCTTCAAGTCCCAGGGCAACCAGAAGAAATCCTGGGCGGGTAAGCAGAAGGCCGGCAATGCCGGCTCGGCGGGACTCTCCGCCTCTGCCTGAAGGGGCGCCCTCACCCATTTCAGGGGTGGGGGGACGTTTGCGCGGTTTCCTCCGACCTTGGCTGCTCCAGGTATGGGACCGGTGGGTCCAGGAAATCGTTCGATCAGGTTACAAGATCGAGTTCCTTTCCCGGCCGGCGGACAGATTCTTTCCCTCCAATCTCCATCTGCTTCCGGGGCGTCTGCAGGACTTGCATCAAGCGGTGCAGGACCTGCTTGCTCAGGGGGTGGTTGTCCTGGTGCCTCACCGGGACAGGTTTCGGGGGTTTTATTTGAATCTATTCACTGTGCCCAGAAAGGAGGGCAAAGTGCGTCCTATTCTGGACCTAAAAGCACTGAACCGCTTTGTGCGTGTTCGGAAGTCTCTCCGTTCGGTTGTGGCCTCCTTGAGTCCAGGAGACTTCCTGGCGTCGATCGATCTGAAGGATGCGTACCTGCACATCCCCATTTTCGAGGGTCATCAACGGTACCTTCGGTTTTCTATCGCAGAGGACCACTACCAGTTTGTGGCGTTACCTTTTCGGTCTCGCTTCGGCACCCAGGGTGTTTACCAAGGTGTTGGCACCGGTTCTGGGCCTGCTGCGGGCCCAGGGCATTGTGGTCCTGGGGTACCTGGACGATCTGCTTCTGAGATCGAGTGTCAGCCAGGACCTTGTGCGCGATCTGTCCATCACGGTACAGACGCTCCAGGAGTTCGGATGGACCATCAACGTTCAAAAATCAGCGTTGTTTCCATCGCTTCGCCTTCCCTATCTGGGTATGGTTCTGGATTCTGCTCAGGCAAAAGTGTTCTTGCCGGAGGACAAGCTCCGGACTTTACGGGACGAACTCGGTTCCTCAGGGACAACAAGTCCTCGTCACTCAGGGCCTGCATGCGGGGCCTGGGGTTGATGGTGTCAGCCTTCGAGGCGATACCTTTTGCCCAGTTTCACACGCGGGTTCTCCAGTCGGAGATCATGGCAAGGTGGGACGGACTTCCTCAGTCCTTGGATCTGGATGTCTCCCTGAGTCGCCAGACCAGATTGTCTCTTCTATGGTGGATCCGGTCCCCGTCGGTGGCGGAAGGCAAGTCCTTCCGTCCGTTGGTGTGGACAGTGGTTACCACGGACGCCAGCCTGTTGGGCTGGGGTGGAGTCCTGGGCACCCTGTCTGCCCAGGGCACTTGGTCGGAGGAAGAGTCTTCTCTCCTGATCAATGTGCTGGAACTACGAGCGATAAAACTCTGTCTTTTCCAGTGGTCGGACCGTCTCCAGGGCCTGCCTGTTCGTGTACAGACGGACAATGCTACTGCAGTGGCTTACATCAACCACCAGGGGGGCACCAGGAGTGCTCGAGCGGCCCGGGAGGTGACCGACATTCTGTCTTGGACCGAGACTCATGTCCCGGCGATCTCGGCAGTTCACATTCCGGGTGTGGAGAATTGGCAGGCCGACTATCTGAGCCACCAGACCATGGACCAGGGGGAATGGTCACTACACCCAGAGGTCTTTCAGATGCTGTGTGCGAGGTGGGGATCCCTGGACGTGGATCTGTTTGCATCCCGGCTCAATCGAAAGGAAGAAAGGTTCGTGGCAAGAACAGTCGCTGGCTTTAACGGCCTGGCTGTTGAGACCCAGGTCTTAAGGACAAGGGTCTATCCCCTGAGGTTATCCCTACCCTGATTAAGGCTAGGAAATCCTCCTCTGGTAAGATCTATTACTGTACCTGGAAAGCCTATTTTACCTGAGTCCAGGGGGTTCTCCCCCCGTTCTTACTCTTTCTCCAGTCTGGAGTGGACCAGCGCCTGGCGCTGGCCACGATAAAGGGCCAGGTGTCTGCACTGGCTGTCCTTTTCCAACACCCTGTGGCGTCTCATTCCTTGGTGCGCACCTTCATTCAAGGTGTGCGACATTTGGCTCCTCCCAGGAAGGAGCCTTTACCTCCATGGGACTTGAACTTGGTTCTGTCCGCGTTGCAGCGTGCTCCCTTTGAGAATATCAGGGAGATATCGTTGCCTCTGCTGTCGAAGAAGGTTGCCTTTCTGGTGGCGATCACTTCGGCTCGCCGGGTGTCGGAGCTGGCAGCTTTGTCTTGCCGCTCCCCTTACTTGATTATTCACAGGGATAAGGTGGTTTTGCGACTACCCCCATCTTTCCTTCCCAAGGTGATCTCTGAATTTCACCTTAATGAGGACATTGTCCTGCCTTCGCTTTGTACGAAGCCTAAACATCCGAAGGAAATTGCCTTGCATTCCTTGTATGTTGTCAGGGCGATCAGGGTTTACCTGTCGTCTACGGATTCCCTCTTTGTCCTTCCTGAGGGACCTCGGACCTCGGAAGGGCATGGCTGCGTCTGCAGCTACTATTGCCAAATGGATCAGACAGACCATTGAGCAGGCTTACGCCTTGAAGGGACGGGTTCCGCCTTTCCCTGTTAAGGCGCACTCTACTAGGTCTTTGAGTGCTTCCTGGGCCTATTGGCATCGAGCCTCGGTGGCTCAGGTGTGCAAGGCGGCGACTTTTTCCAAGTTCTACAAAGTAGACGTTCTGGCATCAGCTGATGCTTCTTTTGGCCGCAAAGTTCTCAGTGCGGCAGTGCCATGATGGACCCTTGCATTTTTCTCTGGGTCCCTGGCTGTTGGCATTTGCTTTCCTGGGCTGTTGCTCCTGTTGAGCATTGTTTTTTCTGTTGCCCAGTTGGTTCTCTTACGGTGCATGTAAGATTCCTTTCTCTGATGTAGGTACTGCGTTGCCTTTTCTACGGTTGCGTCTCCCACCCCTCATGTTTATACTGCTTTGGGACATCCCAACAGTGATGACTTAGAGGAGGCGGCGACTGTCGGAGGACTCAGAGAAAGTTATTTTACAGGTAAGATTTTACAAAAATTCCGTTTTTTTGTGGCCGGAACTCTGCTTTAAGGCCAGGTTCAGACTTAACTTGGATGCGGCTCACATCAAGGGGTCCGGTGCGTCCCTGTTCTCCGTTTCAGGGACAAATCGGACAAATCCAGCCTGAGTTTTTTTCCTGAATTCAGACCTGAAACAGAGCCAAAGACGCACAGGACTCCTGTGCAATCTGCTCAGTAGCCGCCATGGACATGTGTGAATCGGCTCCATTGAGAGCCGGGAACACTTTCCTGTCATGTGAATTGGATGCAGGGAAACCTACATCCAGTTTGCACTAGTGTGAACCCAGTCTACACGGATGTACAGAAGAGAGGACTGTAGATAAACTGGTACAACTTGCGTAGAAGGATTTGTTTAATCTCTGTGTATCAACTGAGGCCAGTCACTTTACTGGGTATATGTAAAGCCACATA
This sequence comes from Pelophylax lessonae, assembly GCF_965119305.1. Classification (NCBI taxonomy): domain Eukaryota; kingdom Metazoa; phylum Chordata; class Amphibia; order Anura; family Ranidae; genus Pelophylax; species Pelophylax lessonae. The sequence goes on along the minus strand of NC_138774.1, from coordinate 38,764,512 downwards.
CACACGATCAGAATATCGTACAAAAAATACAGCTATTGTTGTCCGAAGGGACAAACACGAAAAGTTTTCTCGTACAATACTAGATTGTATGATTTTCATTTAATCAGTACAGATTTTGTCTGAAAATACAACACAAATACATTTCATCACTTCCAAATTTTTATTTTGTCGTACGAGAATTTTTGTAATTTAGTAACCTATTCATTTTCGATATGGAGACTAGCATGCAAAAAAAAAAACTGTCCTTCAAAGCCTAGGAAATTCAAGGATAGTGTCATATTTAAATTCTAAGGCCTCATGCACATTGCACATATATATTTTTTCCTCCCCTGGACTTCTTTTGCTGTAAAAATGCAGGGGAGAGGAGAGAGCCACTACAGACATGCACAGCTCTGGATCGAGTGAGGATCCAAATAATGGGGCATTTCTTATTCCAATGCAGGGAATGCATTAAAGTGATTGTACAGTCTCTTTTTTTTTTTTTTTTTTTTTTATTTAAATAAACATTTTATACTTATCTGCCCTGTGTAAGGGTTTTGCCCAGAGCAGCCCTGATCCTTCTCTCTCTCTCTCTTTCTCTCTTTCTCCCTCCCCTCTTTCTCTCTTTCTCAATTCGATTCAATTCAATTCAAATAAGCTTTATTGGCAGGACCAAATACATTTTAGCATTGCCAAAGCAGTTGAGTTTGGGGGGGGGGGGTGGGTAATATAAAGGGGGAATGGGGGTGAGTCCATGTAAAGGATTTTTAAGTCCTCAGTTTTTCATGTCCCTCTCAGTCTGTGACACGCTGTCACATATTGTGCAGCTATTCTCACCATTGGCTCCTCTTCTTCCAGTAGGATTTGGAGTTTCCTCTTCTCTTCTATAGAATTGAAGTCCGGGATGAGAGCGGAGAGTCTCTGGAAGTGAGTGTCCCTCACTGATGAGTACTTAGGGCACTGTAGCAGGAAGTGGTCCTCGTCCTCCAGGACCCCGTGGTTACACTGCTGGCACAGTCTGCTCTCCCTGGGCTTGTAGGTTTGTCTGTGCCGTCCTAATTCCATTTCCAGGCTGTGGGCGCTCAGTCTGTACAGGCTCAGGGTCTGTCTGTCTTTGTAGCACCTCCAGGTATGGGACCAGTTTGTAGTCTCTCTCTGCAGTGACTGGTAAACAGTTAGTTTCTACGAGTTTATTTCATTTCTCCATTCTTCAACATATTTTTCTTCTGAATAATTTGTTATGTTTTTTATTTGTGATTTTGTCAGGCCAGACTGTTGGGAGGTTGGGATAGACAAGGCGCTGATGAGTTGTTGCAGACCGCTAGGCCTGGGCAGGTTCTTATTGGTCAGTAGGGCCTTATGAGGGTATGAGTCAGGACTGCTTTTTTGTAGATGATCCCAGAATGATAGCGCCCTCTTCTGTATTGCAAGAAGTAAGGGAAATCTGCCCAGCTCAGACCGGCAGGCACTGTTAGAGGTGCTCCGGTGGACTTGGAGGAGGTGCTTGCAGAATTCCAGATGGAATATTTCTGTCGGGCTGGAGTCCCATTTGGATTGGTCTGGGTAGGTGACAGGACCCCATATCTCACTGCCATAAAGAAGGATTGGGGTGATGACGCTATCAAAGATTCTAAGCCAGACTCTCACTGGGGGTTTTAGGTGATACAGCTGTCTCCTGATGGCATAGAAGGCTCTGCGTGCCTTGTCTTTTAGTGCCTCTATGGCTGGCTTGAAACTTCCTGATTGGTTGATTTCTAGGCCGAGGTAAGTGTAGCTGTTAGTTTCCTCAAGAGTGCGGCTGTTTAGTGTAAATGGAGGGCTCTTTGTGTTCTTTTTTTGGAAGACCATGATTTTTGTTTTCTTTGGGTTGATGGGTAGTGCCCATGTGGCACTGTATTTCTCCAGCACTTCCAGGCTGTCTTGTAGGCCTTTCTCTGTTGGTGACAGAAGTAGGAGGTCATCTGCATAGAGCAGGAACTTCACCTCAGTGTCATGCAGAGTCAGTCCAGGTGCTGGAGAGGATTCTAGAGCTGCAGCCAGTTCATTGATGTAGATGTTGAAGAGGGTTGGACTTAGACTGCAGCCCTGTCAGACTCCTCTGGCCTGCCGGAAGTGCTCTGTTCTTTTTCCATTCACCTTTACGCTGCAGCTGTTCTCGGTATATGAACTCTTGATGACATCATATGATTTCCCTCCTATTCCACTCTCCAATAGTTTGAGGAATAAGCCTGGGTGCCACACTGAATCAAAGGCCTTCTTAAAGTCCACAAAATAGGCGAATATCTTCCCATGTTTTGTATTGTGGACATGGTTCTTGATTAGACTGTGCAGGGTGTAGATGTGGTCTGTAGTGCGATGGTTTGGCATGAACCCTGCCTGACTTCTGTTGAGGACGTTGTGTTGTGTCAGGAAGGTGAGGATCCGTTTGTTGAGGATACTGTTGAATAGTTTCCCTAATGTGCTGCTGACACATATCCCTCTGTAGTTGGCTGGATCATACTGGTCTCCACTCTTATGGATGGGTGTTATGAGGCCTTGGTTCCATATTTTAGGGTAGTGACCTGCACTCAATACCAGATTGAACACTTTACATATTGCAGCATGTACATCTGGGAAGCCATGTTTAATCATTTCAGGCTGGATTCCATCCATCCCACTGTCTTTTTTAGTTGGCAGGTGTTGGATTTTCTCTGTTACTTCTTGTAGTGTAATTGGTACATCCAGGGGGTTCTGGAAGTCCTTGATTTTTTTCCTCCATATCGTGTAGTCTTTTGATGAGGTCTTTTTGTTCTGCAGTTGACTGCTCTTCTGGGATATCTTTGTAGAGGTTCTTAAAGTAAATGAGCCAGATGTCGCCATTTTGGATGTGGAGGTTGTTTTTCCTGGGTGCTGAGCCAATATTCTTCCATATTTCCCAGAAAGAATTTTCCTGAAGTGCCTCTTCTAACTGTTGAAGGTTGTTGGAAATGAAGTTTTTGCTTTTTCTCTTTAAGGGTTTGTTTGTATTGTTTCTGAAGAATGCCATGGGCTATCCTTAGGTCGGTGTTGTTGGGGTCTCTGTGTTTGTTATTGGAGGCTGTTCGTAAGGTGTTCCTTAATGCTTTGCATTCTTTGTCGAACCATTTATTGGATTGTTTGTTGAATGTTTTCTTGCAGTTGGCTTTTTTCAGCTGGGCTGTTTCTGCTATGGTGTATAGTATATTATGGAAGTCCTTTGCTGCCTTGTTCACCCCTCGTGGGCTTACCTCATAGTTGTTGTTTTGAAAGTTTTCAAGATGTCTTTTGATGTCCGGTCTGTCAGCTACCTCTCTGTATTTTGTGGCAGACTGTTTTGACCATTTAAATGATGGTGGTAGGTTGCTGAGAGAAGCCTGGTGGAATTTTTGGAGTTGGTTTATTTGACGATTTAATATATAGTATTAGTTGGTTGTGGTCTGACAGGTGTGTTTGTGAGGTGACTGTAAATGCATTGATGAGGGCAGGGTCCATATCTGTGATGGCATAATCTACCACACTGCTGCCTACGTGGGAGTTTAAAGTGTACGTCCCAGAGAGTCTCCCTTGGTACGGCCGTTGAGGATATAGAGCCCCAGACTACGGTAAAGATTCAGCAATTTTCTTCCATTTTTGTTGATTGTACTGTCATAGCTGTTTCTTTGTATCTGTATCAACTCATGACCGTAATTTGCAGGGCCCAGTATGTACGTGTTTCCATCAGAACTTGTATAGTCTTTTTCTCTTCCTATTCTAGCATTGAGGTCTCCAAAGATGAGCACTTGGCCCAGGGATTGGAAGTGGGTTACCTCACCTTGTAGGACCTCATAGATATCTGGTCTAAAATATGGGGACTCTGGTGGGGCAATGTATGCTGCACATAAGTAGATATTCGACTGAGAGGCAAGGATGGAGCTACTTATTCTGATCCAGATGTGGCTCTCTCCTTTTTTGATTGCATTGATGTTGTCATGTAGCTCCTCCTTATACCAGACTAGTATTCCTCCTGAGCAGCGACCCTGTTTGATGTTTTTATCCTTTTGTGCGGGAACAGAGAATTCCCTATAGCCGATAGGTACTGTTGGTTTGTCCTGTGCCCGAGTCCATGTTTCCAGGAGGATTTGTATGTCTGTCTCACGTAGTCTTTGTATGAGGTCTGGATCATTTACTTTGGATCCGAAGGCTGAAGTATTCAGACCCTGAATGTTCCAGCTACTAATTACTAAAGATGACATTTTGTAGTTATATACCTTGCAATGGGCAAATTTCCAGGGGTAAACTGGATTTTGGGTGGTTGTCTCTGTCTTTTGTGCTTTTTGAGCTCATCAGTAAATCGCATAATGTGCTGAGGAGGATGGATCTTATCTCCTCCTCCTCTATTTCCCTGCTTTTTAGTCCTGGGGCAGGTGGTTTCCTCCATTCTTGCCATCTTTGTGGCCCTGTTTTTCCCTTTAGTGTGTTGTATTGGGTTAGTAGTGGGGCTTGGGGTCTTGTAATTGTTTCTGTCTGAGAATGTTTTGTGCCAGGTTCAAGGTAGTGAGATCTCCCAAGAACGATGTCTTTGAATTCTCTCGCCAGGAGACTGACCCCTTGTTTGTTCAGATGTTTGTTGTCATAGAGGTGTTGGGGCATTATAAAAGGGTGTTGTGCCAGGTGAATGAAAGGTTTTGTCTGCCAGCTCTGTGTTGATTTGCTGGGTTATGTCATTTGATATATCCTTCCTTGGAAGAAGGGAGGACAGGATTACTTTGGACTGTGGAAATTTTTGTTGTGCAGTCTCTGTTAGTTGTAATAATTTGTCCACGATAACTTCCTGCTGATCTTGGATGTTGTTTGTGCCTGTGTGCATGATGATATGTTTGGGGTTGGTGAAATATGGGTCGTTGATGACTCCTGTTGCCTGTTCAATTGTTGAACAGTGAATTTTGGAGTCTCTTGTTCCTGGGAAGAGCCGTTTAGTGTTAAGATATTTCCCATTTGAGTCTATTATTAAAACAATTTCAGGAGTTTGTTGCCTGTTCCTGTGGTTTGATGATGGATTGTTTGTGGTTTCTGGATTATTAGAGTCGTCTTGGCTATTGTTGGGCTTTGTAGTGTTAATTTTTGGGAGTTGATGAGTTCCACTAGTTTGTTGTTTGCTGATGGGTACTTTGTCTGTACAGACCATAGCCTTTGATTCTCTTTCCTGGTTGTTAATTATCATTTGTGATTTAAGTGTCATTACCTCTTCCTTCAGTTGTGTGTTTTCTTGCTGTATCTGTTGAATTGTAGATCGGATTTCTTCTAGGATAGATTCGTGTTCAGATTTCAGTGTTTTCAGCTCTTCTCTCAGCTGGTAGTTAACATTTTTGTCACTTGACTGTCTTTGAAGCTGTTCTTTGAATTGTATAAAGTCTCTCTCCAGTTGAGATAAGCAATCTCTGAGTACTGTGGGTGAGGGGACATCAGGCATTTCTCTGGACATTGTGTCTTTTTGTATCTGTTCCTTATGATTTTTGACGGGAAATTTTAGATCCATATAGACCTTGGCCTGATCTTTAATTTGTGGGAAGACCTGTTTAAGCTCTTCTAATCTTTCATCTGTGCCTTGTGCCATGATGGTGCCATTGTGATATATGTTCAAGGTGAGTGCAGCGCAATCGTCCTCCTCGTCATCCCTGACCTTGATCTGCCGGCCCTTGCAGATACCTCCTTTTGTGATGTTATTGTAAAATTTACAAAAAGCTGTATGCCAGGCTTCAGTGTACTCAGTATGGAATATCAAATTTGTTATCTTTCTGCCATGTTCACTATTGGAGAAGTCAGCAAACAGAGTCTCTGGATTTTGCTTGAGTAGTTCCTCTTTTATGGCTTTTTTTGTTTGTTTGGTCATTCCTTTCTCTGTATAAACAATCTGCAAAACATCAGACCCCCTGATGACTTTGGCTTGTGTAAGGGAGTCTGTGTTCAGGGTAATTTCTTTGTTCTGTTCCATTTTAAGTACAGAAATTTTCTTTAAAAATATCTGTATAATTTCTTTATATTTGCTTGTTGTTGGTGTTCTAGTAGTAGTCCTACATTGTGTCTCTGTTTGCTTGAATCCTCAGCCTTTGATGCTCTCTGATGCTGGATACTTGTCTCCTGGATGGTCTTGGAGTTTTTTGCACTTTTGTCTTTATTCTCTTTTTTTTTCTCCGTTAAATTCCATTCAATTATTTCTTCTTGTTCATCTCTGTCTTGCATGTAGTTTCAGATTTCCTAGGTTTGTCTTTGCAATTTTGCCCATTGCAAGGTATAAAAGGTAAAAGTTTCAGGAGCTCATCTTAAGTGCTGCTTGCTTGCTTGCTCTCTTTCTCCCTCCCCTCTTTCTCTCTTTCTCCCTCCCCTCTTTCTCTCTTTCTCCCTCCCCTCTTTCTCTCTTTCTCCATCCCCTCTTTCTCTCTTTCTCCCTCTCCTCTTTCTCCCTCCCCTCTTTCTCCCTCCCCTCTTTCTCCCTCCCCTCTTTCTCCCTCCCCTCTTTCTCCCTCCCCTCTTTCTCTCTTTCTCCCTCCCCTCTTTCTCCCTCCCCTCTTTCTCCCTCCCCTCTTTCTCCCTCCCCTCTTTCTCCCTCCCCTCTTTCTCCCTCCCCTCTTTCTCCCTCCCCTCTTTCTCCCTCCCCTCTTTCTCCCTCCCCTCTTTCTCCCTCCCCTCTTTCTCTCTTTCTCCCTCCCCTCTTTCTCTCTTTCTCCCTCCCCTCTTTCTCTCTTTCTCCCTCCCCTCTTTCTCTCTTTCTCCCTCCCCTCTTTCTCTCTTTCTCCCTCCCCTCTTTCTTTCTTTCTCCCTCCCCTCTTTCTCTCTTTCTCCCTCCCCTCTTTCTCTCTTTCTCCCTCCCCTCTTTCTCTCTTTCTCCCTCCCCTCTTTCTCTCTTTCTCCCTCCCCTCTTTCTCTCTTTCTCCTTCCCCTCTTTCTCTCTTTCTCCCTCCCCTCTTTCTCCCTCCCCTCTTTCTCTCTTTCTCTCTTTCCCTCTTTCTCCCTCCCCTCCAATATATTTCCCTTTTTATCAGAACTTGTCGGCTGCCACGTCCCTGTATTTATACAAACAAGCAATTCCCCCTTTGGGTGGGACTTTTAAAGCGTCAGTTACCATAGTATATGTAAAAAATATTTTACATATAGTTATACAGTGCTAAACACATTAAAAAATTGTACATCTCATAGCCAATTAAATTATTTAAGACAAATGGATATGAGTGATTCCAGAATCACCCTGGTTGATGATTTTTTGGTAACAGGTTCTCTTTAATAAAATATGCAGAGTCTAAAATTCCCATCATGCCTCCCCTGTGCTCCAATGAATGTAATGCACTGCTAAGCACATCACACTGCATTACATGTTTTCTGGCCTTGATGGCAGGGGAAACTTGACGGGGACCCAGAAGTGATGACAACTAGAAGGGGAGGAGAGCAGATGTGTGACTGCTCTCGTCCTTCCTCCTCTAGACGGCAGCACCCGCTGTGCCAGTCTTGGGCTCGCAGATGGGCAAGCGGAGTCTGGGATACATAGCGGGGTGTGGGGAGTATTTAGATGGACTAAACTTCTTGTCGCAATGGGGACTTGATGCCTGGGGTTAGTCGAGCCCTGCCTTAACCACTTGCCGACTGCTCACAGTATATTTACTGCGGCAGTCGGCCCCCTGGCCAGGCAGAGTGACATTAATTAACGTCACTCGCTTGTCACTCCTTCTAGAGCCAATAGCGGGCGAGCGCTAGCATGCCCGCCTCGGCTCGTTCACGGAGGAGTGCGGTCACTCACCGATCGCCGGTACAGCGGAAGAAAGACAGAGCGGCTTATGTAAACAAGCCGCCTGTAAGTTCTCCTGTGTAAAAATGAAGATCAGACGGTTCTACTATGTAGAACCGTTGATCTTTGTTTTTACACCAATAGCAATGTCCCTACACAGTTAGAAGCACGCCCCTAGGACACACTTAACCCCTCCCTGTTCAATAAAGTTAACCCCTTCCCTGCCAGTGTCATTTTTGCAGTAACAGTGCATATATATAGCACTGATTACTGCAGTAATGTCACCGGTACCCCCAAAAGTGTCAAAAATGTCAGTCAAGGGTCCGATCTGTCCGCCGCAATGTTGCAGTACCGCAAAAAAAAATCACAGATCGCCGCCATTACTCGTTAAAAAAAAAAAAACACCAAAAATGACAAAAATCTTTCCCTTTGTTAGTAAACGCGATAACTTTTGCGCAAACCAATCAAAATACGCTTTTTGCGATTTTTTTTTTTTTTTTTTTTTACCAAACATATGTAGCGTAAAACAATTTGGCCGAAAATTTTAAAAAATTTTGATTTTTTTTCATTTTTTTGGGGGGGAATTTCATATTAAAAAAAAGTGAAAAATATTGTTATTTTTGCAAAAATTACGCTGTTTTTTTGTTTATAGCGCATGATCAAAAAATCGCACAGGTGATCAAATACCACCAAAAGAAAGCTCTGTTTGTGGGAAAAAAAGGACGTGAAATTCGTTTAGGTACAGCGTCGCACGACCGCGCAATTGTCCGTTAAAGTCACGCAGTAAAAAATCGCAAAAAAAACCCTGGTCTTTTAGCAGGAAAATCCTCCGGTGGTAAAGTGGTTAAGGTGAAAAATGTGTAAGAACTCTGGCCAAGAAGAACAGCCAACCAAATCGCTCATGCTAAAAGTGGATACTCCTCTGTTTATAAGAAGTGATCTGGGTGACTATATAGCCAGCCGATATCAGTGGGCCTCTGGACACGTATCAAGCTCTAGGCACTTGCCTAGGTAGCCTGTTGGAGCCCTAAGTAAAGCTCCTTGGTAGCACCTAACATTTTGCCTTAGGCTCCTAGATTTTGGGGAATTTTGATCTTTTATCAATGATAATAGAATACTAACTATGTTTCTCTCTGTTTCAGTTAAACCAATGATTAAGATATCCCAAATACATGAAGACCCACATGTAGACAACCACATGCTGGCATGTAATGTAAATGGTTTCTACCCATCTGAGATAGAAGTAAAATGGTACCGGAATGGTGAGGAGGAAACTGCTACAGTTCAGTCTACAGACATCTTCCAGAACGGAGATTGGACCTTCCAGGTTCTGGTGATGCTAGAGACAGAGATAAAAAAAGGAGATACCTTCACCTGTGAGGTCCTTCACAGCAGCCTGGAGACACCATACAGAGTGAATTGGCGTAAGTCTATTTCCATTCTAAGAAAAGGAGATTCTGTTTTTGCTTATATCCTCCCCTGTCAGGCTTGTCTTCTTAAAGTAGAACTATAGCCAAAATGTTTTTTATTTTTATTTTTTTCATTTTGGATAGAGTAAGGGAAGGTTATAACTAGAGATGCACTGAAATTTAAATTCTGGGCCGAAACCGAAACCAAAAATGCAGGATGCCCTTGGCCAAAAACCGAAACCGAAAATGACTTTTTTCCCCCAAATGATTTTAAAATAGATAGAACAGGGGCATACGCCAGAAACTGGCAGCGATGTACACCTGTAGCTAGTATGTAGTATATGTACTGTGACGGGTTGGCAAGTGGTTAATTTAATTACCAATGATATTTGTATTATGCAGCATGAGGGGGTTAATGTATTGCCACTGCTGGTCACTGATGCATTAGTGACCGACCAGTGGCCCTTAATTAACCCCTTTGTGCTGCATTAGCCCCGGTTCACACTAGGGCGACCTGTGAGGCGACCTGGTCGCCTCACAGGTCGCCGCAGGTCGCCTCCCATAGGGAAGCTGCGGACCCGTTCTAATAGGAGCGACACAAGTCGCTCCGACCTAGAAAAAGGGTCCGGAGCTTCTTTGGGGCGACCAGGAGGCGACCGCCATAGACTTCAATGTTATGAAGTCTGTGGCGGCCGCTCCGAGGTCGCGGCGCGCTGCTCGCACCACGATCTCGGAGGTCGCCCCTGCAAGTAGCGTCGCTCATATGTGAACCGGCGCTTAGTGCAACCAGTATCAGTGTTAATAAACACTTTAACACTGTGTTGAGTGTGTTGAGTTATTTTGAGGGGACAGCAAATTTACACTGTTATACAAGCTGTACACTCACTACTTTACATTGTAGCAAAGTGTCATTTCTTCAGTTTTGTCACATGAAAAGATAGAATAAAATATTTAAAAAAATGTGAGGGGTGTACTCACTTTTGTGAGATACTGCATAAATATATATAGCAAAGACTCTGGAGAATAAAATAGCGGTCGTTGCAATATTTTTTATCATGCTGTATTTGCACAGCGGTCTTTCAAACGCAATTATTTTAGAAAAAATACATTTCAATGCATTTAAAAAAAAACTAAACAGTAAAGTTAGCCCAATTTTTGTATATTGTGAAAGATGATGTCACGCTGAGTAAATAGATACCTAACATGTTACGGTTTAAAATTGCGTGCACTCGTGGAATGGCGACAAACTACGGTACTTAAAAATCTCCATAGGTGACAGTTTAAAATATTTTAACGGTTCCCTGTTTAGAGTTACAGAGGAGGTCTTTTTCTAGAATTATTGCTCTCGCTCTGGCAATCACGGTGATACCTCACGTGTATGGTTGGAACACCATTTTCATTTGCGGGCATGACTTACGTATGCGTTTTCTTTCCTATTTATGTTTTTATTTTTAGCACGGTTTTAAAAAAAATAATTTAAAATCTGATCACTTTTATTGCTGTCACAAGCAGTGTAAACATCCCTTGTGACAGCAATATGCAGTGACAGGTACTCTTTATGGAGGGATCAGGGATCTAAAAGACCCCAAACCCCTCCTCTGCCGAAATCTGCATTTTTGAATACTGACAGTTTTTTAACATCGGCGCCGTTAGCAGCCGGGTAAACCAGAAATTATGTCGCTTCTGGGTTACTACATCGGAGACCTGATCAAAGCCAAAGCGGACGGTACCGGCTGGTTGCTTGGGTCTCCCAATGGGACTGGAGACCCGGGCAGATTTGCAGAAGGTGGCAGGAGGGGGGGGGGGGCATCCCCTCCCGCTCGCTGGGATAATGGCCGAGTGGCTGCTGAGCCGCATCGGCTGATATCTCCTGAAAGCTGACTGCCAGCTGTAAAAATTGGTACCAGGTTGATGCCTGCAGCTGCAGGCATCATCCCAGGACAATCACTCCTGCAAGCCAACGTACAGGTACGTCGGTTTGCGGGAAGTGGTTAAGGGCTCATTTACACTTGCTTCGATTTTAGCACACATTAAAGCGCCTGTCAGTTCAACATGCCTTAGTAATGTGTTTTTGATGCTACTGTGATTCTTTTTTTAAGCTTTAATGAAGCTTGGCAAAGTGTGTGTGTGTGTGTGTGTGTTGATTTTCTATTGATTTTCTATTTGTTTTAAAGGGGCCCAGTAGAACCCCAGCTCAGTAGTACCCCATTTAGCAGATCCCCTGGTCAGTAGTACTCCCAGCTCTGCTGATCAGCCCCTCAGTAGTAACCCCCAGCCCTGCTGATCAGCCGCTTAGTAGTAACCCCCAGCCCTGCTGATCAGCCGCTCAGTAGTAATCCCCAGGCCTGCTGATCAGCCCCTCAGTAGTAACCCCCAGCCCTGCTTATCAGCCGCTCAGTAGTAACCCCCAGCCCTGCTTATCAGCCACTCAGTAGTAACCCCCGGCCCTGCTGATCAGCCTCTTAGTAGTAACCCCCAGCCCTGCTGATCAGCCGCTCAGTAGTAACCTCCAGCCCTGCTGATCAGCCGCTCAGTAGTAACTCCCAGCCCTGCTGATCAGCCGCTCATCAGTAGTAACCCCCAGCCCTGCTGATCAGCCGCTCAGTAGTAACTCCCAGCCCTGCTGATCAGCCACTCATCAGTAGTAACCCCCAGCCCTGCTGATCAGCCGCTCATCAGTAGTAACCCCCAGCCCTGCTGATCAGCCGCTCATCAGTAGTAACCCCCAGCCCTGCTGATCAGCCGCTCATCAGTAGTAACCCCCAGCCCTGCTGATCAGCTGCTCATCAGTAGTAACCCCCAGCCCTGCTGATCAGCTGCTCATCAGTAGTAACCCTCAGCCCTGCTGATCAGCCGCTCAGTGGTAACCCTCAGCCCTGCTGATCAGCCGCTATTCAGTAGTAACCCCCAGCCCTGCTGATCAGCCACTCAGTAGTAACCCCCAGCCCTGCTGATCAGCCACTCAGTAGTAACCCCCAGCCCTGCTGATCAGCCACTCAGTAGTAATCCCCAGCCCTGCTGATCAGCCGCTCAGTGGTAACCCCAGCTCTGCCGATTTAATGGTTTGCTGATAGATACTCCTCTTTCTCTCTCTGGTCCCTGCTCACTTCCCACTATATTGCTCCCACGCTACGTGCCATGTTTGACATTGCCAGCTTCTCCTGACTGGTCCCCCTGCTCTTCCACACGGTTCTCTATCTCCGGTCCTCGCTCACTTTCCCCTACACCATTCCCATGTTGCACACCACATGTGCTGTTTTCTAATTGCTCCAGTCTGGACCCCGCTCACCTTCTTGCTGATGCTCGCTGCACACCAGATGTGACATCTGCACCAGACACTCCCAGAATATATACACATGAACCGAAAGTGACTGCTGATGACGTCTTTCCTGTTCGCTTGTTGGTTTCCCAGTGCATCCTGGGATATCTCATACCTGCATTACTTCCAAAACAAAGCAAAGCTAACACTGAATAAAAGCCTCTCCAAAGCTGCAAATGCTGTTAGAGAGCAGTGTCATAGACACTATGGAGACTTTAGCCCCGTACACACGTACCGATCGTCGGCCGACCGATCGGCCGTCTTTTGTCCCCGGGCTGTCGTGTCCGCTGAAAAGTGCAAAAGACTGCACACAAATTTTGTCCGCCGACTGCAGAAGTGATGTCATGTGATGGTTAACTTTCCCTGTGTTTTTTCTTTTCTGAGCATGCCCAGTCTTGCAAATCTGCTGTCTGTCAGCCGAATTCTGTACTGACTGGCGAACAATCGGCCGTTCTGGTGTCGGCATACAAAAATTTTAATGCTTGCACAACAGATTCTGTTCGGCCGAAAATGCGCTGTCTGAAGCATCATACTAACAAGCCGAAAATCGGCTGATCGTTCGGCGGCCGAACATTTTCGGCCGACAATCGGTACGTGTGTACGGGCCTTTAGGAGCTGCTTTGAAGTAGCAAGAAAGCGACATGGGGTATCATTTTTTAAGGAAAGTAAACACAAAGTGTAAACAGGTCTATAAGCTTAACATTTTATTTAGTGAAAGGCTCTTTGTTTGGCATTCAGAGTGCTCTAAAAAAGGAAAATGCCAAATGCCACATTTTGAAGCAAGTGTAAATGAGCCTTATTCACACCTACCAATGCACCCTGGCTGCGATTAGCTATGTGAACCCCAGCAGGGGTTCCTGCGATTAGCTATGGGTAGACGGCACCATTGAAAGCAATGGGAGGCTGCTGGCGCTGACACCAATTTGTTACTAATTATCTTTGAACAAAGTGAGGTACATATTGTAAGCTCCACTCAGTTCATAAATATTGCAAAGCATGCTGACCCCGGCTAATAGAATGTCTAAGAAGGGACACAGCAAGGGTGATTGAGAAAATATCATATTTGTAGTTATTGCAGACATTGGCGGTTGGTGGGCGGTAATAACAGGCAGTTTAGCCACATTTTTACCACCCCCAACTGCCTCCTGTTAAGCTGCAAAATCAGCTTAGATGGGGATGTGCATATGCTGTGAAAAAAAATATACACTCTGCCATTCTCAAGTGAATGAAACCGCACTGCTAGCGCCCTGCAACCATGTCTAATGTACACAGTGTGGTGGTGTGGCATTTAAAGGGTTGAAGCGGGCAGTGAGGATGTGACTTCTCCCCACCGCCTGTCAAATGTCTCTGAAAAGCGATTGACTGTAGATCACTTTTCAGAGGGGTAGCAAAGTCTGCCAGACATCTAAACTTAGCCAAATTATTATTATTTTTTTCTTGTACCTTATCAGTGCCTCATACTTCTTTACAGACCCTCAGGAATCAGATTCAGGAAAAAAGAAGGTGGTAACTGGAATTGTGGGATTTGTGCTGGGAACCATGCTTATCGTTGCTGGTGTGGTTGTCTATATGAGAGGTCGCAAAGGTAACTACAAATTCTCTTCTTGGCTTCTTATTAAGAAATGGGATTTCAGTCATGGTAGTGACCATTTTTATATTTTCACAGCTCAAATGACATTCCGTGGACCACAGGCTGAACGTAAGTTTTTTTTTTTTTTTTTGCCTGATCTTTCTAAATATTGTTTGTATTTAACATATTTTAATTAATATCCTTAATAAAAGCAGCTAATTTCAGAATCGGCAACACTGCAGCTAATTTTATTGTGAAAAACGTAATCTTTAAGCCATATAATTCATACCAGAGATTCATCTATAGCAGATTTGGAAATGAAAAAAAAAGCTTTTTTAGACACAAGTTTACTTTTATTTTGTTGATTGATAATGCCGTTTTGGAGATTTTAAGGCCCCTTTTACACATGTTGTCCGTTTACTGACGGATGAAAAACGGACATCAATGCATCTCTATGGGAAAACGGATGTAAATGGATTATCATCCATTTACATCCGCATCCGTCATCATCATTTTTTTTTAAACTGATCAAAGCTCTATTTTTCTTCCGTTAAAAAAAAAAAATGGATCGGACGAAAAACGGATGTAAACTGATAAATGGTCAATTTTTCCATCCGTTTTTCATTGGTAGTGGATGTAAAAAAAACTGATGAAAAACTGGTGAATACTTCATCCATTTTGATGTGACTGAACTGATGAAATTAACTAAGGCCTAAGGACCCTTTCACACATACAGACTGTTCATTTCATCAGTTCAGTAACGTTTTTTTGTCTTTCATTTTTCATCTGTTTTTAATCCCTTTTTTCATCCGTTTTCATCCGCTTTTCATCCGATCCGTTTTTTTTTTAATGGATGAAAAATAGGGCTTTAATTCGTTAAAAAAAAAACTGATGTTGACAGAAGCAGATGAAAACAGATGTACAGTGGGCATGGAAAGTATTCAGACCCCCTTAAATTTTTCACTCTTTGTTATATTGCAGCCATTTGCTAAAATCATTTAGGTTCATTCTTCTTCCTCATGAATGTACACATAGTACCCCATACTGACAGAAAAGCACAGAATAGTTGACATTGTTGCAGATTTATTAAAAAAGAAAAACTGAAATATCACATGGTCCTAAGTATTCAGACCCTTTGCTGTGACACTCATATATTTAACTCAGGTGCTTTCCATTTCTTCTGATCATCCTTGAGATGGTTCTACACCTTCATTTGAGCTCAGCTGTGTTTGATTATACTGATTGGACTTGATTAGGAAAGCCACACACCTGTCTATATAAGACCTTCCAGATCACAATGCATGTCAGAGCAAATGAGAATCATGAGGTCAAAGGAACTGCCTGAAGAGCTCAGAGACAGAATTGTGGCAAGGCACAGATCTGGCCAAGGTTACAAAAAGATTTCTGCTGCACTTAAGGTTCCTAAGAGCACAGTGGCCTCCATAATCCTCAAATGGAAGACGTTTGGGACGACCAGAACCCTTCCTAGACTTGGCCGTCTGGCCAAACTGAGCTATCGGGGGAGAAGAGCCTTGGTGAGAGAGGTAAAGAAGAACCCAAAGATCACTGTGGCTGAGCTCCAGAGATGCAGTCAGGAGATGGGAGAAAGTTGTAGAAAGTCAACCATCACTGCAGCCCTCCACCAGTCGGGGCTTTATGGCAGAGTGGCCCGACGGAAGCCTCTCCTCAGTGTAAGACACATGAAAGCCCACATGGAGTTTGCTAAAAAACACCTGAAGGACTCCAAGATGGTGAGAAATAAGATTCTCTGGTCTGATGAGACCAAAATAGAACTTTTTGGCCTTAATTCTAAGCGGTATGTGTGGAGAAAACCAGACACTGCTAATCACCTGTCCAATACAGTCCCAACAGTGAAGCATGGTGGTGGCAGCATCATGCTGTGGGGGTGTTTTTCAGCTGCAGGGACAGGACGACTGGTTGCAATCGAGGGAAAGATGAATGCGGCCAAGTACAGGGATATCCTGGACAAAAACCTTCTCCAGAGTGCTCTGGACCTCAGGCTGGGCCGAAGGTTTACCTTCCAACAAGACAATGACCCTAAGCACACAGCTAAAATAACGAAGGAGTGGCTTCACAACAACTCCGTGACTGTTCTTGAATGGCCCAGCCAGAGCCCTGACTTAAACCCAATTGAGCATCTCTGGAGAGACCTAAAAATGGCTGTCCACCAACGTTTACCATCCAACCTGACAGAACTGGAGAGGATCTGCAAGGAGGAATGGCAGAGGATCCCCAAATCCAGGTGTGAAAGACTTGTTGCATCTTTCCCAAAAAGACTCCTGGCTGTATTAGATCAAAAGGGGGCTTCTACTAAATACTGAGCAAAGGGTCTGAATACTTAGGACCATGTGATATTTCAGTTTTTCTTTTTTAATAAATCTGCAACAATGTCAAAAATTCTGTGTTTTTCTGTCAGTATGGGGTGCTATGTGTACATTCATGAGGAAGAAGAATGAACTTAAATGATTTTAGCAAATGGCTGCAATATAACAAAGAGTGAAAAATTTAAGGGGGTCTGAATACTTTCCGTACCCACTGTAAATGAATGATCATCCATTTTTCCATAGGAATGCATTGTCTGTTTTTCATCCGTCAACAGATGGATGAAAAACGGAGGAATGGTCTGTATGTGTGATAGGGGCCTAAGGCCCCTTTCACACTTGCGGACCGTTGAGATCCGCCTGTCAGTTTTTCAGGCGGATCTGAACGGATGCCCCATGCATCTCTATGGGGCATCGGATGTCAGTGGAGACATGTCCGCTGACATCCGATCCTTTCTGTCAAATCCGGACGGATGGAAACCCTATTTTCCATCTGACTGGCGGATCGAATGAGAACGGACAGGCGGTCCGTTCTCATCTGATTCCCCCATAGAGAACAGCGGGGACCTGACAGCTCTGTCTCTGCACACAGCGCGGAGACAGAGCCGCCATCCGCTTGCTCAGCGAGGGATTGACGGATCGATCCCCCGCTGAGAAAAACTGAGTCCGCCGACGGAGCGGCAAGTGTGAAAGGGGCCTTAAGCTTGAAGTGTTACTAAACCCAGGAGCCTGCATTCACTATATCTGCTCTCCCACAGTACACGGAACAAGGAAATGTAAATATAAACTGCCAAATACCTTTTCTTACCAAGAGTATATAGCAGTCTTGTGACTTCTATCAGTGTCTGGCCGAGCACTGGTTAAAGCTTGTAAGTGCAGTTTTCATTCTCCACTGATTGTCCTATGAGGCTGTATGACTCCTGACCCTCTGTCTGGATAGTGCTTATTGGTCCTGTGCTGATCACATGCACCCTTCCAAAGAAAAGAAAAAAAAAACTCTCTAGCAATACACACCACACTGAGCATGTGCAGAGTGCCCCCAAGGCTCTGTACTATCAGGAGATAGATTGGGAACAGTGGAATAAAGAGTGGATCAGAGGAGACAGGATCCAGCAGTCTTTTTACACAATGTGGAGGATTAACCCCTTAGGTTCCACAGTGAGTATAAAGCCTCATGTACACTGCTACCTGTAAACGGACGTTTAGGAGCAGTTGGGCATTTTTTCAGAAGCCCCTGAACCCTCCTCTACTGTATGTTATCTTATCTGTCCATGTACACAGAGTCGTTTACAGTCATTTAGAGGTAGTTGAGTTCAGTGTCGTTTTTTGGAAAGCAATTATTTGCGTTCAGGATGTTCAGAACGTGTGTTTACCGGCGTTTCAAACGCAAAACGCGACCGAACGCGATCACTTGCGTTTTTCCTGTTTAAAGGGGAATGATTTTTTTTGACCTCTAAAAACGGATCTGAGCGCAAAGGCCCGATAAATGCTGCTAAACGCGGCTGCAAACGCGACACAACGGACGTTTTAAACGTCCTTTACATAGCTGTTAAATTCCAGCGTTCAAAGGACTTTTTAAAATGTCCCATGTACATGTAGCCTAACAAGCATGTTTCACTGCATATACACAATGATTTAACTGTTGTGGGTTTAGTAACACTTTAAAAACTGATTGGCCTTGTATAAGAAAATTCTTAGGATAATATTTTTGAGCGAATATGAAAGTAAAGAAGGCAAGAATTGTTAAATCATATACCCGTCAATGGGGCTCTAGTGCTCTAAAAGCCTGTATTATAAGCTGAACTCCCAAGATACAAGTAAAAATCACCTATCCGTGGTGTCCCCTATGTAAGCATAAAAGCTGCTAATCAGTCACTTCAACAGCCTTACCATTTAGCTGCTAATTCTGATAAAAAAAAAATCGGTGATCGGGTCATCACCGCAAGTCATAAAAAGCAACTTCAGCCGGGCACCTGGAGGGGCTATAACAGAGGCAGATTCCCCAAATCCACTCTTCTCCCAGTGCCGCTATGATAAACTACAGTTCCACATGTGATGAGAATTGTAGTGAATGGATATTAATTTGCATAGCCTGCCAATTTCACATGACAAACCGAAATACTCTGACCTGTCAATCAAACAGCACTGTTACAGTGGGCAGTAGAGACCAGATGTTTGACTCCTGGGTCCACCTAATACAGTGAGCTAGGACATATTTACATCTGTGCTTACTGAATATAGGACTGCAGAGGGGAATGGACAAGACTGGTGGCCAGGAAGGTAGATGGCAAAGCAGCCATTGGTTATATAAAAAAAGGTGAGGAGGACTGAGGCTCAAAATTCAACAAAATCTTAAGTTTCTCACTCCCACTATACCTATGATTGGAAAGCAGAACATTCGTTAATGGTAAGAGGACACCAAGATAGACCTGCAAAAACGTTCTGCCCAGAGTTCACCTTTCAAAATTGTATTTCCACTTTTGCAGTCCAATTTGAGAAAAGTCTACTATATGTACAGTATGTTATGATTTCTCATTCACACAACATGCCTAATTAAAAAAAAAAACAAATACTACCTTTTTAGATGTTCTTGGGGGAAGGTGTAATTGTAGATTGCAAGTATTTCTAAACAATTTTAGAGTGAATCTGTCCCAATAGAAAGACTTCTTGGACAGGCTGAATTTCCTCTCATTAACATACCAGGTGTGACAATTTAATTTCCACAGCGTAGCACTATGGTGGTGAGTTCTAACTTGCACTCGCCTGGGTCGCAGACCAGTACGGAGTAGTAGAAGAAATAACAGGGGTCAGTTGGGCTGTTGGTGGAAAATGAGTGACCGGAATCTGGATTAACATCAAAATTTGTGAGAAAATTTTCAAAAGTGAGAGTGAAACTTTAGCTCTGTTACAGCAGGCTTATGGTGAACATTCCATGAAGAAATTAAGCATAGGCGGTTTAACCACTTAAGGAACAGGGTTGTTTCTGACACTTGTTGTTTACAAGTTGAAATCAGTATTTCTCTTACGTCCTCTGACAGTCGCTGCCCGTTCATATAGCCTTCACTAGTGGGTAATGGCGCCCTCTGCAGGAGCGAGCTAGGCAGTTTTAAAAGGTTGATAAAAAACTTTCTATACTTAAACACACCTCTAGGGGGCCGTCCCTCAGCCATTATCCTGATCCAATTATCGCTGTTCCTCAGTTTTATGCTGCCTAGCATCAGGAGTAGACTAGGTTTCCCTGCTGGGAGCTAGTGTCTCAGTTTCTTTCTCTTTTTTCTTTAAAAAAGTGTTTTTTTCTTTGACAATAGCTTTTTGTTTTACTTACTATCGCTAGTTAGTCAGAGAATTCCTGGAGGACTACAAGCGACAGCTGTTCTGGGCCTCGCACTGGATAATATAGATCCTTATGGAGTCTCAGCCTGCCAACGAGCGTCACAGGTCACTTGTGCGCCCAGACCTCACAACAGCAGTGCCCCTCGGGATGGGATGAGCCTGCGGAGATCCATCTTTGCCGGGGATGTCTCAACTCCGGAACACCCGTGTTGCTAGCATCCCTCCCTGGCTGACGGCACCCCCACTCAGGGTGGAAGGTTTCCCATATCAGAGCGGTGCCCGCATTCTCTGGACTGGTGAGTACTACTACCCACCCCCTTGTCCCTGGGACTAGGCTCTGTAGGGGGGTTCTGTGGGCCCACTCTTAGGGGATGGCAGTACTGGTGGCTTCTGTGATATCCCCCTTCTGGCCAGCGTGGTGAGCTTCCCTCCCTCTGACCCTGCTGGGGGCACTATGCGGTGCACTTGCTGTACCGGGGGGGGGGGCTCTATAGCATCAGGGGGTTCTCTCTGGGGTCCCCCTATGGTGGCCAGATTGTGTTGTATGCTTTATTTGGGCCATTTAGCCCGGCTGCCATCTTGGATGAGGGCGGGCTGTCTGGGCTCATTGTAAGGGCAGCATCCATTTTAGCTCCTTGTCCTGGCGCCGATTGGGCGCCATCTTGGGTGTGGGCAAACGCCAAGTAAGGGCGGCAGCCATTTTGCCTGAGATTCCTCCCATTGACTATCATTAGGCACCATTTTTTTGTTGCTCAGGGTGGGCATAAGCCTTTATGGGTGTGAGGTCACTTCCTTGCTCCCTTCCTCTTTTCACTGAGCAGCGTGTGGCAAGTACTGACACTGTTGGGGGATTTTTACTGTTTTCTCAGGCATTTTCCTGTTAAAACTGTTTTCTCTTGTGGCTATTGCATTTGCTGAAGGGGCTCCTTAGGTAGTGCAAGTGGCGGTGGGGGTCCGTGGGAACCGCCGTTTTAAAGGGCCAGCCTCCCAGGATGAAGTCCCAGGATAACAAATTCCCCACAGACTTGGTTGTGGCTTCAGGTACTCCTGAATCCTCTTCCATGACCTCATTATCTGCTGCTCTTGCGAATTTGGCATCCAAGGTGGATCTGCTGATGTCAAAAGCTCTTCTCAAAAATGGCCTATGCCCTCCCAGTCCTCTGACTCAGAGCCTGATTTGGTTGTCACGGACAATGTCCCCCTGGAGGGGTCCCTGTCCTAACTTTATGAGGGGGAGGGGAGGAGTCTTCTTCCTCGGTGGCGCAGGAACGCGCTGTGATGGATGCACTTATTAGTGCCGTTAAGGAGACTTTGAACCTTGACGATGAGCCATCTCAGTCAAGTAAGCGGGCTGCCTTCAGGTTCCGTAAGGCCCAGAAGTCAGGTCAGGTTTTCCCCTGCCCTGAGGAATTTCACGAAATTGTGAACAACCAATGGCGTCGTATCAAACATATGTTGGCGGTGCCTAAGCGTTTTCACTACCACTATCCCTTTGCGGATGCTGTGGACAAGAGTTGGACGGTGTCACCTAAGGTGGACCACACTGTTTCTAGGCTAAATAAATCTACCTTGATGCCAGTTGAGGACTCTCCGGTGTTCAAGGATCTGGCAGATAGGCGTGTAGAGGCGCTTTCCCGCCACATGTATCTGGTGGCGGGCTCCCTGCTCAAACCGGTTTTTGCCTCGGTAATGGTCTCTCAGGCTGTCACGACATGGTCCAAGGTGCTTTGGAGCATCCTGGTGGCGGAGTCGGCCTCTCCGACTGCCCTTGACATGGTGGATCAAATGACCTAGGCCGGGATGTACCTGTGTGACGCAGCCTTGGACGAGGCTCCGTTGGTCGCTCGGCTGTCTGCTGTCGGGGTCGCGGTCCGCTGCATTGTTTGGCTAACGGCTGACCACGCTTCCAAAAAGACTGTGTCTGATGTCCCTTATGTGGGGAGTCGTCTTTTTGGGGACACTCTGGATGAGTTGATCAAGGGGCTTATGGGGGGGTAAGAGTCCTCTTTTGCCCCAAGCCTCTAAGGTTAAACCCACCCGCGCTAGGCGGGGGCCTTCTTTTAAAGCTCAGCATGGGTCCTTTCGTGCCTTCAGGACACAGGATAAAGGAAAATCCTTCAAGCCCTCAGGTGGTCACAAGAAGCCGTGGTCGGGTAGGCCGGAGGCCAGGCAGGCCGGTTCGGCGGCCCAGTCCACCTCTTTCTGAAGGGACACCCTCACCCGTTTATGGGGTGGGGGGGACGTCTGCGTTGCTTTCAGGAACCCTGGTTGTCCATAATTCAGGACAGGTGAGTTCACGATCTGATTCATTCAGGGTACAAGATCGAGTTTCGATCTCGCCCCGCAGACAGGTTCCATCAAATCTCCATCTGACTCCCGATCGTTTCAGGGATCTCATGGGGGCAGTACAAGATCTGCTCGCCCAGGGAGTCATTGTGCCAGTGCCTTCACGGGACAGATTTTGCGGTTTTTATTCCAACCTGTTCACGGTGCCCAGAAAAGAGGGCAAAGTGTGTCCGATTCTGGACCTGAAGTCTCTGAACCGCTTTGTGCGGGTACAGAAGTTCCGGATGGAATCCAGCAGGTCGGTGGTGGCGTCGTTGAGTCCAGGGGACTTCCTGGCCTCCATCAATTTGAAGGATGCGTATCTGCACATCCCATTTTACGAGGGTCATCAGAGATATCTCCGCTTCGCGGTGGCAGAGGAGCATTACCAGTTTGTGGCGTTGCCCTTCGGTCTCGCTTCGGCTTCCAGGGTATTCACCAAGATTTTGGCTCCAGTGCTGGCTTTACTGTGTTTAAGGGGGGATTGCGGTCCTCAGTGATCTGGACGACCTCCTGTTGAGGTCGGGCTCGTGTCTAACTTTGACGAGTGATCTGTCAGTCGTGGTTCAGACGCTCCAGGAGTTCGGGTCGACCATCAACTTTCAGAAGTCGGGCTCTGACTTCATCAGTTCACCTCCAGTACCTGGGGATGGTTCTGGACAGCTCAGGCATGTGTTTTTCTCCTGGAGGACAAACTCCGGACCCTGCGGGACGAGATCAGCTCCCTCAGGGACAACGATCTCTCCTCTCTGCGGGCCTGAATGCGGTCCCTGGGTCTGATGGTTTCGGCTTTCTAGGCCGTCAGGTTTGCTCAGTTTCACATGAGAACTCTGTAAGCGGAGATCCTTGCCAGGTGGGACAGAACGACTCAGTCGTTGGACAGGAGGATTTCTCTGAGCCACCTCGGAAGATCGGATCTTTTGTGGGAGCTCCTGTCACCAACTCTGACACAAGTCAAGTTCTTCCAGCCTCTGCTGTGGACGGTGCTCACCACGGATGCCAGCCTGTCGGCCTGGGGTGGAGTTCTGGGCACGCTTTGTGCCCAGGGGATGGGGTCGACGGTGGAAGCCTCCTTACCGATGAACGTCTTGGAGCTATGAGCAATCAAACTCTGCCTGTTCCGCTGGTCAACTTGGCTTCAGGGTGGCCCGGTTTGGGTGCAGACGGACAACGCCACGGCGGTGGCTTACATCAATCACCAGGGGGGCACCAGGAGTGCCCGGGCAGCCAAGGAAGTGGCCGAGATCCTGTCTTGGGCCGAGACACACGTCCCGGGAATTTCGGCCGTTTACATTCCTGGTGTTGAGAACTGGCAGGCGGACTATCTGAGTCACCAGAACCTGGACCAGGGGGAATGGTCCCTGCATCCAGAGGTGTTTCGCCTCCTGTGTGCCCAGTGGGGGTCTCCAGAGGTGGACCTGTTCGCGTCCCGCCTCAACAACAAGGTGGGAGGGTTCTTGGCCAGAACCCGCGATCCTCTGGCGTACGCCATGGAAGCGTTGGTGGTGCCCTGGCACTGGTATCGGATGATTTATGCCTTCCCTCCGATTCAACTGTTATCCAGGTTCCTCCGCAGGTTGGCGTCGGAACGGGAGCAGGTCATTCTGGTAGCCCCAGACTGACCGCGTTGGTCTTGGTATGCAGACATCGTGCAGATGGTCATTGAGCCTCCCTGACGGCTTCCGCTGAGAGACGATCTTCTGTCTCAAGGGCCGATCTTCCATCCTGCTTTACAGTCTCTGGCTTTGATGGCATGGCTGTTGAAATCCAGGTCTTGAGGGATAGGGGTCTTCCGAATGCTGTCATTCCTACCTTATTGAAGGCTCAGAAAGCTATCTCTAGAAAAATGTATCATCGCACCTGGAAGGCGTATATTGCCTGGTGCGAGTCGCAAGGGTTTCATCCCCGCTCTTTTTCGGTGGCAAGGATTTTGGCCTTTCTGCAGGAAGGTGTGGATCAGCGTTTGGCACTGACCATGATAAAGGGTCAGTTGTCGGCCTTGGCCATTCTGTTCCAGCATTCCATAGCGACTAATTCCTTGATTCGCACCTTTATCCAAGGGATGCGGCATCTGGCCCCCCCCCCCCCGAGGAAGGCTCCCTTGTCTCCCATGAGACATTCCTCTGCCTGTGTTGTCCCAGAAGGTTGCCTTTCTGGTGGCTATCACATATGCTTGCAGGGTGTCTGAATTGCCGGGTCTGTCTTGCCGATCGCCTTATCTGGTGGTTCATAGGGATAAAATGGTTCTGCGACCCAATCAGTCTTTTCTCCCCAAGGTGGTGTCGACTTTCCACCTCAATGAGGATATTGTATTACCTTCGCTTTGTGCGAAGCCCAAGCATCCCAAGGAATTTGCATTTCTTGGATGTGGCCTGGGCGATCAGGGTTTACCTGTCTGCTACGGAGTCTTTTAGGAAGTCTGATTCTCTATTTGTCCTTCCTGAGGGACCTCGGAAGGGGTCGGCTGCGTCCGCGACAACTATTTCTATGTGGATCAGACAGATGATTGTTCAGGCTTATTCTATCAGGGGTCAGATTCCGCCTTTCCCTGTCAAGGCTTATTCTACTAGAGCGGTCAGTGCCTCTTGGGCTTTTCGCCATCAGGCTACTGTGGCTCAGGTGTGCAAAGCGGCGACCTGGTCGTCTGTGCACACTTTCACTAAATTCTACAAAATGTATGTGCTGGCATCCTCGGATGCTTCTTTTGGCCGCAAGGTTTTGAGTGCGGCGGTTGTTTGAAGAGACGTGTTTTTTTCTGTCTCTTCCTTGCTCTTCCTGGGGTGTTTTTTTGTTATTCTGGGTTAGCTCCTGTTTTTGAGCTTTGTTGCCCTGTGGGTTCAGTTGTTTTTTTTTCCTGGCCTGGTTGTTCCGTTACCTTTTTGGTAGGTTGCGTCTTCCCACCCCTTACACCTACACTGCTTTGGGACATCCCACTAGTGAAGGCTATATGAACAGGCAGCGACTGTCAGAGGACGTAAGAGAAAATAGAATTTTTGTAAGAACTTACCGTAAAATTATTTTCTCTGAGTCCTCTGACATTCGCCGCCCCCACCCCTCTGGTCCTTGGATCTGGGGGTTATTGCCTTCCGGTACTGCTTGCTACAAACTGAGGAACAGTGATAACTGGATCAGGATAATGGGGACGGCCCCCTAGAGGTGTGTCTAAGTATAGAAAGTTTTTTTTTAACCTTTTAAAACTGCCTAGCTTGCTCCTGCAGAGGACGCCATTACCCACTAGTGAAGGCTATATAAACGGGCGGTGACTGTCAGAGGACTTTACGGTAAGTTCTTACAAAAATTCTATTTTTTTTGCTATAAAATTACTTAGAACCCCCAAACATTATAGATATATATTTTTCTTAGCAGAAACCCTAGAGAATAAAATGGAGATCGTTGCAATACTTTGTCACACCGTATTTGCGCAGTGGTCTTACAAACCCTTTTTTTTTTTTTTTTAAATACACTTTTTTGAATTAAAAAATAGGAAAATAGTAAAGTTAGCCCAATTTTTTTCTATAATGTGAAAGCTAATGTTACACCGAGTAAATTGGTTCCCAACATGTCATGCTTTAAAATTGTGCACGCTCGTGGAATGGCAACAAACTTTGGTACTTGAAAATTTCAATAGGCAAAAATTTAAAAATTTCTACAGGTTACCAGTTTAGAGTTACAGAGGAGGTCTAGTGCTAGAATTATTGCTCTCGCTCCAACGATTGTGGCGATACCTCATGTAAACATCCCATGTAATAGAAATAAGCAGGACAGTTCCTCTTTAATGTGAGATCTGAGGTCAAAAAGATAATTTTCCCGCTACTGACTGCTCCGGTAATCGGGGAAAACGATCAGGAAGCGACGGTAGGGGGGTGGACACCGCTCATAAAAGTGATCCCGCGGCGAATCCACCCCTGGGACTACTTATATGGTAAAGCGGACCTCCCGCCGTGTAAAAAAAAAAAAAAACAGGGTTATGGCAGCTATCTGCTGCCATAACCCCGGCATTTAAGGTCAAAGTAGTGATGTAAAAACACGGTGGGCGGTCCTAAAGTGGTTAAGGAGGGGTGGGAAAATGTGCACCATGACGTGAAAGTGGATTGCCAAATAGGCAAAGGACAGCTACAAATAAGGACAGCATGCAAAAGCTTGTCGTAAGACCAGACCTCTGGCCTGACAAGTGGATTCTCCACCAAGACATGCTCCTGCACGTGATGGGTTTAAGTAGAACTATGGGCAAAACTTTTTTTTTCATTTTGGTTGGAGTAAGGGAGGGTTTTAACCCCTGTCAGATTTTATTTTTATTTTTTTTTTACCATCTGTGTCCCATTGTGGAGTTTTCCCTTCACTTCCAGTCCGCTGGCCAAAACAAGAAGTGGGGAGATATCCCTAAACATTAAGGGATTTTCTTGGGGACCCCCAGGTCACCAGAACTAGTGTCCCCATTGGAAGATTTCCTCTTTTACATTTCTGGGGACATCCCAAAATTGGGGATTTTCTTTTACTTTCACTTTCAATGATAATGGTAAACATGACAAATTGAGAGGGTGAATCTCCCTAATTGGGGCAAAGACAGCAATAAAAACTGACAGGGACTCAAATCCCTCTCCACTCTAAAAAAAAAAAAAAAATCTAAAACTATAAAAAAAAGACATTTTGCCTTTAGTTCTACTTTAAGTGTTTGTCAAATCCTGGACCAGAAATCCATTCAAAACTTGACCAACCACCTTATTTTCCTGACTTGGCAACCTGTGACTTTTGGCTGGTAACCAAATTAAAAAATACCTTAAAAGGCCACAGATGTGATGACATTTAGGACATCCAGCATGCCATGACAAAGTTACCGTGCAGTATTCTGGAAAAAAATTCCAGGAATGTTTCTGGCAGTGGCAAAGTCATCTAGAAAAGTGTTTTGGGGGACTACTTTGAAGGTGACAAGCCGCTAGTGTATAGGTAAGCAAACTTTTTTTTTTTGTACAGTCCATTCCAGGAGATAAATTGTCACACCTCGTATAATGCACAAGGCAAGCTTCTTCATCTTTAAGGCTTAATGCACACTGGACGTTTTTACAGCGGCTGTTTTTGGCTATAGACGTTTTTTTCTGCAGCCAGTAAAATGCAGCCAGTAAAATCCCCAGCATGTTCTCCTAAGTGTCCATGCACACACAGGCTCTTATCAGCAGTTTTTGGACGGGGGGGTTTCTGGCTGGGGAAAAAACCCAAAACTAGTGGGTTTTGAGAGGAGTTTTTGAGCTGTAAAAATGCTCTTAACTCTGATAAATGCGTAAAAATGTGGACAAAAGACAAAAAAAACACATCAATTCGGTGTTTATGTTAATGCAGCGTGTGGCTGTAGCCTGCCACCAGATGCAGCGTGTGGCTGTAGCCTGCCACCAGAAGTAGCGTGTGGCTGTAGCCTGCCACCAGATGCAGCGTGTGGCTGTAGCCTTCCAGTAGAAGTAGTGTGTGGCTGCAGCCTTCCAGTAGAAGTAGCGTGTGGCTGTAGCCTGCCACCGGATGCAGCGTGTGGCTGTAGCCTGCCACCGGATGCAGCGTGTGGCTGTAGCCTGCCACCGGATGCAGCGTGTGGCTGTAGCCTGCCACCAGAAGTAGCGTGTGGCTGTAGCCTGCCACCAGAAGTAGCGTGTGGCTGTAGCCTGCCACCAGAAGTAGCGTGTGGCTGTAGCCTGCCACCAGAATAAGCGTGTGGCTGTAGCCTTCCACCAGAAGTAGCGTGTGGCTGTAGCCTGCCACCAGATGCAGCGTGTGGCTGTAGCCTGCCACCAGATGCAGCGTGTGGCTGCAGCCTTCCAGTAGAAGTAGCGTGTGGCTGCAGCCTTCCAGTAGAAGTAGCGTGTGGCTGTAGCCTGCCACCGGATGCAGCGTGTGGCTGTAGCCTGCCACCGGATGCAGCGTGTGGCTGTAGCCTGCCACCAGAAGTAGCGTGTGGCTGTAGCCTGCCACTAGAAGTAGCGTGTGGCTGTAGCCTGCCACCAGAAGTAGCGTGTGGCTGTAGCCTGCCACCAGAATAAGCGTGTGGCTGTAGCCTTCCACCAGAAGTAGCGTGTGGCTGTAGCCTGCCACCAGATGCAGCGTGTGGCTGTAGCCTGCCACCAGATGCAGCGTGTGGCTGTAGCCTGCCACCAGATGCAGCGTGTGGCTGTAGCCTGCCACCAGATGCAGCGTGTGGCTGTAGCCTGCCACCAGATGCAGCGTGTGGCTGTAGCCTGCCACCAGATGCAGCGTGTGGCTGTAGCTTGCCACCAGATGCTGCGTGTGGCTGTAGCTTGCCACCAGATGCTGCGTGTGGCTGTAGCCTGCCACCAGATGCAGCGTGTGGCTCTAAGCTGCCACCAGATGCAGCGTGTGGCTCTAAGCTGCCACCAGATGTAGCTTGTCGCTGTAGCTCCGCCACCAGATGCAGCGTGTGGCTGTAGCTCCGCCACCAGATGCAGCGTGTGGCTCTAAGCTGCCACCAGATGCAGCGTGTGGCTGTAGCTCCGCCACCAGATGCAGCGTGTGGCTGTAGCTCCGCCACCAGATGCAGCGTGTGGCTGTAGCTCCGCCACCAGATGCAGCGTGTGGCTGTAGCCCTGCCACCGGATTTAGTGTGTGGCTGTATCCCTGCCACCAGATGCAGCTCGTCACTGTAGCCCCGCCACCAGATGCAGCGTGTGGCTGTATCCTGCCACCAGATGCAGCGTGTGGCTGTAGCCCGCCACCAGATGCAGCGTGTGGCTGTAGCCCGCCACCAGATGCAGCGTGTGGCTGTAGCCCGCCACCAGATGCAGCGTGTGGCTGTAGCCCGCCACACGCGGCAGCTTGTCTCTGTAGCCTGCCACCAGATGCAGTGTGTGGCTGTAGCCTTCCACCAGATGCAGCTCATCGCTGTAGCCTGTCACCAGAATCAGCGTGTGGTTGTAGCCTGCCACCAGATGCAGCTCATCGCTGTAGCCTGCCACCAGATGCAGCTCATCGCTGTAGCCTGCCACCAGATGCAGCTCATCGCTGTAGCCTGCCACCAGATGCAGCTCACGGCTGAAGCCTGCCACCAGATGCAATTCGCCGCTGTAGCCTGCCACTCCAGCCACCAAATGCAGTGTGTGGCTGTAGCCTGCCACCAGATGCAGCTCATCGCTGTAGCCTGCCACTCCAGCCACCAGATGCAGCATGTCACTTTGTAAGGGTTTTGTTCTATGTGCAGTGAAAACTTACAAGTAAAGCCTTTTGCAGCCTATCCCCTGCGCTTGCTATGGGGACACCTGAGCCGAGCTGCTGCTCTGTGTGTCCAATCAAAGAAGGAAGCCATGGCTCTGCCCCACCCCCTCTCTCTCCTGATTGGCTATCTGACTTTGATTGATAGCAGCGGGAGCCAATGGTGCCACTGAAGTGTCTCAGCCAATCAGGAGGGAGAGTCCCATATGGCTGAAGCACTCATGCACATCGCTGGATAGAGATGGGGCTCAGGTAAGTATTAGGGGGGCTGCTACATACTGAAGGTTTTTTATCTTAATGCATAGAATGCATTAAGATAAAAAAACCTCCTGTCTTTAGAATCACTTTAAGTGTTTATAACAAAATTCACTAACCTAATACCCCGCGCTCTGGAGGAAATAAAAAAAGAGAACTAAGAATAAACAAATCTGTATATTGCCACCATAAGCATGAACTAAAACATAGACATAAAAAAAAAAGGTAGCGCAGTACAATCTAAAATTAAGCACATTTGTCTCTCATTTTACTGATTGGCATAAAATGCTCACACCATATTCCTTCACAGTGGCTCTAATTCTAATGCACCTCCATCTGCTCCTCAGTTTTCCATAGCCATACTAAGACCCGTTTCAACCAGTTTATTAAAATTTGTCCCCAGGTAAAATCACACTTACAAGTGCATTAACAATCTATGCCCATCAGTAAAACATTAGCCATCAGAATCGCCAGGACACGTGCGGCTAGTGATCTCAACCTGCTCGCCAACTGCGCCACTTCCGGTCTGCGTCACATCCGGTCTGGCATCTGAGGTCACTTCTGGTCGCTGTACAGCCCCACACTGACACGTTTTTGTCCTTATGAGCTCATCCGAGGATGAAGTCATAAGGATGAAACATGTCAGGGTGGGCCTGTACGGTGACAACAGTGAGGAGGCGATGGAGGTGCATTAAAGGTGGAGCTTCATTTTAGATTAAGTTGCGCTACCAGGAGGGGGGATTTTTTACTCCCTTTTATATTATATATCCATCTACAGTATATATGTTTCTCTTCTCATTAATTTTTTCTTACTAATGTTATTTCTTGTTGTATTTCTTTTTCAGAGTTCTTGCACACATAAAGGAGAGAAGTTCTATTGCTAAGCTGCCGACTACTTACTGTACAAGTTCTGAAGCCAAATTGTTTGAGGCCTCAGTACACTATGTTATCTGAAGCCTAGCTTGTAATCAAAGAATCAATAAAATATAAAGAGCTGTAACGTAAATGATCTTAGAATTGGGAAGTGACAGAAGAAAGAGTTTTCATGGCCTGAGTGTACAATCCATTATTGCCAGTTCTCTAGGAATTGTTACATTTCAGGTGCATGGGTTCTGGTATTTTGTGTATTCGCGCCTGGTCTTTTAATACTTTGTGCTTGGGAGTGGATTTAAAATTTTTGGTGTGTATTCTATAGACACGGTCAACTTTAAAATGGAGTTGTGTCCATGTGGGTTGCAATGGAGTTCAGGTATTCAGCACCAGTTCAAACCTGCCCTGAACTCTCCTGCTGGGAATCTGTCAAAGCAAATAGCCAGTCATAAGCAGTGCAGGCATTCTGTGCCCTGCAGCATGCCCCTGCAAGATCGGGTGTCCACCTTGACCGCTTCCCAGCAAGAGTTCTTAGGCAGGTTCGGACTTATGGTGGTGTGCACCAAAAAAAAAAGTGTTGCATGTGTAAAAGATAAAGCATGCAGTGCACTGAATATTGCACACACCAGCATCTGCATCCAGAATAACAACAAAATAAATTGAACTTTAGGATACAAAAAATGTAAATATCAGGAATATGAAATGTTGGGTTGACATATTCTTTAATACTGGAATTACAAACGGGCCATGAAAACTAATGTTCTGAGCTGTGCTTCAAATCTATGAATGTTTAAATTTTTATAGTAAAACCTGAAGGCTTTTGGAATATATCTTAATGTCTGCAATAGCATTTTTGTACAAATAATCCAATAAAAGAAAAAAAGTGCTTAAGACTTTTTAATGTTGCATATTATAACATTTACTCTTCTTTCGAATTTTCTTTCTTCATATCAACAGTCCGACAAGTCCGAATTAGTTCTTTTAGAAAACTGTTCCCATCATTTCACAGTGCACCAAATTATATGTTTTATCATTGCCTTACATGTCATTTACACTGTCATGAATACAGCCTGTGAGCACAGGGATGTCACTTCAGTGGTCCAACACACCCCTCTGCTGAGTCAGACTGTTAGCTCTGCAGTCAATAGAGTGTGAACTTTGCTCATTGTAGAGCTCTCCATCTGACTCAGAAAGGGGGGTGTCAGACTGCTGTTCATACTGATAGAGCAGCAGTTCTTAGCTGCAGATTACTGGTGGGTGCAGGCTGTTTTCATGGTACTAGGGCATTAATACAGTAAAATGATAGGGAAAACACTGA
Source organism: Pelophylax lessonae (assembly GCF_965119305.1). NCBI lineage: Eukaryota > Metazoa > Chordata > Amphibia > Anura > Ranidae > Pelophylax > Pelophylax lessonae. The sequence goes on along the minus strand of NC_138774.1, from coordinate 38,732,833 downwards.
AAACGTATCATTTGGTGAACCCTGTGATGATGGGTGCCATTTTATAAAAGAGTTCATCTGGGCTTTAGCCCTCGTTCACATCGACTGCAGCTTTGAAATCGTGCAACTTCATCTGAAATCACACAATTTTAAAGCTGCATGTCACTGCGACTCAGAAGACATCTGTGCGGCTTCATGCACAGAAGTCCATGAAAGGCGCACCAGAAACTGGCAAAAGTAGTGCAGGAACAACTTTTTCAAATCGATGCAGCACTGCAAAATTGGTATCACACTGATTTAAACAGTGAGATTGCTGGCAATAGGATGCGACTTGTCATGCGATTTGACCTGTCAAATCGCATGACAAGTCACTCCAATGTGAATGAGGGCTTAAGACTACATTCCCACTGCAGTTTAGCAGCAGATAGTTTACTGCATTCGGAGGTTGTTTAACGCTACCCCTGGACGCAGCAACACTTGTGTGCAGCAAAAAGTCTGCAGAAAAGCCAGCCTTGGATGCACATTGACTGAGTCTGGGGTCGGCCAGAGGCTGAACAGAGTACAAATCTGGCAGCCACTACTGACAGTTACAACTGTTCTCACACAGTATGTGCAGGCAGCGTTTACAACCGCCAGTAAGATTCTACTGGTTTTTTGACAGTGGCCGCCCCTGGTCATTGCTAACTGTCATGTGAATGTAGACTAAGTAATGTCAAAAATCTCTATGGGATTGATGAACTAATTTTTTCTGGACTGCCTTGTTTGTGTTTAGGGTAGGCAATATAAATTGTGCATAATACTTTTCTGTTCAAGTCACACCCTGCTTAAAGCGGAGTTCCACCCAAAAGTGGATCTTCCGCTTTAGGTAGTTCTAACCCCCTGACATGCCACATTTGGCATGTCATTTTTTTTTGGGGGGGGAGCGGGTTCCTAGTTTTGGCAGGTACCCGCTCCCACTTCCGCTCGGAGCGCCGCGGCGCCCTGAGTGGAAGTTCTCCTCTCCCCCTCCCTCCCTGCAATCTTCTGGGACATGTCAGAGGTCCCAGAAGATTGCCGGCCAATCACAACGCATAGCGCAACTCGCGCATGCGCAGTGCGTACCCGGCTGTGAAGCCGCAAACTGTCACAGCCAGGTGCCCACATCAGTGATGCCAGTGCCGCAGAGCAGAGAGGGAGAAGACGGCGCATCGCTGGACCGTGGGACAGGTGAGTGTGTGGATAGGCTGGAACTCCGCTTTAATACAGCCATATGTTTATTTTTATGTTGTGTATATTTTAGAGTTTACGGTCTGATTTCACTCTTGCATAAAGTAATCACATAAACGGCAAAATGTTTGTTGTAAAGATTCAATAAATGCTTTTGGTTTGGATCAATAAAATTTGGAATTTAAAGCCTAGCAGTATGGGAAGTCTTTAATTGAATTTAACACTGATCAAATAATATTGCTTTATTATTTTTACTGTTACTTGCATTGAAAGGAACATGCCATGATAAAATGATGGCCATTGCTGAACATTCTTCCAAGATGCAAACTCAATTCTCCTAATACTAGCTCTACAATTGTTCCAGACAGTGACCTGCTAAATTGTGAACCAGGGTTTAAAGTGACTTTAAAGTCTTGTTCTCTTTTTTTTTTTTCAATAAAAACAACAAACCTGTTATACTTACCTCCTCTGTGCAGTTGGTTTTGCACAGAACAGCCTGGATCCCCCTCTTCCCTGGTCCCTTTTCAGCTCTCCTGGCCCCTCCCTCATTTTGAGTGCCCCCCCCCCCCACAGCAAGCAGCTTGCTATCGGGGCACCCGAGCCAAGTCACAGCTCCCTGTATCCATTCAGACATGGAGCTGTGGTTCAGCCCGCCCCCTCTCTCTCTCTCTCCTCATTGGCAAACTGGCTTTGATTGACAGCAGCAGGAGCAAATGATGCCACTGCTGTGTCTTAGCCAATGAGAAGCGGAGTCCCAGACGGCTGAGACAGTCGTGGACACCGCTGGATCGAGAGGGGGCTCTAGTAAGCATTACGGGGGCTAAGGGGAGCTGCTGCACGCAGAAGGCTTTTTTTCTTAATGTATAGAATGCATTAAGATAAAAAAAACCTTCTGACTTTACAACCCCTTTAACTTGAAAGCCCCAAGTTTGCACATTCAAATTACAAGTCAGCAGTGGCATTCCCATATTTTTAATCTTGACAGGTTCCCTTGCAATATATATATATATTTTTTTTTTTCTGAAAAAGTGAATCTGATTATTCTAAACCACAAATGATTCTTTAACCACTTCCATACCAGGCAATAGCCGAAAGACGGCTACAGCGTGGCTCTGTTGTTTCATGGATGCCCTCCTGGGAACCAAGCCCCTCGTGCGCCCCCTGGGGGTGCACAACCTTTGCCCTCTGTAATTCGCTGTGTCCTTTGTACACAGCCGATTGCAGATCGTGTTAAAGGGCCAATCACAGCAGCCCTTTACCACATGATCAGCTGTATCCAATGACAGCTGATCACAATGTAAACAGTTGCCAGTTATTGGGTCTTTTTCCGGAGAGCCGTAACGGTCAGTCCTGATAGGGGACAGAATTGCCATCTATCAGTGTCGCCTCATAAGTGCCCATCAGTGCAGCCTCTCTGTGCCCATCAGTGAAGGAGAAAAAATAATTTTTGCTAAATTTTAAAACAAAATTTAAAAAAAAAGTTTTTTTTCTGCCTTTTATTGTTCTGTTTTTTTTTTTTTTTTTGTTTTTTTTTTAGCAAAAAAAAAAAACAAACCCAGTGATTATTAAATACCACCAAAAAGAAAGCTCTATCTCTCTCAAAAAAAATGATAATTATTTCAGTACAATGTTGCATAACTGCGCAATTGTCATTCAAAACGTGATAGCGCTGAAAGATGACAATTGGTCTGGGCAGAAAGGGGATGTAAGTGCCCAGTAAGCAAGTGGTTAAGAAAAAGAAAAGGTATAAAGTCTGTGATTCAGGGTAAATATGAGATTAGAGTAAAGAAGATAATAATAGCAAACACCTTAAACTGAAATCAATAAATAAATAACTACATAGTACCGCAATTGAAATAAAATGTGAGAGGAACATATTAAAGTAGCTAATCTAGTTCTATACCAAAAGGCCATCAACCTATTAAATATAGTCAAAATAGGAAGAGTGACGAGAAATGGGTGTTTGACGATGGCCCCTTGATATATCTTGTATAACCAAATACAAAGAACGTTCTAAAAATGTATACAAAACATTTAAAAACGTTTTACATCGGGTGGACAGTATAAAGCCCCCCATGCAAAAAAACAAAAAGATGGCGATAGTCAGACTGTTTGAAGAGCTTATATGCGATTCGCATTGCGGCGGTGTCTGCAGCATCTCTGAGGTTTTAGTGGAACAGGGGTTACCCCTCCTTACGGTCCTCCTTCTGGCCCTATCATGTGGATTTGGGCTCTGGTTACACTGTTTTGACCTATTTGGATTAACTCTTCTACGCTCTTCACGCAATTCCCTCACCAGTTCTATAATTTCCAAATCAGTGATGACGCATACAGTATCTCACAAAAGTGAGTACACCCCTCACATTTTGTAAATAGTGAAAACACTGAAGAAATGAAACTTTGCTACAATGTAAAGTAGTGAGTGTACAGCTTGTATAACAGTGTAAATTTGCTGTCCCCTCAAAATAACTCAACACACAGCCATTAATGTCTAAACCGCTGGCAATAAAAGTGAGTACACCCCTAAGTGAACAAAGTGAGCCCAATTAGCCATTTTCCCTCCCCGGTGTCATGTGACTCGTTAATGTCACAAGGGAGCAGGTGTGTTAAATTTGGTGTTATCGCTCTCTCTCTTTCATACTGGTCACCGGAAGTTCAACATGGCACCTCATGGCAAAGAACTTTCTAAAGATCTGAAAAAAAGAATTATTGCTCTACATAAAGATGGCCTAGGCTATAAGAAGTTTGCTAAGACCTTAAAAAAAACTAAGCTGCAGGACGGTAGCCAGGACCATAAAACAGTTTACCAGGACAGGTTTCACTCAGAATAGGCCTCGTCATAGTCGACCAAAGAGGTTGAGTGCACGTGCTCAGCATCCTATCCAGAGGTTGTCTTTGGGAAATAGACGTATGAGTGCTGCCAGCATTGCGGCAGAGGTTGAAGGAGTGGGGGGTCAGCCTGTCAGTACTCAGACCATACTCCGCACACTGCATCAAATTGGTCTGCATTGTTGTCATCCCAGAGGGAAGCCTCTTCTAAAGATGATGCACAAGAAAGCCCACAAACAGTTTACTGAATATAAGCAGACTAAGGACATAGATTACTGGACCCTGTCCTGTGGTCTGATGAAACCAAGATATACTTATTTGGTTCAGATGGTGTCAAGCGTGTGTGACATCAACCAGGTGAGGAGTACAAAGACAAATGTGTCTTGCCTACAGTCAAGCATGGTGGTGGGAGTGTCATGGTCTGGGGCTGCATGAGTGCTGCTGACACTGGGAAGCTACAGTTCATTGAGGGAACCATGAATGCCAACATGTACTGTGACATACTGAAGCAGAGCATGATCCCCTCCCTTCGGAGGGTTCTTCCCCTCCCTTCCCTGGGTTCTTTACACAAATGTGATTGAGTAGTAAAGTGCAGAATAGCTTCAGCGATTCACTCCCTCTTGCATGGCCCTTGCAGAGCTGCAGCAGCCTACATCACATGGGGTGGGGTGGGGTGACCACTCCTTTATAAGGTACTTTAAGCCTACTAACCCTCGGCAAGCCATTACCTCATTCAGGCAGAGAGATTGGTGTAAGTATGATGGGATGGGCAAATCCCTCTACCAAGTAGGAAGGACCTTCTGTAATGTCTACCTTGTAATTAGCTCAGAAATCCTGGCCTTATCTGCTATTTCCACTGTCTCAGGGGCAAAATTCTCTAGTTCCTTGGTGTCAAGGGAGGATTTTTCTGCAGCCATCTGTGGTTTGTGGAGACCTCTCTCAGGGACTCTCACTGGTTTGCAACACCTGGGATGCAAGCCTGTCCTCCTTTCTCGCCTCTGTTTTGTAGGAGGATGCATCATCACAGGCATCTCAAGATTATTAAGAATCCTCTATAGAGGAGTCCTCCCAGGAGAAATCTCATTGTCTGGGGATGTTGTAGGCACAGACGACCACACTGGGTTTTGTGGCATATGTGGTATGCACTAACTTGAAGTTACCACTTCCGGAGTTCTCTTCTCCAAAGGTCCCTGGGTTTGGGTCCTAGAAAGCACCCAATCATCCCAAAGCCCTTCCAGTGCACTCTCATTTGTAGTAAGTGATGTATGCCCAATTGGGCTTACCTGGGGGTCCTTTCACCATCAAAGCGATTAGCTCAGCACATGGAGGAGGAATTCTACAATAAACGGGGTTCTTCTACGACCTGGCCTTTTCCTACTTGCATAAGATCCTGACAGTATATGAAGTCCCAATCTTTAAAGATGCCATGGATAAGAGGTTAGAAGCCCCCTTTAAAGAGGAGGTCTAGCACCCCCCCACCCCCCCCTAAAAAAAATTAAAGTCAGCAGCTACAAATACTAGGACACTTACCTGTCCTTGAATTTAGCAGTGTCGGCACCCCAGTCAATTGTTCCATCGGTTCTCGGGTGCTCCCGCCGCCATTGCCCGTAAGGGAAACAATCAATGAAGTCTCGCGGCTTGACAACTGGTTCCCTACTGTGCATGCGTGAAGCACGCCAAACTTCCAGGGGACCTCGCTGCATCTCGCCGCAGCTAGGTCTCCTGGAAGTGGGGACAAGCACCTGTCAAAAACAGGTATGGGTTCCCCCCTCCCCCCTGCAAGGTACCAAATGTGCACCAGAGGGGAAGAGGAAGCAGATAAGCATGTGGAACTCCGCTTTAACTCTCCTTCTCTCTGGCAGGAGCAGCTCTGCAGCCAGCAGTGTCTGCAGTGGGAGTTTGCCAAACCCTCAAAGTTTGAACAAAGCATATTCTCCTTTCCAGAGAAGGTGACCCAAGGGATCTTGCAATTTTGCAGTTCCGTGGAAGATTTTCCAAGAGTATTGAGTTTCTTGGTGGATGCTTTGGAAGACTCCATAAGGCAGCTTACTGTACCTGGGCAGGAAGCATGTTTGTCCACATGAAAATAATCCTTTGGCTTAAGTGTTAGTCAGCTAAACTTCTCTGCAAGAAGCAGAGTACTGTCCTTTAAAGGAGATTGCTTGTTTGGACCATCCTTGGATGCCTTCACTCAGAAGGTACCTGTGGGAAGAAACATGCTCATATCCCTAAAGAAGAGGGTGAAAGTGACAGGTCAGAAATTTGTGACACCTTCGGAATCCAAGAAGAGTTCTTTGGTAAATAACAAGCCTCATGTTCTAGGCAGAAGCCTACATCCCAGTTCCGTAAGAAAAATGAGACCCTAGGTCTGCTAGGTCATGAGGCAAGTCCTCTTCACTGCTGGCTTGGGTGGGAGGATGTCTATTGGCCTTTGCAGCCATCTGAACTTTGGAAGTCACAGATGACTAATTCTGCAGTATAGTGTCCAGAGGTTACAAGTTGGAGTCTCGCTGCTTTCCCCTACATGCTTTATGTGCTCAAGGGTATCTTTGGAGCCACAAAAAAAATGTTTCTCGTACGTCCTCCGACAGTCGCCGCCTCTTCATATTCGTCACATATGGGGTATTAGACTTTGCTCCGAAGGAGTAGCTAGGCAACAGAATATGTTAACAATAAAGCTTTAACATATCCCACCCTCAAGGGGTGGTCCCCTCAGTCAATACCCTCCTACTTCCTGCAACCATATCTCAGTTTTAATGTCTAGCTTGTCAGGTGTGGCTGGCTCTCTCTGTGCTGGGACTTTTTGTCCCAGACTCTTTCTTCTTTTTAATATTTTGTTTGAGTTTTCTCTCTACCTTTACTTAGCTGTTATTTTTGTCAGCATTAGTTAGTTCTTCGGACGAAGAGGATCATGCGGACTGGGTCTCGGGCTGATCCCCTGATCGCAGGTCGTGGGTCAGTGGCTTCCCAGTCTGCCATCGAGCGTTCAGCCAGGTAACGCTCCTGGCACAGTGAACGACCCATCCCTGTTCGGTGCAGGGATGATTGGTGAGGTGGCTACCTCACCGGACGCTGTGCGGTTTCTTAACCGCCATTGTGTGCGTCTTGAATTGCGACTCTCCCTGCCTCATGTGCAGCGGCTTGTTCGCCTGTGCGGGTTCCCCACGCCATGTGAGGTAAGTGTATCTATGTGGGGACCTGTCTGTCTGGGGGGGGTCTCAGTCTGGGACTGTGTAACCTGCCTTTATTCACACTGCTTGTCTCCCTATCTCTCGGCTGCATGCTGTGGGCTGCAAGGGGGGGGGGGGAGCTGTGTGACACTGTGTGTGTCAGGCTGGGCAGTGTGGGAAGCTGTGTGCTGTGGGGCATGTTTTTAATGGCATGTTGGGGCATATACAGCGATCGCTGCGGCGATCTAACATGTATCCATATAATGGGATAAAATTGTGTGTGTTTTTATGCACTTTGGAGCGGCGATTTCGGCGCCAAACGACGCCATTTTACCGGCGCCCGCTCCGGCCGCATGGTTTACATGCACGGCGGCCATTTTCTTGTAGCCTCCATAGGCTTACATAGAGCGCCCTGGCAGCATCACTTCCTTTTTCCTGGAACACCGATCGAGGCAGCAGCAGCAGCGGGGTCTCCTCAGGTTTTATCCTTCTATTCCTGTTTTCCATTGCCTGTATTCAGTCTGTATATTCCCTGTGGGGGTCTCATTGTGCCTGAGTGTGGTGCGGTGGGCTGCGCTTGCCGCGCTTGCTGAAAGGGGGCAGTTAACCCTTGGTTGTCTGGCATACAGGGGCAATGGATTCTCAGGAGGGCAAGTTTCCCACAGTATTGGTGGAAAGCCAGGGGACCGCTGTTTCCCCCCCAGGGGGAGGATTTAGCCACTATTGTGGCTGGCCTTGCTGCCCAGGTGCAAATGCTGGTGGCTGCTCAATCTACTAAACGGCCCAGAGTTGCTCTGTCCTCTGATTCTGAGGGTGAAGGTGATGGGGCTGTTCTGGCAGGGACCCCCTTATCGGGGTCCCGCTCCTCTCTTGATCTAGTGGGGTCTGAGGTGGAGGCTGAAGTTGAGGGGGTCGATAATTCTCCCCCTGGCTCGCCTGAAGAGCTTGCAATCATGGATGAGTTGATTGCTTCCATTAAGCAAACGCTGCGTTTGCAGGACGAAGTGTGTCCCCCCGCTGCCTTGGCGGCTTATGGAACGCAGAGAAAACGCAGGGCGCCGCAGGTTTTTCCCTGCAATGCTGATTTTCAGCGCGCTGTTAAGGATCAATGGCGCGATCTGCGCAAACCTTTTGCGGTACCAAGTAAATTCAAGCTGCGTTATCCTTTCTCGCCTGCCACTGATGAACGGTGGTGTGTGCCTCCGCCAGTGGATCATGCAATTGCGGTTTTGAACAAAGCCACTGCGATTCCTGCAGAGGGTTCCCCTGTTTTCCGTGATGCCACGGATAGGAGACTGGAGTCTCTTGCCCGTCATACTTATTCTGTTACGGGTTCTATGCTTAAGGCTCTGTTTGCTTCTCTCATGGCGGCCCAGGCGATCGGAAGTTGGACGCAGATGCTTAGGCGCGTCCTAGTGGCCGATTCGGCCTCGGCGGCGACCCTGGATATGGTGGATCAGATCCACCAGGGTGTCATGTATCTGTGTGATGCGGACCTGGACCTGATTCCGTTGGCTGCACGTGTGCACAGCGTGGCGGTGTTGTCTCGCCGCCTGGTTTGGTTGAAATGTTGGTCGGTGGACCAATCTTCACGTAAAACCTTAGCCAATCTGCCTTATGATGGGTCTCGCCTTTTTGGGGAGTCCCTGGATGTATTGATTAAGGGGATCACCGGGGGTAAGAGCACTCTCTTGCCCCATTTCCCCAAGGCTAAGGGGGCTTCTGGGAAGAAGCATGCGAATTTTCGGCCCCCTCAGGGGTCCTTTCGTGCCTTTCGGCCACACTACAAGGGCAAACCGTTCAAAGGCCAAGGCTCTCAGAAGAAGCCCTGGTCTGGGAAACAGAAGTCCGGCCAATCCGGACCTGCGGCCCATAACAGTTCGGCCTGAAGGGGCGCCCTCACCCAGTTTTGGGGTGGGGGGACGCTTGCTCGGTTTTCTTCAGCCCTGGTTGGCCCGTGTGCGGGACAGATGGGTTCTGGAAATCGTTCGATCTGGTTACAAGATCGAGTTTCTCTCTCGGCCGGAGAGCAGATTTTTTCCCTCAAATCTACAACTGTCTCCAGAGCGCCTGCGGGATCTGCACCTGGCGGTGCGGGACCTGAGGGCTCAGGGTGTGGTGGTTCCGGTGTCTCATCGGGACAGATTTCGGGGGTTTTATTCCAATCTGTTCACCGTGCCCAGGAAGGAGGGCAAGGTTCATCCGATTCTGGACTTGAAGGCTCTGAACCGCTCTGTGCGGGTTCGCAAGTTCCGCATGGAATCCCTGCGCTCGGTGGTGGCTGCCCTGGTTCCGGGGGAATTCATGGCCTCCATCGATTTAAAGGATGCGTACCTTCACATCCCCATATTCGAGGGGCATCAGAGATACCTTCGATTTGCCATTGCGGAGGATCACTACCAGTTCGTGGCGTTGCCCTTTGGGCTCGCCTCGGCTCCGCGGGTCTTCACCAAGGTGCTTGCACCGGTTCTGGCATTATTGAGGGCCCAGGGCATTTCTGTCCTGGGGTATCTGGACGACATTCTGATTCGGTCTGCGACCAGTCAGGGTCTGGAGAAGGACCTGTCTGTCACAATGCAAACTCTGCAGGAGTTCGGTTGGACGATAAATGTTCCAAAGTCGACACTGAGTCCGTCGGTTCGTCTTCCCTATCTGGGAATGATACTGGACTCGGTGCAGGCGAAGGTCTTCCTGCCGGAAGACAAACTCAGGACTCTTCAGGAGGAAGTCAGGTCCCTCAGGGACGTTCCACACTCGTCTCTGCGGACGTGTATGAGATGTCTGGGATTGATGGTCTCGGCCTTCGAGGCGATTCCTTTCGCTCAGTTTCACACGCGGGGTCTCCGGGCGGAGATCCTGTCCAAGTGGGACGGGCGACCTCAATCTCTGGATCTTCAGATCTCGTTGAGTCATCGCACCAGGGAAAACCTTCTGTGGTGGCTACAGTCCCCGTTGGTGTCCGGGGGCAAGTCGTTTCGTCCGATCTCGTGGACGATAATCACTACGGATGCCAGCCTGTCGGGCTGGGGTGGTGTTCTGGGCGTTCTGTCCGCCCAGGGGACCTGGTCGGAGGGGGAGTCTTCCCTCCCGATCAACATTCTGGAATTACGTGCAATAAGGCTCTGTCTTCATCGCTGGACGGACCGGCTGCAGGGTTGCCCGGTTCGGGTGCAGACGGACAATGCCACGGCGGTGGCCTACATCAACCACCAAGGGGGCACCAGGAGTGCCCGAGCGGCTCGAGAAGTGGCCGACATTCTGTCTTGGGCCGAGACTCATGTCCCGGCGATAACGGCGGTTCACATTCCGGGAGTGGAGAACTGGCAGGCGGACTATCTGAGTCGCCAGACCCTGGATCAGGGGGAATGGTCTCTCCATCCGGCTGTCTTCCAGATGTTGTGCGCGAAGTGGGGTCTTCCAGATGTGGACCTGTTCGCGTCTCGCCTCAACTACAAGGTGAAGAGGTTCGTGGCAAGGACACGCGACCCTCGGGCAGACGCGTCGGACGCGTTAGTGGCCCCGTGGCATCAGTACAGGCTGATGTACGCTTTTCCACCGATTCAGTTGCTGTCCAGGTTCCTTCGCAGGTTACACTCGGAACGCAGCACGGTGATTCTTGTGGCACCGGACTGGCCTCGCCGGTCCTGGTACGCAGACCTCGTGAATCTGGCGGTCGACGCCCCCTGGCGTCTGCCTCTTCGAGACGATCTACTGTCTCAAGGACCGATTTACCATCCTGCTTTACAGTCGCTGGCTTTGACGGCCTGGCTGTTGAGACCGAGGTCCTGAGGGAGAAGGGTCTCTCTCCAGAGGTCGTTCATACCTTGATCAACGCGAGGAAGTCTTCCTCGGGAAAGGTTTATTACCGTACTTGGAAGGCCTATTTTGCCTGGTGTGAGTCCAGGGGGTTTTCACCCCGCACGTACTCGGTTTCCCGTGTGCTGTCTTTCCTTCAGATGGGTGTCGATCAGCGTTTGGCGCTGGCCACGATAAAGGGTCAGGTGTCTGCGCTGGCCGTTCTGTTTCAACGTCCCGTGGCTTCCAACTCCTTGGTTGGCACTTTTATTCAGGGTGTGCGGCATCTGGTTCCTCCTAGGAGGGATCCTTTGCCCCCCTGGGACTTGAATCTAGTTCTATCTGTGTTACAACGTGCTCCTTTTGAACAGATCAGGGAGATCTCGTTGTCTCTGTTGTCCAAAAAGGTCGCCTTTTTGGTGGCGATCACTTCGGCTCGCAGAGTGTCGGAACTGGCGGCTTTGTCCTGCAAGTCTCCGTACCTGGTTGTTCATTTGGATAAGGTGGTCTTGCGACCTAATCCTTCTTTTCTGCCGAAACGAGTTTCGGAATTCCATCTTAACGAGGATATTGTTTTGCCTTCGTTGTGCACGAAGCCTAAACATCCAAAGGAGGTGAGATTGCACTCTCTGGATGTTGTTCGGGCGATTAGGGTTTACCTTAAATCGACTGAGTCTTTTCGTAAGACGGACTCCTTGTTTGTTCTTCCAGAGGGTCCTCGGAAGGGCATGGCGGCTTCGGCCTCTACCATCGCCAAATGGATCAGGCAGACCATTGAACAGGCCTATGCCTTGCAGGGGAAGGTTCCCCCTGTGCCTGTGAAGGCGCACTCTACTAGATCACTGAGTACGTCTTGGGCCTGCCGTCATGGGGCTTCTGTAGCCCAGGTGTGTAAGGCGGCGACTTGGTCGACCGTGCACACTTTCACAAAATTCTACAAAGTAGATGTTCAGGCATCGGCGGATGCTTCCTTTGGCCGCAAGGTTCTTAGTGCGGCTGTTCCCTAGGGTCCCTTGTTGGGGACTCCTGGCTGTTGGGATATCTTTTGTATCCCCTGGTTTTTTTGTCTTTTCCTGGGTTGTTGCTCCTGTTGAGCACTTATTTTTGCTGTTGCCCAGCTGGTTTCCTTCCTTTGGTAAGGTTCCTTTCTTTGATGTGGAGACTGCGTTGCCTTTCGGCGCGGATGCGTTTCCCACCCCTCATGTTTGCACTGCTTTGGGACGTCCCCATATGTGACGAATATGAAGAGGCGGCGACTGTCGGAGGACGTACGAGAAAACGGAATTTTTGTAAAATCTTACCTGTAAAATTCCTTTCTCTGAGTCCTCCGACAGTCGCCGCCCCCGCCCCTCTTTTGGGGTTTGAATGTATACTCTACTGCTATTCCACTAAAACTGAGATATGGTTGCAGGAAGTAGGAGGGTATTGACTGAGGGGACCACCCCTTGAGGGTGGGATATGTTAAAGCTTTATTGTTAACATATTCTGTTGCCTAGCTACTCCTTCGGAGCAAAGTCTAATACCCCATATGTGACGAATATGAAGAGGCGGCGACTGTCGGAGGACTCAGAGAAAGGAATTTTACAGGTAAGATTTTACAAAAATTCCGTTTTTCTTTGCAGGTCTTGGTAGGCTGCTGTCCCAGGGGTCATCAAGCCCGTGCCTGAAGGTACAAAACTTCAGAATAAAGTCCACCCAGTCAGTGATTGTTTTGCTTTATCAGTGGAATTTTCTGGCACAAATGGATATCAAGGATGTCTACCCACACATCCTGATCTTCTGGCCTCATCAGCAGTTTCTGCAATTTAGTGTTTAGTGTTCAGTGTTTACTTACCAGTTCTGGGGTTGTTGAGGACCTGTGGTATCCTCATTGTGGGATACCTAGATGACCTGCTACTATGGGAGATTACGCTCAGAAGCTGATATCAATTTGAAAAGCTCAGTTGGGTGCTGAATCTTCAGAAGTCAGCCTTGGTTCCAACACAACGTCTGCCGTTGTCCTCAACAAAGTGGAATGAAGGTACTGCCTGTATCAAATCAGACCTGTATGAAGGTGCTTGGAAAGATGCTACCCATCTTCCTTGTGGTTCCCTATGCCCAGTTTCATTTAAGAGCTCTTAAACACAACATCCTGTCCATATGGGACAATCATCAGGAGTCCTTGGACCTGCCAATGCATCGAACTCCAAAACCAGGTTAGCTCCTGAATGGGGATAACCATGCAGATGCTGGACACCAGAAGAACCTTCCTTCTGATGAATTGGGAGGTCTTGATGACAGATGCCAGCCAGATGTTGGGCTAAGGAGTTCTTCAGGTGAACATAGAACATAGTCCTCAGAGGAGCTGAAGTTGTGATAAACATCCTAGAACTTCTGGGGATTTAGCTGCCTCTACTACACTGGTCTGTTTGACTATAGAGTCTTCTTGTCGGGTTGTAGTTGGATAATGCCATGGCTGTTTTATACATCAACCATCAAGGAAGAAAAAGAAGCCACACTGTTCTGGAAGAAGTGGACCTAATCTTGTCTTAAGTAAAACTTTACAGTCCTGTCCTCTTCACCATGCACATTTCTGGTGTGAAAACATTATCACCTGTCAGCAGCTGAATCCAGGAGAGTAGACCATTTACCCTGAGGTATTCTCAGAATGTTGTCTGCAGTGGAGGATCTCTTGTTGCTTAGATTTAACAAACAAAGCTAACAGTTTTGTGTCCAGGACCAGGGATCCTCACACATTTGCAGGGGATGCCTTGCTGACTCCTTGGGATTAGTTTTGCCTGATCCATGCTTTCCCTCCATTGCTCCTTCTTCCTCACACAGGATACAGGTGGAGGGCATTCCAGTAATTCTGATCTCACCTGAATGGCCCAGAGGAAAATGATATACAGACATTGTAAACCTCTTGATAGACGAGCCGTAAGCTTTTCCAGATCAGCCTGATTGGCTGTTGCAGGGTCAGATCTTCCATCCTGCTTTTGGGACACTGTCTTTGATAGCATGGGTGTTAAAATCCAAGTCCTAAGGCATAGGAGTGTTTCTGACTCTGTAATCCATACTCTTCTCAAAGCAAGGAAGTCAACCTACAAGAAGGTATACCATCGTACATGGAAGGCTTATTTCACCTGGTGTGAGGCTCTTAGGTTCCATCCCTGACAGTATGTCATGGGGCACATTTTGGTCATTCACCAGTCTAGTGTGAAGATGTCTCTGGCTTTAAGTACAATTAAGGGGCAGATTCCGGCTTTGGCTGTTCAAAGACTAATAGCATTTCTTGGTGACAAACTTTGTACAGGTTGTCACAGATTGTTTTGCATGGGCAGCCCTCTTTATCCCCATGGGACCTTAACTTGGATTTATCTGTTTTGCAGACCTCTCCTTTTGATCCTACAATAGAGATTCCCTTGTTTCTTCTCATGCGAATTAAGGGCAATGTTCCTCCTTTCCCAGCCAAAGCCTATTAAAATCGGAATGTCAATGCTTCCTGGGTGATTCAGCATCAAGTTTCTGCTGTTCAAGTTTGTAAGCCAGTTACCTGGACTTTTCTTCACACGTTTGTTAGGTTCTACATGGTAGACGTTCACGTCTCTGCGGACACCAGTTTTTGGAGATAGGTCTTGCAGGAGGCTTTGTAGTGGTGTTCTCCCCTATTCTGTTTTTGGGCTTTGGGTGTGTTGGCCTTGTTGCTGTGTTGCCTTCAGAAATCCCAAGTAATCATGAATATGAAGTGCTCTGTGTCCTGTGATGTCTGATTAAGAAATTAGGATTTTTAGTACATCTTTCTTGAAGTATATCAAAGGACATAGGGATCCCTTCCATCTTTGTTTCATCCTTGCTTGCTACAATACTAAGGCTTAACTAGCTGGGAAGGATTGTGCCTGGGCAAGAAGTTCCTGCCTTTTTTGATAGTGTCCACTAACCTGAAAGTGGCATCATTACTAAGTAGGCATGAGTATAACATTGCCTTTATTCTTTGATGTTCTCCAAGAAAAGTATATTTTGCAACTAACTTAAAAATTCCAATTTATTTTTAAAAATAACTTTTTTTGACTCACGGTGCTATTCAAAACAAAATGTAATTCACTTATATATAGAAAAGGCTTTTTTCTCCAAAAAAAAGTATAAGCAGGCAGCTTGTGGCATGTACAGTACTCTTAGGCAGGACATCTCAGAACTGGAAATTCAGTATTGACAGCAGTATCAGAAAGTGTGTTGTATTCTTTCATTCATGCAATTTTTATTTTAAATTAGGAATAATGCCAAATATTAATTTGGTTTCAGAAATAACAAAAGGGTCAGTTTATTACGGTGCATGAGATATTTAATCTACATTCCTTGTTACTTCATTGTAATTTTCCTATGAAAAGTTTGAATTTGCAAACATAAATGTCACAAAGCTTGTAAACTATTGTTTTTCACATTAGATATGTAGCACCCTACAGGTAGGTGCTAGGTAAAATATAGTGGGCTTTGTCTGCCTAACAGCAGAGCCATGTTTTCTTTTGGGCAGGTAGGTTGTCATGGCTACCAAACCAAGTGTGTCTGCTGAGAGGGGAGTCTCCTCACTGGCCCTGTGAGAGGCTTCTCATTGGGCAGTGAAGGAAACCCAATCAGAGATACATTCAGGCTTGTAACTACCCCAGAAGGCAGATTCTGCCGCAGAGGACTCTGGGAGTGGGTATAAGTCTAAGGGGAGTGCATGACTCAGCATATTTGGTGGGAGCAGAGTCCCAGGAGGGAGAGTATAGCTGTCTCTCCTCCTGTCTGAGGAAGTGGATGTCTCGGGGTGTCGCCTGAGAATCCAGAGACAGTGCTGAGTTGAGCTGAGGGGATCCGGTGTGCAGAGAGCCTGCGGAGAGCGAGAGGGGTCCAGTCCCAGGAAAGCCTACACAGGTTGTGAGTACTGAGGATTGCCCCTGGGGGTCTGCCAGAGTTAGAGGGGACCACTCCGGAAGAGGTTCTGGGATCCAGTGCCAGCTAGCTGAAAGGGGGTACCTAGGTTGAAGACCCTGAAGTCACAGAGGGGGGTACATATTCAGTAAACCCCAAATAATTCAAGGTTAAAGGGGGCACCTGAATATGGGCCCTGAATTGTACAGAGTGTGCCAGTTGGAATTTACAGCTTTACAGAATTCTACAACATACTACCTTAAGCAAAAGCAAGGCGGGAGGGAAGTATTCAGTGACTTGTTGCAGCATAACAGTGTCGGTGGTTCTACAATTTCACAGTCCTGGACCTTCTGGACTTTAAGTCGAGGATTCAGCACTTCTATTGAGTTACAGAGCTTTCTCAGAGTTAGTGAGCGTTGGCTGGTGTCAAGGAAGCACCAACGGACATTTTTCCAGGATTAAGTCCCAAGTGTATCTAGTTGAAGCCTAAAGGAGTATCCCACTCATTCCCTTCTCCCATCCCCTTTATCTACAATAAAACAACAAAACAAAGATGCCGGAGTTGTTCATGTCTCAGTCTTCACACGCACGGCCGCAGCTCACATGGGCTGGAAAGGTACCTGGTAACAATGGCAGACCCACATCAGGCCACAGGCCTGGAAAACCTGCTACAGATATTTAACTACCTCTATTTCCCATAAATAAATATTTTATCTCAATTATTAGTGTTATACCCCCTACTTCACATAGCTCATAGCTGCCCTATGCTGCTGTGTCTCTAATTAGGTTTAGTGTGTTTAGTGTTATCCCAGTCAGACTTGGATTGAAATTCAGCTGGTTCAGCAGGGACCGGATACATTTCAATCTACGTATGATAGGCAGGGTGGTTATACAGAAGGTGATCTACCAATCAACATCTGTACAACTGCTCTTTCGGATTGTTGCCACTCAATCAGCTCTGCTGGCTATAGCCTAAAAAATATTTATTAAATCACGCATGTGCGTGTGAAGTAATTGTGCGCGCCAATC
The DNA here is from genome assembly GCF_965119305.1 of Pelophylax lessonae. Taxonomy (NCBI): domain Eukaryota; kingdom Metazoa; phylum Chordata; class Amphibia; order Anura; family Ranidae; genus Pelophylax; species Pelophylax lessonae. The sequence goes on along the minus strand of NC_138774.1, from coordinate 38,715,938 downwards.
CGCTCGGCCATTTTAAAGTGTATGTAAACACATGCTGGGGAATGGTAGAGAATGTTTGCCTCTGATGCAGCTGATTTAACCAGATGAAACTAGGCAATCCCTTTACTTGGACTGTTAAGTATAACTTGTGCATATGTATCTTTGCTGTGAGCCATTTTGGCACTCATGGGCATCTACCTGATGGCTTTTCCTGGCTGGGATCTTGGTGGATGAAGTCCCATGGTCCGTTTATCATTGGTCAGTATATAATAGTATAACTTCGCTGTTGAGTGACAGAGATATTTACAGCTGTTGCTTCAACATATTTATATCTACATTTAGGGGAGTTGATGAGAAAATTGAGTCTGGTGTGACTTATGCATTCTGTATCCTCCTCTGGACTATTGTGCCTGTCACTTGAAACTAGGGCACAGCCAGCGTGATCTACGAATTTGCAGTGGGAATCTTTGCACTTTTGTTTGATAAGCCAAATGTATGGTTGACTCTCATGGAAATTATAGCAAACATGTGGAAGAAGGTATTCTAATCAAATGAGACCAAAATAATTTGGCCTAAAAGCAAAACGCTATGTGTGGCGGAAAACTAACACTGCACATCACCCTGAACACACCATCCATCCCCGCCGTGAAACATGGAGGTGACAGCATCATGTTGTGGGGATGCTTTTCTTCAGCAGGGACATGGAAGCTGGTCAGAGTTGATAGGAAGATGGATGGAGCCAAACACAGGGCAATCATAGAAGAAAACCTATTAAGAGTCTGAAAAAGAACCTGGGGCGGAGGTTCACCTTCTAGCAGGACAACCCTAAACATACAGCCAGAGCTCCAATGCTGTAATTGCAGCGAAAAGTGGTTCTACAAAGAATTGACTCAGGGGGGGGGGGGGCTGAATACAAATGCACGCCACACTTTTTACATATTTATTTGTAAAAAATGTTGAAAACCATTTATTATTTCTTCTTTCACTTCACAATTATGTGCCACTTTGTGTTGGTCTATCCCATAAAATCCCAATAAAATACATTTACATTTTTGGTTGTATCATGACAAAATGTGGAAAAATGCAAGGGGTATGAATACTTTTTCAAGGCATTGTATGGTCTTATGCACTCTTTCCTAAGATATTAATTTTGGATCTCCATGTTGATGGCAGGTGGACACTGTGATATACTATTAGAATTTAAGTTATACAAGTTAATGAGGGTACAAGGGACACATACAGTATATGTTGACTTCATATTGTTGTAGCAGGATTCCCGGCCAATTTGCTGGAGATGGGTCTGCCAGGGTTACCGCTATCAACAACAGCGCACTTAAGCCTGTTCTCCAAGTGTGAGCACTGAGACAAGGAACATCTTTGGTTTTGTATTTATTTAGGAACTTGGATGGGAGAAGGGAATGATTGGGATACTCCTCTGGCTCATCTATACACAATTCAAAGGGACTTTGAGAAAAATGCCTTCTGACGCTGACTTGGCGCTGGCTGAATGCCGGTCAACACCCGTTGGCACTACTTAACGCTGACTTGCTGACTATGAACTTGAACTGACTTTTGACACTCCCAGTTGATGCATAAGTCCTCTACACTGCTTCCTTTAGCCTTCCTGGCTGAGGTAGCTACTTGTGAATACTGTTGCAACTCTTAACTCTTCAGGGTCAAACTCTGGCACCCCCTTTACTAACACTTCTACAAAGGCTAGTTAGCTCCTGGATTCCTCTGACCTTCCGGAGTGGTCTCCTATCCTAGGCAGACCCCAGGGGCAGTTTACAGTACTCACGACACTGCTTTCTTGGAAACTCCAGCCAAAACAGCTCTGCTTGGTCCTCAGCACACTGGATCCTTCTCTGCAGCTCAGCTCAGCCTTCTGTCCTCTTAGGCCAGCTGCCTAGGACACCCGTTCTTTGCTGACAGGAGGAGAGACAGCCCTCACCTCCCTCCTGGGACTCTGCTTCCCACCAAAGACATCCTGTCATGTGCTCCCCATAGACCTATACCCCCTCCCAGGATGCATTGCGGCAGAATCTGCCCTCTCTGGGATAGATACTGTACAAGCCCTGTGCTATTGGTAAGTGTAACGGATCAACCGGCACCCCGACTGGGTACCTCCGTTGACGGATGCACCAAGTGCTTCCCGAGGGCTCCAAGCACTCCACCAGACACCATAACCGCCTCGGACCCCACGAACCGCCGCAGCTTGGTTGGGGTCTCGCCGTCTCCTACCCACCCTGGACCTACGACAAGGCTCCAGGTTCTAGTGGGTGAACCTCTCTTTCCCCAGAGAGGGCAGCAGGCACAGGTACAAGCTCTTACACAAGCTCTTACACAAGCTTAGTGATTACCCAAGGGAGTATGAAGGGCATAGCAATCCCTTGTAGCAGGTTCTCCCAATGAGAGACAGGACTCTAGATTGAGGGTGAAGTATAACTCAAACTTTATTGAACAAGAAACAGACTTTTATACAGTTTTCCCCCACAAGGTTACTGCCCAGGTGGACCTTGTGGAGAACATGACATGACATTCACAATCCAATAGAAACAGAACTTTACACTTCCATACAATGTACACAATCCCTCCCCTCTGGCTGATTACATTAGCATATGCAGATGAAAGTGTATACAGGAACTAAACTAATTATCTAGCCATCTGGACAGAACAATGTGAGGTCATTAACATTTAACAGTGGAACAGACACAACCCACATTCCATTTCAATACACAAACAATAGGGAAGCCTGTCAATGACAGTCTGTGTGTCTCTCTTACAGACAAGCACACAGAATACTAGGAGGCAGACTTCATGGCAATGGTCTATAACAGTTTCCCAGTGTAAAGTGGGAATAAATCTTCAAATTTCTGTATGAAGATATTGCTGACAAATATTACTGTCTCATCTGAAGCAATTCAAATCATTAGGTATCTGTTTTTCACTTCCAGTGATGGTGAATACCGTCATAGTCAGGTTTTCTCCACCGTCCAATGAGAGCCCTCATTGGATGCAGTGGGGAGACTCCCCAACACAACAGGCACACCTGGGAACACATTACAGCCTAAGTGAACAATTGTACACTGCTGATAAGCAGACAAGGTCTCCCCTATAGGTTACCTAGCACCTACCTGGGAGGGTGCTACATCCACCCCCCACCAAAATGAGCCATGTCCCCATTGGCTCTGAGGCAGCCGCCTCCTACAAAAATTCTGCCACAAATTCAGGAGTATCCCACAAACCTGGAAAAGGGGGAGAAGCGAAGAAACAAATGCACAAATAAATTACGTGGAAAAATATATACGCATCTTTGCTCTACAAATATACAAACATTTAAGGTGCATAATACACAAACATTTAAGTTGCATAAGAAAGATGCACCCCCCACCAAACACACTTGCCTGGTGGGGATTCCAAGCAACATACATTTCCTCACTGACCGTGAGCCCAACTGTAGAGAGAAGGAAAAAGGTTAGTCAAACTGCATACATAAAGAAATTACAGGACTAACTATCTCAACAGTTGAGTGAGAAGACCCTCCTAACAAGGGCGACCTTCTCACTCCCTTCCCTGACTCCTCTGCTTGTCAGTATCTTGACACACCGGGTCCACTTCTCCCCTCTTCTGGGGAATCTGTGCCCTACCACTGACTACCTAGGCCGAGTCCTTATAGAAGTTAGGCACAGCACCTCCTTGCTGTCTCTCAGAACACTTGCTGTTAGGAAACAGGGCAAACCACCGGAGCCTAAGTGGCCTGCAGTCCCGCTGAGTCAGGGAAATATGAAGAGGTTTTCCAGGGCACCCCTCACCAAATCTTCTGCACTTAGGGTGCATAGTCTTTAGCACAGTATTTGTAATCCACAGAGATCCTGGCCCGATGGACCAAGGGATCTAACATAGTCAAGAGTATCTCCCTTAAGACCCTGGCCCGATGGCCAAAGGGGTCTGCAAATTAACACAACATTTCCGACTTGGAATGAAACTTGTAGAACTCAGCATTATATTTTTCTTTTCAGTCCTTTGGTCAGCTGTGACGGATAGCCAGCCGTAGACACACAGTTTGAAATTGCAAAGAAACTTCTTCTCTTTCTTTCAAATGTAGTACTCTGGGTGGGGAACCTGAACATAGGCACCCTGCTCATCTTTTACTCGGACAGACCAAGCCTGGCCCAACCCGTCTGGGCGGCGAACCTCCACCCTGTCAATATATATGGATCTTCCATAGTTCCATTGCGTTTTGACAGCTTTGAATCTTTCTTTTAGGTCAGCTTCCGGAGAGTCTCTATAAGGTTTGGGAATGAAAAGGAAGTCCCAAATAGCTTCATCACACCACAAGTCCCTCTGTTTTTCAATACGCAGCATGACCTCTCTGGGAGCATAAGGATAATCATATCCGTATTCGAGCGCCACCTTGCGCTACATCCACCTCTGCCTTCTAGATAATCGAGGGAGGGTCTTTCTGTTACCTATCCCAGGCAGAGAAAAAGGGGTCTCTACCCGTTGGATCAAAGTATTATAGGCCGTGTTTTGATTCCGAGCCCAGGCATAGTTTGTAGGAGGAGACAAATCTGGGATCCTTTTAGTGTACGCTTCACAAAACCCCAGCTTGTGTGCCAGCACCCCTCTTTCAATGGCCTCCTTGGCCTCTTTGTCAAGAATAATAGTAACTTCAGGGCCTGGAGAACTGCTCCCAGTCTCTGACCCCCAGTCCCACTCTGTTTCATCAGCGGATCCCCAATCATCAATCCCTTCCTCTATGGATCCAAACTTGTACTGGAATGATGGGGATCCTATATTCATAAGTCCAGCTTCTTCCTCACCACTGGTGCTTGTGGGTGAGGCCTTAATAGCCGCAGGCCATGTTTGCTGCGGAATTGTAATAGGGGCAGACCCCACTGCTGCTGTGACTGATGCTTCCTCTGGCCACCTCCCGGCCGCCTGCCCCAGAGCTCCAAGTGACCGAGTCCCTTTTGCTGATGATGCTGGCCCACTGTCAGTGTGCATGGTCTCCAGCTTCATCATGACACGTATCATGCCCCTCCCGCCTCCGTGGGGGAACCTGGACTCCAATCCGGTCACCTCCTGAGTGAACCCGGACTCCCAAGAAACACACATCTTCTTAGGCCGGCCTTCACTCCGCTCTGCCCGGAGCAGCAGATAGCCACATTGGCAGCACTGGACCCACGCCTGTATTTTCATAGTAACATTAGTACATTGTGGACATACCATTCCCAGGTATTTCAGGCCGCCACCTGTGCACAGTGCGAGTCCTCCTTCAGGCACCATCCGAATGTCTGTGTCCCATACGAATGTCTGGCTGGGCTGTCGGGTCTGATCCGGTGTCTGCCTAGCAGGTTCTCCACCGAATGGTGAAGTTACTCCGGTCACACACTTGTTCTCACTAGCAAGCTCCATGTTGCTCTCTCCTGCACGTTTTTGTTGCAGGCGTTTATTGTGCATTTTTTGGGCGTCTTTGGAGGCAAGCATGACATCTGAACTTCTGTATAGGGGTATATATACACACACACATATATGTATATATACACATACACACATATAGGTGTGATAGGAGCGGAGCCACATCCCTGCAAATAATTTCATTAGTGCAGGCATAGGGTTCCGCTACTTTCACACCTATATGTATGTATGTGTATATATACATATATGTGTGTGTATATATACCCCTACACAGAAGTTCAGATGTCATGCCTGTGTAACGTTCATGCGTTTTTGTTAATGGATGGATTTTCAGCTGCAGAATTATTACACTCAGTAGCCTTGTAGAGATACTGTTGAATAAATCTATCCAACTCTCAGGACTTCATCACGGTGTACAGCCTGTTATGCAATATACATATACTCAATCAGGTGTTTAGTGTAGGGATAGTATATATGAGAATGTATAGATGAGAGACAGGTTTGTATGGTGATTACTAGGAGTAGTCTTAGGAAAGTTGCAGGTGATGGTAAAGCAGATAGGTTCAGATGTCTAGTATAGTGCAGATGGTAAGAGGACACAGATGGAGTATACTTAGACAGAGTAACCTAGTGCAAGGATAGTTGAAGGTAGTCCCAAGAGCTAACAGTCTATGCAGATGGTATGGAATAGATAGATAGATAGTCCAGGTAATTGCAGTAGATGACAGTAGGAGATTTGTTAGTAAGGAATCCCCTGTGGGGTACTTATCACTTAGATAGGTTTAGTAGCAACAATGTCCATAGAGAGAGGTGATCCCGTAGCGAGATACGGATCAGCAGCAAGGTTCCGGCGTCAGTTCAGCAAAGGGAATGTCAGCAGCTCCGACTTCACAGGAGAAGGTGCGGTGAACATGCGGGTTGAACGAGCGATGAGTGAGAGAAAGCCGGCGATTGAAATAGCCGCTCATAGCGGCGCTCGGCAATGATGTCATCCGGTCTTAAAGGTATATGCGTCTCTTGTGTAACAAGATGGGACGCAATTAGAAAAGGAGAAATATGGAACAAGGGTACCAGAGGTACCAGAACATTACAGCCTGCCTCCAAAGACGCCCAAAAATGCACAATAAACGCCTGCAACAAAAACGCCCAGGTGTGTTGTTGCAGGCGTTTATTGGGCATTTTTTGGGCGTCTTTGGAGGCAGGCATAACATCTGAACTTCTGTATAGGGGTATATATACACACACACATATATGTATATATACACATACACACATATAGGTGTGATAGGAGCGGAGCCACATCCCTGCAAATAATTTCATTAGTGCAGGCATAGGGTTCCGCTACTTTCACACCTATATGTATGTATGTGTATATATACATATATGTGTGTGTATATATACCCCTACACAGAAGTTCAGATGTCATGCCTGTGTAACGTTCATGCGTTTTTGTTAATGGATGGATTTTCAGCTGCAGAATTATTACACTCAGTAGCCTTGTAGAGATACTGTTGAATAAATCTATCCAACTCTCAGGACTTCATCACGGTGTACAGCCTGTTATGCAATATACATATACTCAATCAGGTGTTTAGTGTAGGGATAGTATATATGAGAATGTATAGATGAGAGACAGGTTTGTATGGTGATTACTAGGAGTAGTCTTAGGAAAGTTGCAGGTGATGGTAAAGCAGATAGGTTCAGATGTCTAGTATAGTGCAGATGGTAAGAGGACACAGATGGAGTATACTTAGACAGAGTAACCTAGTGCAAGGATAGTTGAAGGTAGTCCCAAGAGCTAACAGTCTATGCAGATGGTATGGAATAGATAGATAGATAGTCCAGGTAATTGCAGTAGATGACAGTAGGAGATTTGTTAGTAAGGAATCCCCTGTGGGGTACTTATCACTTAGATAGGTTTAGTAGCAACAATGTCCATAGAGAGAGGTGATCCCGTAGCGAGATACGGATCAGCAGCGAGGTTCCGGCGTCAGTTCAGCAAAGGGAATGTCAGCAGCTCCGACTTCACAGGAGAAGGTGCGGTGAACATGCGGGTTGAACGAGCGATGAGTGAGAGAAAGCCGGCGATTGAAATAGCCGCTCATAGCGGCGCTCGGCAATGATGTCATCCGGTCTTAAAGGTATATGCGTCTCTTGTGTAACAAGATGGGACGCAATTAGAAAAGGAGAAATATGGAACAAGGGTACCAGAGGTACCAGAACATTACAGCCTGCCTCCAAAGACGCCCAAAAATGCACAATAAACGCCTGCAACAAAAACGCCCAGGTGTGTTGTTGCAGGCGTTTATTGGGCATTTTTTGGGCGTCTTTGGAGGCAGGCATAACATCTGAACTTCTGTATAGGGGTATATATACACACACACATATATGTATATATACACATACACACATATAGGTGTGATAGGAGCAGAGCCACATCCCTGCTCTACTGCAATTCTAACACAAACAATCTTTTTTTTTTCTGGTTCTGGACATGCTACAGAGCTGAAACTTCACAGGTACACTTTTTAGACCCACCAGACACAAAATCCAAAGAAATCTCTCTTTTTTTTTTCAATAATGTTTTCAATAATTGGCTTTCTATCAAAAACGACAATTTTTAAGAACTTTTTTTGTGTGATTAATAGTCCCTGGGGCATGACCCAGAACCCTAGGCACTTTCTAGGGGCATTTATTGGGTTTTAGGGCTTCAAAATTGTGTTTTTTGATTACCGAAGTTCGGGCCCCATTGATTTCAACCGAACTTTTCAAAAGTTTGATCATCCCTACCTAGGACACCGTTCTCTGCTGAGAGGAGGAGGGACAGCCGTCCCCTCTCTCCCAGGACTCTGCTCCCCGCCAAAGACATCCTGTCATGTGCTCCCCACAGACTTATACCCCCTCCCAGGATGCATTGTGGCAGAATCTGCCCTCTCTGGCATGGATACAAGCCCTGGTGTGCTATTGGTCAGGTTTCCTTCACCGTCCAACGAGAGCCCTCATTGGATGCAGTGGGGAGACTCCCCAAAACAACAGGCACACCTGGGAGCACATGACAGCCTAACTGAACAATTGTACCCTGCTGATAAGCAGACAAGGTCTCCCCTATAGGTTACCTAGCACTTACCTGGGAGGGTGCTACATTATCTTTTGGATTGTGCTTGGTTTTAAGAATTTGGAGTGAATAAAGTTTTGTTTTACACAGCAGTCTGGTGAAGTGTTCAGATATGAAAATTAACTACATATTTTATTATTCTTTGAAGGTCTAGCATTTTGTAAGGAGGTAGAGTCTAAACCAGGCTTTTATTGTTCTTTTCTGTTTGTAAGTATATTGGCAATTTCCTCCTTTGAGTAATTTTGAGCATTTATAGATGTGCCTGAAGTCTAAAAATGTTTCTGTAAATTGCTAAGCTTGAAAAAATCTGTTTTTACACAGGCAGCATTTCCATGTGACCTGAGATATAAGCCACCATCGTAAATCCAGCTGGATTGTCAGAAGAAATAAGTCTAAGATGGAGATCTACAGGAGATGGTCACAGACAGCGTATATACTATGGTCAGAGTTAGCAGACATTTTACAGGAAATGATCAGAGAGAGCAAACATGCTATAGGATATGGTCATAAACAGCAGACATATTACAGGAGAAGGTCAGAGACAGCAGCTATGCTACAGAACATGGTAAAAAAAAGCAGACATACTACAGGAGATAGTAAGAGATAGCAAATGTGAATACTGGAGAAATATGGACTTTTTAGGCACACATAAATAAAATCAAAAAAGTTTATTCAAAACAAGACAAAATTCACATCATATATTATTATATTATTATATTAAACCATGTAAAATCAGATAGTGTATCTGACCAAACCAAATGCTAACACTAAGCTAGGGTCAGCTGGCAAACCCAGGGCCCTCTGGTGATAGCCAACACAGTTGGGATTGGTGAGCATCAATGGTGGAATCTCAACATGTTTCACAATATTTCGCTTCTTCAGGAGCTCATTTAAATGTTCCTAAAGGTCTCTACTGGTAAAAAAATAGGGGTGAGCATGGGTAGCCCTTCCTCACAATGACGACATCTCATGTGGAGTGGCTCAATCAGGTAAATTTGCATAACAAAAATAATATGCCATCTCAAATTATATAATCATATAAGGGGTAGCCAGAGTGTTGATTGAACTGTATAACTGTGAACAGTCAAGGTAAACCAGTGTCCAGCTAAAGCAGTATCAGTCGTTGCATCCACAGTGGAACAACTGTAAAACACTATAATCCCAAAAAAGCTTTCCCAGAGTATGAGGATCAAGGTCACCAAGGAACCCCACATGCCAGCCCTACACACATGAATCAAAGGTGGAGCCATTTTTGCACCCACACTACCACCCTGTGTTGGTGTAACCTCTATTTAATCTAGTAAGATATAGCAGATTTATTACAGGACATGGTTAGAGAACCTTGCACTTCTCCACTATCCCTTTCCCCACTTTTATGTGTTGTGTGTCTCACGTTTTGTGTTTTTATTGTGGCGGTACACTTTATTTTGCACAGCGTGATTAGTAGGGTGTAGGTCCTTGGGTCTGTCCCTGAAAGTCTTGGGAGGGGGTGGATATGGCCTTATGGCCTTCTGGCTTGGTTTGCCCTCGGTCATGGGGTCTCTCTTCGGGAGAGCCCCACCTAGTACCTGGGGTGGTCTGTTTCAGCAGACCTCCTAAAGAACGGGGCTGCCTGGTTTTGGCCAGGTTAGCCAGTGTAAGTACCCCAGTCCCTGTCAGGAGCTTTGTTCCCCCGGGGGATCAGGGTCAGGGACCATGTGTACACCCTGTGCACTTTTTGTGTTTCACTTTGGTGTGCACTTTTTTATGCACAAACCGGGTGATAGTCTGAGTGTGTTGACATACCAAGGGCTAAAAAAGAAAAAAAAACAGCTGGTGGTCCTGGTTGTTGTGGCATGCCGACAAAGCTTTTCCACATTTCATACATGCTAACCCTGCCTACTGAAAAACGGAATAGAACTACAGTATCCAACGGGTGTATCTCACAGTAAAATATTCAGACTAGGCCGCAATTAAATTTTTTTTTCCTAAATGGGTGTTTATTTAATAGCGGAATAGAACAACAGTATCCAAAGGGTGTATCTCACAGTAACGCATGAATGAAAATTTTTTATTTTTCCCTTTAATTGGAGACTTTTGAAGAGCAGATTAGAACATCACTGTGTGTAAAGGCTGTATGTCACAGTAACGTATGAATAAAAAACTGAAAAATAATAATTTTTCCCTTAAATTGGTGATTTTTTGAATAGCAGATTAGAACACAGCAGCGTCTAAAGGCTTTATCTCACAGTAACATATAAAGGCAAAACTGGAAAAAAAAAATTTCCCTTTAAATTAGTGATTTTTGAATAGCAGATTAGAACAGCAGTGTCTAAACGCTGTATGTCACAGTAAAATATGAAGGAAAAAACGTTTTTTTAATTTTTTTTATCTAGATTAAGCAGACACATATGCACTGAGCTTGCTTTAAATGTCCGCTGCATGCTGCACACTACACGTCGCACGCCTCCCACCTAACAGACTGATAAAACTTTTTTTTGTCTCCCTCCTCCTCATTGGGCTCAGGTCAGGGCAAAAAGATCGTGCACTGCACCCCCACACAATAAAATCGATGTAGATCTGATTAAAGAAGATTCTTCTGTCCTGTGTCCTATTCTTTCCCTGAAAGCAATCTCTCCAGCTTGTCCCTACAATAATCTCCTATCTCTCCCTCAAATCAGCAGCAGCAGGAACCTGTCTCTACAATAGTTAGAGCAGAGTGACGTGCGGCGCTATGTGACTCCAGCTTATATAGAGGCTGGGTCACATGCTGCACTGGCCAATCACAGCCATGCCATTAGTAGGCATGGCTGTGATGGCTTCTAAGGGCACACTAGTTAAACGCTTGTTGATTGGCTGCCCTGCAGCTGTTGAAACCACGCCATTAAAACCGCGCCAAAACTACCAAACAACGGACTGTTTTCCGAATATACAGTAAAATGTCCGGGTTCCGTGTCCGGGTACCGAAAACCCAAAAGTCCGGTACGATCCCGAACAATACAGTCCGTGTTCGCTCAACCCTAGTTGGTAATTGAGGAAATGCTCCAGGAGAAAGTTGGAGACTGGCCACATCTTACCTGAAACTGCTAGAGATTACTAGTGTTATAGTTCACTTACAACTTGATTAGCATGTCAGAAAATGTTAGTTAGAGTCTGCAAAATACTTCCAATTAGGCTTTGTCATAAAATGTCAGTGTCATTAATAGTCTAGGAAAACACATCCTGGTCTGTTTTTTTTTTCCTATCAGAACCAAATTCTTTTCACATTAAATCGTTTTCATTTTGAGGGCGTTAAGTTCATAAAAAGTGATTACACTGATGTATGAGAGTATGCAAATCAGGAAAACACCAAATGTTTAGGTGTTTAGGTAAGGTAGATGAGACACATTAGACCACCTAAGTGGAATGTTCATAAGAGCCATATCGTATTTGTTGTCTTTCAAATCATAATTTCATTTTGTTCAGTAATATGTTTGCTGTTGGATTGTAAAACATTGTCAGATGAAAATATAGATGCGTTTAGAAAAAGTTGCCATTAAGAGTGTGTCTGCTAAGCAATGCATCATAAAATACTCTCCAGCTCTACAAACCCTTTGATTTGTTATGCCTGTAAACACCCTCTTCAGAGGCCTCAGAAGGTGACTGCATTTGCAGCTCAGCAGCTCTACCTTACTGCCAGAACTATGATCTCTGTGCGGTGTGAGGTCACATAGGGCACTATAGGCAGTGTTCTTAACCACTTAAGCCCCGGAAGATTTTACCCCGTTCCTGACCAGGGCCTATTTTGCGATTCAGCACTGCATGACTTTAACGGACAATTGCGCGGTCGTGCGACGCTTTACCTAAACGAATTTGACGTCTTTTTTTTCCCACAAACAGAGCTTTCTTTTGGTGGTATTCGATCACCTGTGCGATTTTTTGATCATGCGCTATAAACAATTTTGCAAAAATAACAATATTTTTCAAATTTTTTATATGAAATTCCCCAAAAAAAAAGCAAAAAATCAAAATTTTTTTAACATTTTAGGCCAATTTGTTTTATGTTACATATTTTTGGTAAAAAAAATCACAAAAAGCGTATTTTGATTGGCTTGCGCAAAAGTTATTGCGTTTATTAACTAAGGGAAAGATTTTTGTCATTTTTGTTGTTTTTTGGCGGCGATCTGCGATTTTTTTTTGCAGGACTGCGACATTGCGGTGGACAGATCGGACCCTTGACTGACATTTTTGACACTTTTGGGGTTACCAGTGACATTACTACAGTAATCAGTGCTATGCACTGTTACTGTAAAAATTACACTGGCTGTGAAGGGGTTAACTTTTTTTGAGAGGGAGGGGTTAAGTGTGTCCCTAGGGGCATGATTCTTACTGTGATTGGCTGTTGCTTGAGGTGTAAGAACAGTGATCAATGGTCCTACATAGCAGAACCGTATGATCACTATTCTTACACAGGGGAGAATGACAGGCGGCTTTGTTTACATTAGCCGCCTGCCTTTCTCCCGGTGTAACGGACGATCGCGAGTGCCCGGCGGACATCGGGGGTCCGTGACCGAGCGGGAGCGCACATCCGGCGACGCGCGCTCGCTCCCCAGAGCCTCACAGGCTAGTTACGTACCCCTACGTCACTTTGCCTGTGAGGGGCTGACCACCGCAGTATATGTACTTCCGGCGGTCGGCAAGTGGTTAAAGGTAGCCTGAGCTCTAAAAGGACCCTGTCAGTTGTGTCTCAGACACTTTGCATCAGACAGTGCTTTATATTTAACCCCCTCACAACACAGTAACACATACACTATATTGTCAAAAGTACTGTGACGCCTGCCTTTACACGCACATGAACTTTAATGGTATCCCACTCTTAGTCTATAGGGTTCAATATTGAGTTGGCCCACCCTTTGCAGCTATAGTAAGGGAAAAAAATAATTTAATCCCCTGCTGATTTTGTACATTTACCAACTGACAAAGAAATGATCAGTTTATAATTTTAATGGTAGGTTTATTTTAACAGTGAGAGACAGAATACCAACAAAAATATCCAGAAAAACACATTTCAAAAAAGTTATAAACTGATTTGCAATTAATTGAGTGAAATAAGTATTTGATCCCCTATCAATCAGCAAGATTTCTGGCTCCCATATATCTATATCCCCCTTAGAAGACACGGTGACCCTGTGTCGAGCGTGTAGGGGAGGGGCCCGGACCGTATCACAACTAATTCCAGTCAGAAAGGAAGCAGCGTACAGAAGATCCCCATTCCCACCAGATCGTCATCACTTTTTATTGCTACTGAAGATGTTTTTATGATTGGTGCACTTAAAGCACCTACAAAATGTGAGTACATTTTTGTTCTGTTTATTTAATAAAACCTACCTGAAAGTTATAAGCACTATTGGAGTCATCCCAAATCATTTACATGTAACAACCTATGGGAAGTTGAGGGACACCTACTAAGGAGAAATACCCCCCGAGAAGACCAGCAGACCACCGGTTTTGCGAAACATGACCCTAACCAGGGCAACCTGCGCTTTATGACCCAGCTTACCTGCTGAGTCGCATGAGTGGAGGTGAGAACCCAGACTCACAGGGTGTTGCGGTGGAGGTCACTCTAGATAAAAATTGGATACACACTTTATGGACAATTCTCCAGAAATTGATGGGAAGTGCAATATTTAGCACTGGAAAATAGCATTAGACACTTTTTGCACTATTTTGGCATTCAAGTTGTTAAATAGCACATGTTGATTTATTTTACCTGTTGGCTTTATACAATAAGGCACGGCATGCACTTTATTTTTGATATATTTTATTTTTGATTAATTATCACTTTAAATATTTATTCTTCTTTAATATTCTATTATCACGGCAAAAATATAAAATATATTGAGCACTAGCATTATTGAGGTCACCTTTTCACTGTATGTTTGACAAATTATATTGTTAATTTAGAATTATTGAATGCACTTTAGATTATCTGTTATAGAATCATATTAACATTGGATGCACTTTATATATTTATATTTATGATATTTATTTATTGCATATATTTTTAAATCACATTCGCACATATATATATTTATACGTTTTCCAAGCACTTCATATTGCGTGGCATTTCCTATATTTATTTAAGCTGGGCCCCTTAGTTTCATTGAAGAAAACTCTTAAGGCATTAGTATACCAAGACATTTTGCATAATTTCATGCTCTCAACCTTGTGGGAACAGTTTGGGGATGGCCCCTTCCTGTTCCAACAAGACTGCATATCAGCGAGGTCCATAAAGACTTGAGTGAGTTTGGGGTAGAGGAACTTGACTGGTCTGCACAGAGTCCTGACCTCAACCCGATAGAACAACTTTGGGATGAATTAGAGTCGAGACTGCGAGCCAGGCCTTCTCTTCCAAAATCAATGCCTGACCTCACAAATGCGCTTCTGGAAGAATGGTCAAACATTTCCATAGACACACTCCTAAACCTTGTGGACAGCCTTCCCAGAACAGTTGACGCTGTTATAGCTGCAAAGGGTGGGCCAACTTAATATTGAACCCTATGGACTAAGATTGGAATGCTATTAAAGTTCATGTGCGTGTAAAGGCAGGCATCCCAATACTTTTGACAATATAGTGTATATGCAGCATACAGGAGGTGGGCTTTAAACCCGGGCACTGCATATATGTTCTTGTGTTTGCGTTGGGAGCACGCTCCAAGCACAGAGACCAGGCTCCCACTGAGAGCCCTGGGTCTCCTACTAATGATCAGGAACTGGAAGTCCCAGTTCCCGATCACCTGATCACTGGGATAGCCTCTGATTAATTATCATTGTTCACTGTGTAGCCTGCCCTTGGGTGTTTTTTCTCCAACAAACAAAAATCACCCTAGGTGCTTTGGATTGAGCCACGTATACACCATAGAAGGATATGTTTTGTTCATTCTTCATTTGAGAGGTTTACAACGACTTTATTTCAAGTATCGGTCAGAGCACTGTCCTCATGGAGTTTCTCCCTGTACTTGAGTGGTTTTCCTCTGGGTACTTCTGTTTCATCCTACACTGCGAAGACATGCCAGTAAGTAAATTATCACCTCTTGTTCTGGGCCGGCATCATATGACGTTGTCCAGTCTCACCGCAATCGCGAGCCCATGTGGCGATCGCGGGCGCACCGTGTCCCTGGGACACACCACAACCCCGATCTTGCAAGGAGCCGTGGCCGCTGACCTTTACCTGTGTGATCAGCTGACGGAGTGTGAGGATAGGAGAGCCGATCAGCGGCATCTCTTCACAGGAGAGACGTGTATAGTTAATCAGGGCACTGATCATCAGTGCCCTGATTACAGTGCAGTCCCAACAGTGCCCATCTGTGATGCCAACCTGTACCTATCAGTGACACCACTCTGTGCCCATCAGTGACGCCAATTAGTGCTGCCCATCAGTGCCCACTCTTCAGTGCCACCCATCAGTGCCACTCATATATACAGTGCCTTGCGAAAGTATTCAGCCCCTTGAACTTTTCAACCTTTTGCCACATTTCAGGCTTCAAA
Organism: Pelophylax lessonae; assembly: GCF_965119305.1. Classification (NCBI taxonomy): domain Eukaryota; kingdom Metazoa; phylum Chordata; class Amphibia; order Anura; family Ranidae; genus Pelophylax; species Pelophylax lessonae. Next base: position 38,699,917 of record NC_138774.1, on the reverse strand, counting down.
CATAAAGATATAAAACTGTAATTTTTTTGAAGAATCAACAACAAGTGGGACACAATCATGAAGTGGAACGAAATTTACTGGATATTTCGAAATTTTTTAACAAATAAAAAAAGGTAAAAATTGGGCGTGCAAAATTATTCAGCCCCCTTAAGTTAATACTTTGTAGCGCCACCTTTTGCTGCGATTACAGCTGTAAGTCGCTTGGGGTATGTCTCTATCAGTTTTACACATCGAGTGACTGAAATTTTTGCCCATTCCTCCTTGCAAAACAGCTCGAGCTCAGTGAGGTTGGATGGAGAGCGTTTGTGAACAGCAGTTTTCAGTTCTTTCCACAGATTCTTGATTGGATTCAGGTCTGGACTTTGACTTGGCCATTCTTACACCTGGATATGTTTATTTGTGAACCATTCCATTGTAGATTTTGCTTTATGTTTTGGATCATTGTCTTGTTGGAAGACAAATCTCCGTCCCAGTCTCAGGTCTTTTGCAGACTCCATCAGGTTTTCTTCCAGAATGGTCCTGTATTTGGCTCCATCCATCTTCCCATCAATTTTAACCATCTTCCCTGTCCCTGCTGAAGAAAAGCAGGGCCAAACCATGATGCTGCCACCACCATGTTTGACAGTGGGGATGGTGTGTTCAGGTTGATGAGCTGTGTTGCTTTTACGCCAAACATAACGTTTTGCATTGTTGCCAAAAAGTTTGATTTTGGTTTCATCTGACCAGAGCACCTTCTTCCACATGTTTGGTGTGTCTCCCAGGTGGCTTGCGGCAAACTTTAAATGACACTTTTTATGGATATCTTTAAGAAATGTCTTTCTTCTTGCCACTCTTCCATAAAGGCCAGATTTGTGCAGTATACGACTGATTGTTGTCCTATGGACAGAGTCTCCCACCCCAGCTGTAGATCTCTGCAGTTCATCCAGAGTGATCATGGGTCTCTTGGCTGCATCTCTGATCAGTCTTCTCCTTGTATGAGCTGAACGTTTAGAGGGACGGCCAGGTCTTCGTAGATTTGCAGTGGTCTGATACTCCTTCCATTTCAATATTATCGCTTGCACAGTGCTCCTTGTGGCCCGTACACACGATCCGAAAATCGGACGAAAAATAACGCTTGTGAAAGGATCGGACGATAATCTGATCGTTAGTACACAGCTTACGAGAGGCGATCACGACAGTTCGCCCGATATTATCCGGTCGTGCAAGCATAAAAATTTTGATCGTATTATAACACATCGTACGATAATCGTATTATCAGTATGTTGTTCGTCCGAAAAAAATGGTGAGCAGTAGACTGCGCATGAGCAGTAGACATCATTTTCCCCTCACACGCTACAGCGTAGTTACGCATACTGGAAGCTTTTGAATCATCGTCCGAGAAAATTCATATCGTAAGTAACCTCTCCCGTTTGCGAATATAATTGAGAGTTCCTAGCAACCAAACAAAAATGGACGGAGAGTCGTCCGATTTTCGGATCGTGTGTACTGGGCATTGGGATGTTTAAAGCATGGGAAATCTTTTTGTATCCAAATCCGCTTTAAACTTCTCCACAACAGTATCTCGGACCTGCCTGGTGTGCTCCTTGTACTTAATGATGCTCTCTGCGCTTTAAACGGACCTCTGAGACTATCACAGTGCAGGTGCATTTATACGGAGACTTGATTACACACAGGTGGATTCTATTTATCATCATTAGTCATTTAGGTAAACATTGGATCATTCAGAGATCCTCACTGAACTTCTGGAGAGAGTTTGCTGCACTGAAAGTAAAGGGGCTGAATAATTTTACACGCCCAATTTTTCAGTTTTTTATTTGTTAACAAAGTTTGAAATATCCAATAAATTTCGTTCCACTTCATGATTGTATCCCACTTGTTGTGGATTCTTCAAAAAAAAATTACAGTTTTATATCTTTATGTTTGAAGCCTGAAATGTGGCAAAAGGTCAAAAAGTTCAAGGGGGCCGAATACTTTCACAAGGCACTGTATGTATATATGTATATATATATATATATATATATATATATATATATATATATATGCAAACAAATTTAAAAAAAAATAGACTTGATGGTCCACTTGGTTTTGTTTCTGTCATCACTCTTCTATGTTTCTATGCGGATTAATTTTGTATACTCTGTAAACATTGGCTTTTTCAAATGGGTGCTATGTACTTTAATAAAGTTTATAGACACTATTCTGCAGTAAACCTGAAATTGTCTCTGTGCTGCAATGCTTTACCCAGCAACAAGTGACCTCAGTGAGATTAAATCCTCAATTGGTTCCTAAAATCAATCAGCTTGGTGGCTTGGCTGGGAATATGATCTCTGTTTGTGATACTTGTCCTTTGGCTCTGTGCCAGGGACTTTTTTCCTCGGAAATCACCTTCCTCCTCCTAGCAAGCCGCAGTCCCATAAAAAATGCTGCTGTCAGTCCAGTATTGCACAATTGCAGAACCGAAAGCATTGGACTTGTCTATTTTATGTGGCCATGGTTCTGTAATCACAGCAATTACACAGAAACAAAACAAAATAAAATGAACTTCCCCTTCAACACATACAGTATATTATATACCTGCATAGACTGAACAAATTATTGCACAGCTAGATCTGTATTCAAATTGTATTAATCTAGCACTCCAGCCCAATCATGAGCTACCATCAAATTATGATTAAGGTAATCATCTTTCCTGGGAAAAAATATCTGTTTTAGATATCTTTCCTTTCAATAATTTTGGCAGCAAGTCCTGTCTTATTGAACAAACCAGTAAATTATAGGACAAGAATTAACCCAAATGATAATAAAATTGATATTTAGGTGAAAAATAAGGTCACATTAATCATATTTTATAAAAATAAATCTTTATTTGTACATAAACCTCAAAATTTAAACAGACTAGAGCTATCATAAAATAAGGAAAGGGTCCTTTAAATATGTGTCCATTGTCCTACCAATATGAAGACTCTCAGTATACGTATCAATATCTTACATTATGATGATCATAATTGGGTCGGGCTGCCTCTATGCTGATATATCAAGCGCTCATATCTCAAAGTTAATCCCATGTTGGCTAACCACATCCCTAAAGTTGGAGAGGTTTGAGAGATCCAATGTTGCAAGATCAGCTTTCGAGATTAGAACAGTGCTCTGGACACCGCCTCTCTGACATATATGTCCGTTATAACCTCATCCAATATACCTAATAAGCAAGGTTTAGGGTCAAGAGAGACAGTTCTTTGAAAAGTATTGTTAATGGTGTTTACTATGCCAGTCCAAAAGCGGTGCAACTTTGCGCACCGCAAAAGAAGATGTATCAGGTCCCCCTTAGCTCCCTTGCATCTCGTGCACAATGGGTTTTGGGAGTCCAAGAGTAAACAATTTTAGTGGGGTATGATGAACCTACAATAATATATATAGTTGGAACAGTCTTTGGGTTACATTTAAAGAACAGCAGTGGACAGATTCCAGGGCCTCTGACCACTGACCCTTATCTATATCACAGACATCCTCCACTCATTTTTCCATAGCCGTGTTGGGAAAATTCTCCAGGTACTCTGGCAGCAGCATTGTATAGCACCTGGAGATGAACCCTTTAGTGGATGTGGATTGCGGCATCATTTTGAAAAGAGGAGTGGGAGATAACACCGCCTGGTCTAAGGATGCTTGCGCTTTAATGGCGTGCTGCAATTGAAGGTAGGGAAAGTACACTTTGTTTGACAATCCATATCTGGCTTGCATCTGGGCAAATGGGAGCAACCTGCCATTGCTTAAAATGTGACGGAGATGAGTAACACCATATGTTAGCCACCCGGCTGCACACTGCAGCTTTGCCAGTTCTGGGTAAGTATTGTTATTCCAGATGGGGCTGTAACTAGTAAATCCTGACACTCTTTGTAGATGTTTTGCTTTGAACCAAATCTTATGTAGTAGCCTATACGTGGGGTACCTTTTGTTGGACTTTAAGAAGAGCTGGGCCTCAAGGGCTACAGGAGAGTCTGAGCTTCTACATAGTGTAACGCCACAGCTAATGTGGAATCAGTGTGTGTTTCCCCCTCGCCCGATTCATCATTCATGCCATTTAGCAACTGCTGCAGCTGGCTTGACAGATAGTACAGCCAGGGGTTCAGAAAAGCTAGGCCTCCAGTATCGTTAGACCTATGGCGTTGCTCCAGCCTGACTCTAGCAGGAACTGATTTCCAAAGTAGATTTCCAAATTTACCACTCAAAATATTGTAAGGGGTATAACCACAGGTGTATTGTGGAGGAAAGAGAGCAGCTGGGGCATTAAAATTATCTCTACCTGCCACTTACAGCAGTAGTTTAGACCACAATTTCCCCCTTATCCCTAAACCGTGACAGCCGGGGAAATATGTTGAAACGGCAATAGTCCACAATCTCAGACGAGACTATGATTCCCAAGTATCTGAACTGCCCCACTATAGGCACTGGGCAGAAAGAAGATAACTGGGGGTCAAGAGCTCCATCCAGCGGCAACAGGGCTGATCTGGTCCAGTTAATAGTCGAGCCTGAATAAATGCCAAATTCAGTGACTATACCCATTACAGCTTGCAAAGAGGGCCTGTGTTTCCCATCGAAAGCAGCATGTCATCTGCATACAACATGATCTTTTCAGTGAGGGCACCATATTTAAAGCCCTTAACCAGAGAGCTGGTCCTAATTTTAGCAGCCAGGGTTTCTATTGCAAGGGCAAATAGGAGGGGGGAGAGAGGGCTCCCCTGCCTAGTACCCCTACCTAGTGAAAATACCTGTGAGGTCCTGTCAGCCTCCCGGATAGAATATGATACAGTAAACAGACCCATGCAATAAATTGTTCTCCGAAGCCAAATCTTTCCAGCATTGCCGATAATTAGCACCACACCACGCTATCAAAGGCTTTGTTTGCGTCTAGTGACAAAATCACTCTTGCCCCTCCTTTATCAGCTGGTGTTTGCATATTTATATAAAGTCGTCTGAGGTTGAAAGCAGTGAAGTTGTTAGGCATGAAGCCAGCTTTGTCTGATATCAGCATTTACTTTGTTAAGCCTCAGAGCCAGTACTTTAGCCAAAATTTTTATGTCAGCTTGTAACAAGGAAATAGGTCTATAGGAATAAGGGCTCTGTAGCTGGCTTGTCAGGCTTCAAAAGCAAAACAATACTCGCCCTGTACATGGAAGGCGGTAACCGTCCATGCTCATGGGCCTCCTTGAATACTTTTCAACAGCTTAGGTAAAAGGATGTTGTTGGAATACCTCCATTGGCAGCCCATCATTCCCAGGTGCTTTGGAGTTGGGAAAACAGTTGGTCGCCTCCCGGATCTCCTCTTACATAAGAGGAGCATCCAGACTTGCTCTATGAGCGTCTGACAGGGTGGGTATATTGATAGACTGTAAATAACTTGATAGGGCCTCTGGGGTATAGGAGACCTTGGAGGCATAGAGATTCAAGTAGAATTGTACTAGTTCTGCCATAACCTTTTCCGGGGAATTGGCATAGCCCCCTGTAGGAAGGTTCAGTGCACCAATAACCGGAGACGCTGGGCGTACAAAAACTTTTTTTGCAAGCAGACGACCAGTCAGTTCCCCCTCTTTATGAAAAGTTACATTGGAAAAAAAACTATTTTTTTCGGCTTTGGAGTTAATCAGTTGTGTCGGGTCATCCTGTGCAGCGAGCCAAGCTGACTGGGCCTTGTCAGTGGGTTGTGAAAGATACATTCTCTCCGTTTCCTGGGATGTTTTTAATGCTTTTTAGATTCTGTCTTTGTACTATTAACTGCTTATATGAAGACTCCACGTATATAGCATTTAAAAGCGTCCCACTTCATCAGGTTATCAGTATAGAGCGCGTTATCCTCAAAGAAACTAACCATGTTTTGTCCAGTCCCAGCGCTCTCAGGTATCAGTTTCAGCCAAGAAGCATTTAAACACCATTGAGCGCTAGGAAGGGTCAGGATAGGTCTAACTGTAATCTAGCATATCAAAGGCGAGTGATCAGTGATCAGACACCCCTCTAGGAGCATACAGTATTTTCGAAACCAGGCTAATGGATCGAGCTGACCCAAGGCAAGGATTTATATGGGACAGTTACCCATATGTCCTAGAATAACAGGAGAATTAGACAGTTACAGGGTACTTTTCTCTCCATACATCCACCGATTTTACCTCTTCCATAAATAGTAGCAGTGGACTGCCTCATTGTGAGGAACCTAAATTTGGGGGGATGTCTGTCTAGGGCAGGATTTAGGACATTATTAAAATCACATAGGGCAAAGATTAGAATATCAGGCTTATCTAAAGTGAAGACCAGCAGGTCCCGCAGCACTGAAATGGAAAAGGATGGAGGTATGTATACCACAGCTTTGATACATATTAAAGAGAACAATTTACAATATAAAAATACGTATCAACCCTCCGAATCAGATATTGCAGATAGTTCATGAAAATCCAGAGATTTTTTTACAAGGACACACACCCCTCTGGAGTATGAAGTATGCGTGGCATGATATATCTTTTGTGCCCAGGATTACTTTACATAGCTAAGAGTCTCTAGTGTGAGATGGGTCTCTTTGAGACCTATTATTGCAGGATGGTACTTATGGAGCACCGTACTCACCATCACCCTCTTTAAAAGATCGTGTAGTCCCCTAACATTCCAGGTAATCAGAGGTATGTCCGTCATGTGATTAATGATAAGATCTTGTGCAATGTGGCAAGTGGGATGCATCTACATTTTATACTACTAAAGTACCTGTTTAGGCCTAGTAAGTATTGTAAATGAACAAGATAGCTTTGGAAGTGCAAAAAACAAAATGTCTCATGAAAAATACCAAAGATTAACCAAAAATTAACAAAGGAAAAACCCGGTCGAGAGGGTTGAGAGACCGATCTTCCCGGCTATTGGTATCAATTAAACAAAACCATAACTTGTAGTTTACTTTCAGGCAAACAGATAACACCTGACCCTGTACTTTTGATCTTTTTGAACAGTGTACAATAGCTAATACGTTTCATTATATATATATATATATATATGTAGCACCCTACAGGTAGGTGCTAGGTAAAACATAGTGGGCTTTGTCTGCTTAACAGCAGAGCCATGTTTTCTTTTCTACAGGTAGGTTGCCATGGCTACCAAGTGTGCCTGCTGTGAGGGAAGTGTCCCCACTGGCTCCTGAGGGAGGCTTTTCATAGGGCGGTGTGGGAAGCCCAATCAGGGGACACATCCCAGCTTGTTACTACCCCAGAAGGCAGATTCTGCCATAGAGGATTCTGGGAGTGGGTATAAGTTTGTGGGGGGGGAGGTGCGTGGCATGTTGTCTTTGGCGGGAGCAGAGTCCCGGGAAGGAGAGTGCGGCTGTCTCTCCTCCTGTCTGAGGAAGGTGGATGTCTCAGGGTATTGCCTGAGTGTCCAGAGAGTGCTGAGTGAGCTGAGGGGATCCGGTGTGCCGAGAGCCTGCGGAGAGAGAGAGGGGTCCAGTCCCAGGAAAGCCTACACAGGTCGTGAGTACTGTGGATTGCCCCTGGGGGTCTGCCTAGAATCAGAGGGGACCACTCCGGGAGAGGTTCTGGGATCCAGTGTCAGCTAGCTGTGAAAGGGGGTACCTAGGTTGAGGACCCTGAAGTTGTAAAGGGGGTACATAGTCAGTGGACCCTGAAGAGTTCAAGTTAAAGGGGACACCTGCAGTCTGGGCCCTGAATTGTGCAGAGCGTATCAGTTACAGTGACAGTTACACAGAGTTCTACAATATACTACCTCAAGCTACACCAAGCGGGGGAAAATATTTAGTGACATCCACAGCACAGCAGTGTCAGGAGTTCTACAGTTCTCAGTCTTGGATCTACAGGACTATATGTCGGGGATTCAACACTTCTTCTGTTATACAGAGTGTTCTCAGACTCAGTGAGCGTTGGCTGGCGCCGGCTGGCGTCGGCTGGCGTCAAGGAAGCGCCAACGGGCATTTTTGGATAGAAGTCCCAATTGTAATTAGTTAAAGCCTTAAGGAGTATCCCACTATTTCCCTTCTCCCATCCCCTTTATTTCAATAAAACTACAAACAAAGATGCCGAAGTTGTCGCTACTTCAGTTGTCACAACCAGGGACTCAGCTCACATGGGCTGGAAAGGATTCCGGTACTAATGGCAGACCCACATCAGGCCATAGGCCTGGAAACCTTGCTACATATATATACAGTGCCTTGCGAAAGTATTCGGCCCCCTTGAACTTTGCGACCTTTTGCCACATTTCAGGCTTCAAACATAAAGATATAAAACTGTAATTTTTTGTGAAGAATCAACAACAAGTGGGACACGAAAGAATAGTAGCGCAGAAACAATATTGAAAATGTCTCATAAATAAACTGCAAATCACCCCAAATGAAGTGTAGCACTGAAAACAGTCCTCAAAACATTAAGTGACTCCTTCCGCAGAATATTTCTCAGTGTGGTCTAGAAAAAATCAGTCCCATTGACCATCAGATCATTGATAGCAAAGATGTATATATGCTTAGTCCTTCCTTATATGATCCTGTAGACACATTTCACTAGGAAGTCAATGTTCTGTGTGGTCTTGTATAGGGTTGAGCGAACACGGACTGTATTATTCGTGTTCGTACCGAATAATTGGATTTTTTTTACCCGAACACGGACACGAACACTTTACTGTATATTCGGGTAAAAATCTGTGTTCGGTCGTTTTATTTCCGGGTTTTGCATGCTTTGGCGCGCTTTTCATGGCGGGCTTTCAACAGCCATTTAACAAGCGTTTAACTGGTGTGCCTAAGCCATCCCAGCCATGCCTGCAAATGTATCAGTAGCTGTGATTGGCCGTCTGAACATGTGACCAAGTCTTTATAAGTTCGAGGCAGCGCCGCTGCGGCGTCATTCTGCTGTTTAGATCAGGGAGAGAGCACACATCAACGTGCTGCCTGCTGATTGGGGACAGACAGAAAAAAAAAACCATTTGTGTCCGGATAGAATTGAGGGACAGGTCGGAGTGTGTTAGGCAGGGTGAGTTGTAGGCATTTTAGGGCGAGGCTGCTGATTTTAGGGACAGTGCGTTCTACAAACTACAATCGACATTGTTGTGTGGGGTGGGGTTTGCAGTCACCCGATCTACGATCTTATCAATCCTGTTAGGGAGAGAGTCTGCTGATTTTTAGGGAAAGTGTGTTCTACAAACTGCAATCGATATTGCTGTGTGGTGTGGGATAGGAGATAGGCAGGTGTCAGTGGTCCACATCCATTTTGCTGTGTGTGGGCTGCAGTGAACACAATATTTTTGGGGTGCAGTGAACACAATCTTTTTGGGGTGCAGTGAACGCAATCTTTTTGGGGTACAGTGAACACAATCTTTTTGGGGTACAGTGAACACAATCTTTTTTGCCCACTGAGGAGGAGGGAGAAAAGTATTTTTCTATCAGGCACTGTGTGCAGCCTTTTTCCTTCAGCTGTGCTGTGCTGAGTGACTGATCTTACACTGCTGTGTTCAGTTCACATGTGCTAATATTGAGTGGTTTCAAAAATCATACACTTTTTTTCTATTCCACTATTCAATATACAGCCTTGGGTTAAAAAAAATTAAGTTGTGGCCTGCAGCAGAGCTGAATGATATTTGGGGTTTTTGGGGTTCATCTCATACTTCTGAAGATTTGAGGGTGCTGCCTGTTCCATACTCCCCCCTACTCCTCATCCAGCCTTTTAGGGGTACAAACAATAGTAATTGGGGCCTAGTTTGGTTGTGTACGTGTGATATACATACACTTTTTTTGATCATATTTTCTATTCCGCTATTTAATCAAAAACCTTTGGGGATCAGTTAAATTGGGGGATAGTCTGTGTTGGTACGTGTGAGAGAGATCCACCTTTCCAAGTTTTTGGGGTTCATCTCATACTTCTGAAGATTTGAGGGTGCTGCCTGTTCCATACTCCCCCCTACTCCTCATCCAGCCTTTTAGGGGTACAAACAATAGTAATTGGGGCCTAGTGTGGTTGTGTACGTGTGATATACATACACTTTTTTTGATCATATTTTCTATTCCGCTATTTAATCAAAAACCTTTGGGGATCAGTTAAATTGGGGGATAGTCTGTGTTGGTACGTGTGAGAGAGATCCACCTTTCCAAGTTTTTGGGGTTCATCTCATACTTCTGAAGATTTGAGGGTGCTGCCTGTTCCATACTCCCCCCTACTCCTCATCCAGCCTTTTAGGGGTACAAACAATAGTAATTGGGGCCTAGTGTGGTTGTGTACGTGTGATATACATACACTTTTTTGATCATATTTTCTATTCCGCTATTTAATCAAAAACCTTTGGGGATCAGTTAAATTGGGGGATAGTCTGTGTTGGTACGTGTGAGAGAGATCCACCTTTCCAAGTTTTTGGGGTTCATCTCATACTTCTGAAGATTTGAGGGTGCTGCCTGTTCCATACTCCCCCCTACTCCTCATCCAGCCTTTTAGGGGTACAAACAATAGTAATTGGGGCCTAGTGTGGTTGTGTACGTGTGATATACATACACTTTTTTGATCATATTTTTTATTCCGCTATTTAATCAAAAACCTTTGGGGATCAGTTAAATTGGGGGATAGTCTGTGTTGGTACGTGTGAGAGAGATCCACCTTTCCAAGTTTTTGGGGTTCATCTCATACTTCTGAAGATTTGAGGGTGCTGCCTGTTCCATACTCCCCCTACTCCTCATCCAGCCTTTTAGGGGTACAAACAATAGTAATTGGGGCCTAGTGTGGTTGTGTACGTGTGATATACATACGCTTTTTTTGATCATATTTTCTATTCCGCTATTTAATCAAAAGCCTTTGGGGATCAGTTAAATTGCGGGATACTCTGTGTTGGTACGTGTGAGAGAGATCCACCTTTCCAAGTTTTTGGGGTTCATCTCATACTTCTGAATATTTGAGGGTGCTGCCTGTTCCATACTCCCCCCTACTCCTCATCCAGCCTTTTAGGGGTACAAACAATAGTAATTGGGGCCTAGTGTGGTTGTGTACGTGTGATATACATACACTTTTTTTGATCATATTTTCTATTCCGCTATTTAATCAAAAATCTTTGGGGATCAGTTAAATTGGGGGATAGTCTGTGTTGGTACGTGTGAGAGAGATCCACCTTTCCAAGTTTTTGGGGTTCATCTCATACTTCTGAAGATTTGAGGGTGCTGCCTGTTCCATACTCCCCCCTACTCCTCATCCAGCCTTTTAGGGGTACAAACAATAGTAATTGGGGCCTAGTGTGGTTGTGTACGTGTGATATACATACACTTTTTTTGATCATATTTTCTATTCCGCTATTTAATCAAAAATCTTTGGGGATCAGTTAAATTGGGGGATAGTCTGTGTTGGTACGTGTGAGAGAGATCCACCTTTCCAAGTTTTTGGGGTTCATCTCATACTTCTGAAGATTTGAGGGTGCTGCCTGTTCCATACTCCCCCCTACTCCTCATCCTGCCTTTAGGGGTACAAACAATAGTAATTGGGGCCTAGTGTGGTTGTGTACGTGTGAGATACATACACTTTTTTTGATCATATTTCCTATTCGGCTATTTAATCAAAAACCTTTGGGGATCAGTTAAATTGCGGGATAGTCTGTGTTGATACGTGTGAGAGAGATCCACCTTTCCAAGTTTTTGAGGTTCATCTCATACTTCTGAAGATTTGAGGGTGCTGCCTGTTCCATACTCCCCCCTACTCCTCATCCAGCCTTTTAGGGGTACAAACAATAGTAATTGGGGCCTAGTGTGGTTGTGTACGTGTGATATACATACACTTTTTTTGATCATATTTTCTATTCCGCTATTTAATCAAAAACCTTTGGGGATCAGTTAAATTGGGGGATAGTCTGTGTTGGTACGTGTGAGAGAGATCCACCTTTCCAAGTTTTTGGGGTTCATCTCATACTTCTGAAGATTTGAGGGTGCTGCCTGTTCCATACTCCCCCCTACTCCTCATCCAGCCTTTTAGGGGTACAAACAATAGTAATTGGGGCCTAGTGTGGTTGTGTACGTGTGATATACATACACTTTTTTTGATCATATTTTCTATTCCGCTATTTAATCAAAAACCTTTGGGGATCAGTTAAATTGGGGGATAGTCTGTGTTGGTACGTGTGAGAGAGATCCACCTTTCCAAGTTTTTGGGGTTCATCTCATACTTCTGAAGATTTGAGGGTGCTGCCTGTTCCATACTCCCCCTACTCCTCATCCAGCCTTTTAGGGGTACAAACAATAGTAATTGGGGCCTAGTGTGGTTGTGTACGTGTGATATACATACACTTTTTTTGATCATATTTTCTATTCCGCTATTTAATCAAAAACCTTTGGGGATCAGTTAAATTGCGGGATAGTCTGTGTTGGTAATTGTGTGAGAGAGATCCACCTTTCCAAGTTTTTGGGGTTCACCTCATACTTCTGAAGATTTGAGGGTGCTGCCTGTTCCATACTCCTCCTACTCCTCATCCTGCCTTTAGGGGTACAAACAATAGTAATTGGGGCCTAGTGTGGTTGTGTACGTGTGAGATACATACACTTTTTTTGATCATATTTCCTATTCCGCTATTCAATAAAAACCTTTGGGGATCAATTAAATTGGGGGATAGTCTGTGTTGGTACGTGTGAGAGAGATCCACCTTTCCAAGTTTTTGGGGTTCATCTCATACTTCTGAAGATTTGAGGGTGCTGCCTGTTCCATACCCCCCCCCCCCTACTCCTCATCCAGCCTTTTAGGGGTACAAACAATAGTAATTGGGGCCTAGTGTGGTTGTGTACGTGTGATATACATACACTTTTTTTGATCATATTTTCTATTCCGCTATTTAATCAAAAACCTTTGGGGATCAGTTAAATTGGGGGATAGTCTGTGTTGGTACGTGTGAGAGGGATCCACCTTTCCAAGTTTTTGGGGTTCATCTCATACTTCTGAAGATTTGAGGGTGCTGCCTGTTCCATACTCCCCCCTACTCCTCATCCAGCCTTTTAGGGGTACAAACAATAGTAATTGGGGCCTAGTGTGGTTGTGTACGTGTGATATACATACACTTTTTTGATCATATTTTCTATTCCGCTATTTAATCAAAAGCCTTTGGGGATCAGTTAAATTGGGGGATAGTCTGTGTTGGTACGTGTGAGAGAGATCCACCTTTCCAAGTTTTTGGGGTTCATCTCATACTTCTGAAGATTTGAGGGTGCTGCCTGTTCCATACTCCCCCCTACTCCTCATCCAGCCTTTTAGGGGTACAAACAATAGTAATTGGGGCCTAGTGTGGTTGTGTACGTGTGATATACATACACTTTTTTTGATCATATTTTCTATTCCGCTATTTAATCAAAAACCTTTGGGGATCAGTTAAATTGGGGGATAGTCTGTGTTGGTACGTGTGAGAGGGATCCACCTTTCCAAGTTTTTGGGGTACATCTCATACTTCTGAAGATTTGAGGGTGCTGCCTGTTCCATACTCCCCCCTACTTCTCATCCAGCCTTTTAGGGGTACAAACAATAGTAATTGGGGCCTAGTGTGGTTGTGTACGTGTGATATACATACACTTTTTTTGATCATATTTTCAATTCCGCTCTTTAATCAAAAACCTTTGGGGATCAGTTAAATTGGGGGATAGTCTGTGTTGGTACGTGTGAGAGAGATCCACCTTTCCAAGTTTTTGGGGTTCATCTCATACTTCTGAAGATTTGAGGGTGCTGCCTGTTCCATACTCCCCCCTACTCCTCATCCAGCCTTTTAGGGGTACAAACAATAGTAATTGGGGCCTAGTGTGGTTGTGTACGTGTGATATACATACACTTTTTTTGATCATATTTTCTATTCCGCTATTTAATCAAAAACCTTTGGGGATCAGTTAAATTGGGGGATAGTCTGTGTTGGTACGTGTGAGAGAGATCTACCTTTCCAAGTTTTTGGGGTTCATCTCATACTTCTGAAGATTTGAGGGCGCTGCCTGTTCCATACTCCTCCTACTCCTCATCCAGCCTTTTAGGGGTACAAACAATAGTAATTGGGGCCTAGTGTGGTTGTGTACGTGTGAGATACATACACTTTTTTTGATCATATTTCCTATTCCGCTATTCAATAAAAACCTTTGGGGATCAATTAAATTGCGGGATAGTCTGTGTTGGTACGTGTGAGAGAGATCCGCCTTTCCAAGTTTTTGGGGTTCATCTCATACTTCTGAAGATTTGAGGGTGCTGCCTGTTCCATACTACTCCTACTCCTCAATACTGCCTTTAGGGTTACAAACAATAGTAATTGGGGCCTAATGTGGTTGTGTACGTGTGATATACATACACTTTTTTTTGGATCATATTTTCTATTCCGCTATTTAATCAAAACCTTTGGGTATAAACAATTAAATTGCGTGATAGTCTGTGTCGGTACGTGTGAGATACACCTTTCCAATTTTTGGGGCGCATCTCATACTGCCGAGGATTTGAGGGTGCTTCAGTCTGCCTCCTGCCTGTTCAGAACTCCTCCTACTCCTCATCCTGCCTTTAGGGTAGAAAAAATTGTAATCGGGGCCTAGTTTGTGTTTGTACGTGTGAGATACACCGTTTTGTAAAATTTGTCCTATTCCGCTATTCAATATACACCCTCTTTGAGTGTAAAAAATTAAATTGCGGGATAGTCTGTACCGGTACATGTGAGATACACCTTTTTAAATTTGTTTGGCGCATCTCCTTCTACCGCTGAGGATTGCAGGGCGCTTCAGTTTGCCTCCTGTTCCCAACTCCTCCTACTCCTCTTCCTCATCCTGCCTTTAGGGTACAAAAAATTGTAATCGGGGCCTAGTTGGTGTTTGTACATGTGAGATACACCGTTTTGTAAAATTTGTCCTATTCCGCTATTCAATATACACCCTGTTTGAGTGTAAAAAATTAAATTGCGGGATAGTCTGTACCGGTACATGTGAGATACACCTTTTTAAATTTGTTTGGCGCATCTCCTTCTACCGCTGAGGATTGCAGGGCGCTTCAGTTTGCCTCCTGTTCCCAACTCCTCCTACTCCTCTTCCTCATCCTGCCTTTAGGGTACAAAAAATTGTAATCGGGGCCTAGTTGGTGTTTGTACGTGTGAGATACACCGTTTTGTAAAATTTGTCCTATTCCGCTATTCAATATACACCCTGTTTGAGTGTAAAAAATTAAATTGCGGGATAGTCTGTACCGGTACATGTGAGATACACCTTTTTAAATTGGTTTGGCGCATCTCCTTCTACCGCCGAGGATTGCAGGGCGCTTCAGTTTGCCTCCTGTTCCCAACTCCTCCTACTCCTTTTCCTCATCCTGCCTTTAGGGTACAAAAAATTGTAATCGGGGCCTAGTTGGTGTTTGTACGTGTGAGATACACCGTTTTGTAAAATTTGTCCTATTCCGCTATTCAATATACACCCTGTTTGAGTGTAAAAAATTAAATTGCGGGATAGTCTGTACCGGTACATGTGAGATATACCTTTTTAAATTGGTTTGGCGCATCTCCTTCTACCGCCGAGGATTGCAGGGCGCTTCGGTTTGCCTCCTGTTCCCAACTCCTCCTACTCCTCTTCCTCATCCTGCCTTTAGGGTACAAAAAATTGTAATCGGGGCCTAGTTGGTGTTTGTACGTGTGAGATACACCGTTTTGTAAAATTTGTCCTATTCCGCTATTCAATATACACCCTTTTGGAGTGTAAGAAAATTAAATTACGGCATAGTCTGTATCGGTACGTGTGAGATACACCTTTTTAAATTGGTTTGGCGCATCTCCTTCCACCACCAAGGATTGCAGGGCGCTTCAGTTTGCCTCCTGTTCTCAACTCCTCTTACTCCTCTTCCTCATCCTCCCTTAAGGGTACAAAAAATTTGAATCGGGGCCTAGTCTGTGTTTTTTTACGTGTGAGATACACCGTTTTTTTATCCTTTTTCCTATTCCACTATTCAATATACACCCTTTAGGGGGGAAAAAACATTAAATTGCGGCATAGTTTGCATATTTGACTGTGAGATACACCCATGCGATACTGTTGTTGTTTTGTTCCGCTATTCAATAAACACCTTTCTAGGGCAAGATCATAAATTACAGAAATATGAGGAGACCGTCAAATAAGGGCCGTGGCCTGGGTCGTGGTGCTGCTGGTAGAGCTCCTGTTGCAAGGAGAGGACGTGGTCGATCTGTGCCAGCTACAGGCACAAGTGAAACATCTTCCACAAGTGTGAGTAGGCGACAGAACCTGCATCAGTATTTGGTAGGGCA
>NC_138774.1:38026175-38078675 GCF_965119305.1 Pelophylax lessonae | reverse complement strand
CCTGGCATCAGCCTCCTGCTATTCACTGTACAGCAGAGCTCAGAGTGGGAAAGGGGGAACCAGCACAAGGGGTTAGGGTCAGGTGTGTTGCAGTGCTCATGTGCTAACAAGCAACATTCTGGTAGTAGAAAAGAGCAGAGTGACGGAGAGATGAGCTCACCAGTCTGCTACTTCCCCTTTCACTGTCCAGTCACAGGTGGGGGGGGGGCGGCAAGACCAGTAAGAGATACCGAACTGCAGCAGAGAAAATGTAGGTTTCCTGCCCTGCTGGATGGGGCTTTACTGCATGACAGAGTTGTACAAATCTCAGAACTGTATAGACAGAAACACACACACACACACACACACAACCCCCAGCTTGGGAGCGTGCCCACACGGGTGCCCCATCACAAGTGGCTTGCTATACTCGGGAGAACAGGAGGAGCCAAGAGCGCCAGCAGAAGAGCAGGATCGGGGTGCTCTGTGCAAAGCCATTACACAGAGCAGGTAAGTAAAGCATGTTTATTTGTTTTTAAATGTAGCTTTATAACCACTTTAAGCAGAACCCTGGGACTCTTGTGGGTCAGGGGTTTAAAGCACTAAAGTGTTTTTCAGGGAGCTCAGCAATGGAAGCCTCCCCTCCTGTAATTCCAGTTGTAGTGAAGTGCTTTTAATGCTGTGTGCAGGGATGTTACCATGAACAGTGGACAGGGTTTATACAGGTGGGCGGGAGTGATAGTCTTTACTCACGTCTCTTGTCTCTCTGCAGGTAAATATGAGTACGGGAAGGTCGGATACAAGCTCCAAGCGGAAGAGGTCGACGCCACAAAAGTTCAAAAGCAGAAAGATTTTCGCTTCTTCGAGACATGACATCTTAGAGGTAACCCAAGACCCAGTCTTCACCATAGTTGAATGTACAGTATGTCTGACAAATATTCAGTTTTCCAATGCTGGGTATCCTAAAGGTCTGCCAACTTCCACCAGTGTAGGTGAGAAACCCAGCAGGCAGATAACCAGCCCAGAGGAAACACACCTTAGGTTTTCACCCTAGATTTACTAACTTTGCCGCTGATGGGCAATAGCATGCAATGTCAAGCGGCAGCTGCCAAAGCCAACAGAATATTAGTATGCATAAAGAAAGGGATGTATTCCAGAGATAAGACTATAATCCTTCCACTTTATAAAACTCTGGTCCGACCGCATCTGGAGTATTCTGTCCAGTTCTGGTCGCCAGTCCTCAGGAGGGATGTGTTGGAGCTGGAGAGAGTCCAGAGAAGGGCAACTAAACTGATTAGGGGATTGGAGGACCTTAATTATGAAGAGCGTCTGCAATCGCTTGATTTGTTCTCCCTGGATAAGAGACGCCTGAGGGGGGACATGCTAGCAATTTACAAATATCTCAATGGGGATCTCAGATTAGAAAAAAAGCTGTTCAGTCGAAGGGATTGCACGAGGACTCGAGGGCATACAATGCGATTAGAGGAGAAGCGTTTTAACCTCAGGCAAAGTGGGGGGTTCTTTACTGTTAGGGCTACAAGATTGTGGAATTCTCTACCACAAGAGGTGGTTTCTGCGGGAAGTATGGTGGCTTTCAAAAGACTCTTAGATGTACATCTCAAGGATCAGAACATTCAGGGCTATGTTGAGATGATTACAGCTACACACACCTACACAGGTTGAACTGGATGGACTATTGTCTTTATTCAACCTCATCTACTATGTAACTATGATGTAGCTGCTACCGTTTGCCAAGAAATAAGTGCATAATGCAAAAGTGTAAAAAAAAAAAAACCTAAAATAATACAATACAAAAAAGATGCCGAGTGTGATGAAACGTAAGTCGGAACGGGGATTCATTATCTGGATCCCTCTGTGACTACCCGTCCAGGTCCAATACCGAGAGCAAGGCGTGGATCGCACGCCAGCACCGGCTTGACCGATTACATCCGCACATGCTGTATACACCTAGTGCCAGACATGTGAGTGCAACTTTTTATTTATCTACGTTTTAATACCAATAAAAACTTACTACAGTATAAGTCCTCCTTTGTGTCCATGGTGGAATTTATTCCCCCATCTCCAGCCTTATCCTGAGGGAGTATCAGAGTGGAGGGGTGCCAACCCAGGAACCAATCTGGTTATTACATAAGCGTACTTTGACCTTCCTTAATAACCTCTGAGTTGCCATCTACCATATGAGCACTCGCGGTGAAGCATTGGGAAGACACATCTGTCCAGAAGCACTTTTTAATAATTTTTTGGTGTTGGGTATTGTCACATTGGACTTCTATTATTTTTTGTATTGTATTATTTTATGTCACTTTTTTTACACTTTTGCATTATGTTCTTATTTCTTGACATACGATGTGTAATGTAGATATCATTGGTTCATCACTTGTCTAATTGCACAAGAGTTACGTGTGTTTGAATATTACCCCACATTGTGAGCGCCAACACCTTTACCCATTGTTCTTAATTTAGAAGTGAGCCTTTCATTTTTAAAGGGGAAGCCAAACACAATATTTTCACATTTTTTATTCAAGGGCGCCATCACCAGTTCTAATGTTGCTACCATTTGCCAACTGTTAAAGTATATTTCTCTTACGTCCTCTAATGCCCCGTACACACGTGCAGATTATCTGAAGACTTTTGTCTTCAGATTTACCTTTTCTATGTAGTGCAAGGGCCTGCCGGATTGCATACAAATTGAAAGTGTTTAGGTTTGACCTCATATTATATGGTTTTGGTAAATCTGCAGACAAAAGTCTTCAGATAATCTGCATGTGTGTACAGGGCATAACAGTCGCAGCCCCTCATGTAGTCTTCACCAATGGGTATTGACCTCTTATCCATAGGAGCAAGCTAGGCCTAAGACTTGTTAAAATACAAAACAATTTGCATAGACACACCTGTAGGGGCTGTCCCACTGGTCCAATACCCCCCTGCTATCAGCATTCCCGACTCAGTTTGTCTTCTGCCTAGTTAGGAGTAAGATAGGCTATCCCTGTGCTGGGGCTACATCCTCAGCCTTTCTTCTGTTTTATTACTTTTATTTATGCTAAGTGTTTTCTTTGCACTACTAGCTTTTTATTTGTTCCTGCACTTAGTTAGTCGGATCTTCGGAAGACTACAGTGTTTGTGGAGCTGGGAATCGGACTGGTTGTACTAGAGCCTTATGGAATCCCAGCCCACCATTGAGCATTTAGCAGGCTATGCGTACGCCCTGGCCTCGCAAACGACCTGTCCCTGTCCTCAGGGACAAAAGCCAGCGAGATGGCCACCTCGCTAGGATGCCTCAACTGCGGTTTCCATGCGTTGCTAGAATCCTGTTTGGCTGACGGCACCCCCACCACCTGGGGTGGGAGGCTTCCTGTTGCAGAGCGGCACCCACACCATCATGGATTGGTGAGTACATTCTGTGTGGGTCCTCTGTTCTGGGGATTACAGTCTGCTGAGAGTCTGTGTTCTCCCCTCATGTCTGTGTGCCTGGGGCTCGCATTCCCTCCCAGGCCCTGCGGGGGCACTATTTGCGTCCAGGACGCTCTGTGGGGGTCCCTGTCCCCTCCGGCACTGTTGTGTGTGTTTTTTGTGGGGTGCAGGCACGCTTGTGAGGGCCGCTGCGGTGTAAAACCGCGGGGCCGCCATTTCGGGTATGGGCGGCTGTTCTAGCTTCAGTAAGGGCTTTTCAGCGGCCATTTTCTGTGTAGTGTATCGCGCCCTTTCGGGCACCATCTTTGATGTGGCAAGGTGTTTTTATACACGTGTTCGGCGGCCATTTGCCCGGAGCCTCCCATTGATTTCTATAGGCAACCATTTTTCCTTAGCCCGAGTTCTATTCCACCTCCTAGCGGTGTGACATCACTTCCTCTCTTCATGCAGCCAGATCGTTCAGCAAGCGTGGTAACTGTATAGCTACACTTCTGGGGGTCTTTTTCTGCTGTTTTTCGGGGGATATTCCTTTGATACCAGCTATATTCCTTCCTGCGGGGTACCTCACTCTAGTCCTTATTGCGGTGGGTTTCGCCGCTATTGCGATTTAAAGGGCCAGCGCTAAAAAAGTTTTTATGGAGTCACAGGACAGCAAATTCCCCCCCAGCTTTGGTGGAAGATTCAGGTACGCCTGAATCATCCACGATTACCGCTGCACTTGCGACTTTAGCGACCAAAGTGGATCTGTTGATGTCTGAACGGGCTTCTAGAATAAGGCCTAGGCTTTCTCACTCCTCTGATTCAGAATCTGATATGGTTGCCATGGACAGTGTACCCCCTGAAGGGTCTCAGTCCTCTCAGTCGGAAGGGAAGGAGGGGGATGATTCCCCCCTGGGACGGCCAGAGAGCGCGCTGCTATGTCTGCGCTCATCACCGCTGTTAAGGATACACTACATTTAGAGGATGAGCCCAACCCGCCGGGTAAGCGGTCTTTTGGGACCCGTAGAACCCAGAAGGCGGCACAAGTGTTTCCTTGTCCCGCTGAGTTTCACGAAACTGTGAAGGAACAATGGCGCTATTTGAAGCGCAATTTTGTGGTACCAAAACGGGATCAGCTCCGTTATCCCTTTGCGTCTCCTACGGATTTGCGCTGGTCCGTGGCCCCTAAGGTGGATCACAGTGTCCAGGTTGAACAAGGCCACTCTTATGCCCTTGGAAGATTCTCCGGTGTTTAGGGACCCTACGGATAGGCGGATGGAATCTCTTGCTCGCCACTCCTATATGGTGGCGGGTTCCTTGCTGAAACCTATTTTCGCCTTTGTCATTGTGTCTCAGGCTGTGGTAGATTGGGCCAAGGTGCTCAGACGCACCCTTGTGGCTGATTCCACCCCTCCTGCTACTTTGGAGATGGTGGACCAGATTATTCAGCCTGTTCTGTTCCTTTGTGACGCGGCCTTGGATGAGGCCCCTTTAGCCGCGCGACTGTCTGCTGTCTTTGTTTGGTATGGCTGAAGAGCTGGTCGGCTGACCAGACTTCCAGGAAGACGGTGTCTGACATCCCTTATGCCGAGAATCGCCTTTTTGGGGTCTCCCTGGACGAATTTGTTAAAGGAGTCACTGGGGGCAAGAGCACTCTGCTGCCCCAGGATACCAAGGGTTCCCAAGTTTTTCCGCTGTAAGCGGGGCCCTTCCTTTAAACCAAATCAGCGGTCCTTTCGTGCCTTCAAGGCACAGGACAAGGGCAAATCCTTCAAAGGCCATGGTGGCCAGAAGAAGCCTTGGACGGGCAAGTCAAAAGCCGCCCACGCTAGCGCGGTGGCCCAGTCCGCTTCAACCTGAAGGGACGCCCTCACCCGTTCCAGGGGTGGGGGGACGTCTGCGCGGTTTTCTCGAACCTTGGCTGCTCCGGATTCCGGACAGGTGGGTTCAGGAAATCATTTAATCAGGTTACAAGATCGAATTCCTTTCGCGTCCAGCGGACAGATTTTTTTCCCTCAAATCTTCGTTTGACCCCATAT
Organism: Pelophylax lessonae; assembly: GCF_965119305.1. NCBI lineage: Eukaryota > Metazoa > Chordata > Amphibia > Anura > Ranidae > Pelophylax > Pelophylax lessonae. The sequence goes on along the minus strand of NC_138774.1, from coordinate 38,073,249 downwards.
CGTTTACAAAATCTTCATCGGGCGGTTCAGGATCTCCTCGCGCAGGGGTTAATCGCCCTGGTGCCACATCGGTACAGGTTTCGGGGGTTTTACTCAAATCTGTTCACTGTGCCCAGAAAGGAGGGCAAGGTACATCTGATTCTGGACTTAAAAGTTCTGAACCGTTTTGCGCGGGTTCAAAAATTCCACATGAAACCCCTCCGCTCGGTGGTGGCCTCCCTGAGCCAGGCAGATTTCCTGGCTTCCATCGATCTCAAGGATGCGTATCTACACATCCCCATACCCATATTCGAGGGCCATCAAAGATACCTCCGATTCGCAATCGCGGAGGAACACTATCAGTTTGTGGCGTTACCTTTCGTCTCGCTTCGGCTCCAAGGGTGTTTACTAAAGTGTTGGCTCCTGTTCTGGCCATGTTACGGGTGCAGGGGATTGCGATCTTAGGATATCTGGACGATCTCCTGTTAAGATCGAATACCAGCTAGTGCCTGTTGCGCGATCTGTCCACTACGGTCCAGACGCTCCAGGAGTTCGGGTGGACCATCAACGTTCAGAAGTTGACTTTGTCCCCTTTTCACCTCCCTTATTTGGGAATGGTCCTGGATTCCGCCCAAGCAAAAGTCTTTCTGCGGGAGGACAAGCTCCGGACTCTACAGAACAAGGTCAGGTCCCTCAGGGACAACGAATCCTCATCGCTCAGGACCTGCATGTGGTCCCTGGGATTGATGGTGTCGGCCTTTGAGGCGATACCATTTGCACAGTTCCACACACGATCTCTGCAAGTGGAGATTCTGGCCAAGTGGGACAGGCATCCTCATTCCTTGGAAAGGAGGATCTCTTTGAGCCACCAAGCCAGAGAGGATCTTCTGTGGTGGCTCCGGTCTCCGGCTCTGACGGAGGGGAAATCCTTCCGGCCGTTGTTGTAGACGGTGGTCACCACGGACGCCAGCCTGTCCGGATGGGGTGGCATTCTGGGCACTCTGTCTGCCCAGGGCACTTGGTCGGAGGAGGAATCCTCCCTGCCAATAAACATCTTGGAACTGCGAGCGATCAGACTATGCTTGCTCCATTGGTTGGCTCATCTTCGGGTGCAGACGGACAACGCCACTGCGGTGGCTTACATCAATCACCAAGGGGGCACCAGGAGTGCCCGGGCGGCCCAGGAAGTGACCAAAATTCTGTCTTGGGCCTAGATGCAGGTCCCGGCGATTTCAGCAGTTCACATTCCAGGTGTGGAGAATTGGCAGGCCGATTATCTGAGCCGCCAGACCCTGGACCAGGGGGAATGGTCCCTGCATCCAGAGGTATTCCAGATGCTGTGTGCGCGATGGGGATCCCCGGATGTGGACCTGTTCGCATCTCGGCTAAACAACAAGGTGGGAAGGTTTGTGGCAAGGACGCGCAATCCTCTGGCAGATGCCTCGGATGCGCTGGTGGTGCCTTGGAATCAGTATCGTCTGATCTATGAATTCCCCCCCCCCCCCCCGATTCAGTTGTTGTCCAGGTTCCTTCGCAGGTTGGTCTCGGAACCAAGGTTGGTGATTCTGGTGGCCTTGGACTGGCCGCGCCGGTCTTGGTACGCGGACATCATGCAACTGGTCGTCGAGCCTCCATGGTGCCTCCCGTTGCGAGATGATCTACTGTCTCAGGGCTGATCTTCCATCCTGCTTTAGTCGCTGGCTTTAACGGCGTGGCTGTTGAAAGCCAGGTCCTGAGAGATCGGGGTCTCTCGTCGGCGGTCATTCCTACCCTGCTCAAGGCTAGGAAGGCTTCGTCCGGTAAGATCTATTACCGTGCCTGGAAGGCATATTTTGCCTGGTGTGAGGCCAAGGGCGTCCATCCTCGCTCTTTTTCGGTGGCGAGGGTGTTGGTCTTCCTGCAATCTGGTGTGGACCAGCGTCTTGCGCTGACCACGATTAAGGGTCAATTGTCTGCACTGGCAATCCTTTTCCAGCGTCCCTTGGCGTCAAACTCTCTGATACGCACTTTTATTCAAGGGGTGCGTCATTTGGCTCCTCCTCTGAGAGCGCCTTTACCTCCTTGGGACTTGAATTTGGTCCTGTCCGTTTTGCAACGTCCTCCCTTTGAGAACATCAGGGAGATTCCTCTGCCTGTGCTGTCACGGAAGGTTGCTTTTTCTGGTGGCGATCACATCTGCCCGCAGAGTGTCGGAGTTGGCGGCCCTGTCTTGCCGCACCCCTTACCTGGTTGTTCATAGGGATAAGGTGGTCTTGCGACCTAACCAATCTTTCCTTCCTAAGGTGGTTTCCGATTTTCACCTTAACGAGGATATTGTCTTGCCTTCGCTGTGTGCGAATCCTAAGCATCCTTTCTAAGGAGTTTGCTTTGCATTCCTTGGATGTAGTCCGGGCGACCAGGGTGTACCTGTCGTCTACTGAATCCTTCAGAAAGACGGATTCTCTTTTCGTCCTTCCCGAGGGCCCTCGGAAGGGTATGGCTACGTCTGCGGCAACCATTTCAAAATGGATCAAACAGACGATTGTACAGGCCTATTCGATTAGGGAACTGGTGCCGCCCTTCCCTGTCAAGGCGCACTCTACCAGAGCAGTGATTGTGTCCTGGGCTTTTCGACATCCGGCTGCCCAGGTGTGCAAGGCGGCGACTTGGTCGTCTGTGCACACCTTTTCCAAATTTTACAAACTTGATGTTTTGGCATCGGCAGATGCCTCCTTTGGCCGCAAAGTTCTGTGCGCGGCGGTGCCTTGAGGGGGATGTGGCGTTAGCCTGTCCCCATCTGTTGGGGTTTTGTTCCCCTTTGTTTATTTGCTTTCCTCGGTTTGTTTGCTCCTGTTGAGCTTTCTCGTTACCCGGAGTTTACCTTTCTGGTTCCGATAAGGTTCCTTTCTCTGACCTGGGTGCTGCTTTGCCTTTGTGACGATTGCGCTTCCCACCCCTCATGTCTACACTGCTTTGGGACATCCCATTGGTGAAGACTATTGAGGGGCGGCGACTGTCAGAGGACGTAAGAGAAAACTGCATTTTTGTAAAATCTTACCGTAAAATTCCTTTCTCTGAGTCCTCTTACAGTCGCCGCCCCTGCCCCTATTTTGGGTTTTTTTTTTTTTGGACTTTTAACTGCTTGCTACCAAACTGAGTTGGGAATGCTGATAGCAGGGGGGTATTGGACCAGTGGGACAGCCCCTACACGTGTGTCTATGCAAATTGTTTTGTATTTTAACAAGTCTTATGCCTAGCTTGCTCCTATGGATAAGAGGTCAATACCCATTGGTGAAGACTATATGAGGGGCGGCGACTGTCAGATGACTCGGAGAAAGGAATTTTACGGTAAGATTTTACAAAAATTCAGTTTTTGGTGTTTTTGTTGCTTTTTATATTATTCATAATGTTATGGTGCTACTGGCGGGTAATGTAGGCTCACCCAAGATGCAGAATGACAGTTGGTCTTCACCAGAGATCCTAATATTAGAGATGGGCTGGAATGACTAGTGGTCCTGGTATTCTTTACTGCAAGTTGCAAGGAATTTCAAAAATTCATGCCAGGACTTCCCAGAATTCTTGCAAGGACTTCCAGAATTGGATGCTGTGCATTTCCTCTGACCATAACACTATTGAAGTACCAGCCTTTTAATTGACTGGTGCCTTGTCCTATTGCCATTTATCTTTTATGTAACAGGGTAATAATACTCCCCCGGTGCCTTTTCTTGTTGCTGACCCGGATTGACCAGACTACTCTCTCATCTGCCACCTGCCCACAGCCTCTGCCTGAACCTGACTACCCTCTTGCCTGCTGTCTGCCCATTTCCTCTGACTTCTCTCTTGCCTTCCCACTGCCCTCAACCTCTGCCAGGACCGATAACGCATTTGCCTAATCACTACCTCTCTCCATGGACTGGACTACTCTTGCCTGGTGCCTGCCTACTATCTCTTCATGGACGAGTCTGTCTACTCTCTTGCCTATCGCCTGCCCACAACCTTTCCCTGGACCTAACTATTCTCATGCTTGCTGCTTGCCCGCAACCTTTGCCTGGACCTGACTACTCTTTTGCCTGCTTGTTACTGCTACCTGGACCTGACTTAACTCTGCCTACCCACTACCTCCCCATGGACCCAACTACTTTCTTGCATGCTGCCTGCTTACTACCTCTGCCGGGGCCCAAATTACTCTCTTGTCTGCCAACTGACACTCATTACTTTACATTGTAGCAAAGTGTCATTTCTTCAGTGTTGTCACATGAAAAGATATAATAAAATATTTACAAAAATGTGAGGGGTGTACTCACTTTTGTGAGATACTGTAATAAGAGAAAAGCCCCATTTAAATGTGTAACTTTGCTCCAATGGCAAGCCAGCCCAGAGCAATAATAAGCAATTCTGTTTCTTTTAAATCTTTGTTTATAACAGCAGCCGGAGTTCTCCCGTGCCAGAGATGGAGAAGCTCAAGAGAACCAACTGAGCTTGTCCAAACTCCCCGTCACCTTGCAGAACAAAGAGAACTTGCCGGAGAAATGTCCGAATGGGTCGGTGACAACACCCAGAGGGAGAGGACGGCCAAAAGGGAGCAAGAACAAGACCTTCCCTACCTTACCTTCTAAGGTGAGATTTTAAAAGTAGAAGTCTAGTTTTCATGTCACTGTGAAGTTTGTTTAGGCCTAAAGGTTCTAAAGGCAGAAGGTTTTTGCATTAAGATATAAAACCTGCATGCAGTTCCCACCCTTAGACACAGCAGTTGGAGCCATAGTGACAAGAGAGAGGGGGTGGGGCCGAGACTCGCTGTCTGTTTCAATAGACGCAGACAGCGAGGCTCGAGAGCTATGTAACTCATCAAGCAGTTTGCTATAGGAGCACTCAGAGGGTAGAGCCAGGAGCTCCAGTAGGGGACCCGAGAAGAGGAAAATCGGGGCTGCTCTATTCAAAACTATTACACAGAGCAGGTAAGTATAACATGTTGTTTTAAAGGGGGGGGAGGGGGAATATACATTTGCAATCACTTTAACTATATGTTCCCTGTGTGCGCTGTAATGTACTGTAGTAGCAGTAGCTACATAGAATAAAGTGATGCTAAAGTCTCGGTTTCTTTAGTTAAAAATAACAAATCTGTTATACTTGGCTCCTCTGTGCAGTTGGTTTTGCACAGAGCAGCCTGGATCCTCCTCTTCTTGGGTCCCTCTTCGGCGCTCCTGGCCCCTCCCTCCTGGTAAGTGCCCCCACAGCAAGCAGCTTGCTATGGGGGCACCCAAGCCAAACCACAGCTCCCTGTGTCCATGCAGACACAGAGCCACGGCCCCTTTTCTCTCCGCATTGGCTGACTGACTTTGACAGCAGCGGGAGCTAATGGCGCCAGAGGAGGGGAGTCCCAGGCAGCCGAGACACTCCTGCAACATCGCTGGATCTAGATGGACCTCAGGTAAGTATTAAGGGGCTGTGGATCTAAATGGACCTCAGGTAAGTATTAGGGGGCTGTGGATCTAAATGGACCTCAGGTAAGTATTAGGGGGGCTGTGGATCTAAATGGACCTCAGGTAAGTATTAGGGGGCTGTGGCAGGCTGCTGCACACAGAAGGCTTTTTATCTTAATCTATAGAATGCATTAAAGTGGACACAGGGAGCTGTGACTCGGCTCAGGTGCCCCCACAGCAAGCTGCTTGCTGTGGGGGCACTCAACAGGAGGTAGGGACTAGGAGCATAGAAGAAGGACCCAAGAAGAGGAGGATCTGGGCTGCTCTGTGCAAAACCAACTGCACAGGGGAGGTGACTATAACATGTTGGTTATAAAAAAAAATTAAAGTGAGAGCTGGAATTCCAGATTTAAGTGGTTGTTAACCTCAAACATGAAGTATGAACAAATGTCTGTCCCGCTATAGTGTGTACTTGTCTCAGTTAGGAACACAAAGTATCATTTCTGTCTGCTGCTTTGTTCCTTTGCTACCATCATGAGTCACTTCTGACAAGTTTTCTTGACACCTAGAGAGAAAAATGGTGACAGGGGAGGGAGTTTCAGCACACAGCCTATAATTGACAGCCTTAGCTCTGTTCCTGTGTGCTGTGTGAAGTGGGGTGTCTCTCTTCCCTCCAATCAGAGCTCTCCTCAGTGAGCTCTGCAGTGTGCAATGTTTAGTTATCCACTTCCCCTTTTTTTTTTTTTTTTCAAAGCTCTAAGCTTTATAAATTCTGGACTTTTAATGGCTGTAGAGAAGACTGCATATAAACAGGTACAACTTACATAGGAGGATTGGTTTATTCTCTGTGTATCTCCAGAGGCCGGTCACTTTACTGAGTATAGGTGTAAGGGTTTACAACAACTTTTAAAGAATGCTGTGATAATTCGAGGGTATACCCTCCGTAACTTGCGAGCAGACGACTCTCTGTTGCTATCTTGACCCCTCTCTAGCGGACCTAGACACCAACCTCTTACCGCTCCTGTCTCTTACTCCCCCCCACCTTTTCCCTATCCTTTCTTTTCTTTCTCTCCTTTTCATTCTTACCTGTACTCTTTTTTTATTTCCACTGCTTTGACACTCTGCAGACGTGGTCCTCCTTGGATCATTAGAGATTTGTCAGTGCCGCCTACAGCGGCTCTTACGCTGTAATATGCCATATCGGTAGCCTTGGTATACCAATGCGATTGAATCGGCTTCCCGGGGCCGGTGATGTTGCGGCGGGCTGGGGTTCGGGCGACCGCTCTCCTTCTTGGGGCGCGGTGTGTTCCCCTGGGGGCGCCGGAGGGGGGAGCGGGCCTGGGCCTGGTCGGCGTCGCCCCGGTCCAGGGAAGGGTGCTCTTTAGCCTTGTATACCATTGTCACGCGATCCTTCGGGGGCTATGTCGACTGTTCAACATTGTTCTGTGTTTATTTTCATAGCCGATGTTAACCCTATGCATTCTTGTGTATTTTTCCAAATAAAAATCTATTGAAATCTAAAGAATGCTGTGATTTATTCAATAGCCTGTACAGCTGTCTACTTACCTGATGCTATCGCTTATTCCAGTAATTCCTTGTTCACAGGTGTATGACGTCCGTGAGGGGAAGACTGCTGCATACACCTCAATGCCAGGGTGTGACATTAAAAGTGAATCTCCAGACATTGTGGTCACACTGCACAGAGGTAGAGGGAGACCTAGGGGAAGCACAAAGGTGAGACATGGTAACATTACAGAGGCTAAAAAAGACAAATGTTGGGAAATTTCCCAAATGGGACAAAACTGAGAAAAAAAAAATGACAGGAGTTCTGACCATCCCCTTCGCTACCTTTTTAAAAGTTCTAAAAACGAACCCTTTTCTTTTTTAAGTAATATGTAAATGCAAACAATTTAAAAAATATGTGCAAGAACCCTTGGGCTGCTCTGACCTGTCTAGATCTCTCTAGTAAAAATCTGCTCACACTTCTCTCTTAAACCACCAATACAAAATTGTAACTCAAATCAATAAAGTGAAGCATTTTTTTTTTTTTATCTTTTTATTCATTTTCGACACAAATAAAAATAACAGCAGACCTTAGTCTCAGATATCGACCCACGCAGGGGTGCAAGGCAGGAGGGCAGTCTGAAGACAACCTAAACATTTAAATAACCATAGAACCTGTGTTCACCCAAGTGAAACATTTTTTCAAATAAAGTTACTGATCCTAATAATACCACAAAAATAAAGCAGAACTACACTGCATCTGAGCACCACAAACCCAAAATTTTATTTAATTCAGTTTTAATATTCAAAGCAAACTCCTCCATCCATGCTTTATTTTGCTAAGAAAACACTTTGGAAAACACCCCTCAGCATTTCTAGCCTTGGCCATCTTGAGTAAGGGCAAATTGATTCATGTGGCAGTTCATCTGCCCTTAGCTCAAGCATGCAGACAGGAGGGTGTGCTTAGCTGAGAAAACCCCTCCTCCCCTCCTGAAGACTCCTGGGATGTTTGATCACATTTGCCTAGGCCTGGAGATCAGAAAGTAACTGAAGAAATCTTAAAAAAAAAAAAAGTATAAAATAAGTAAATATGATCTATTTACTAAGACCCTGTTCACACCAGAGCGTTTTTCAGCTCATAAAACTCTCCTCTCTGAAAATCCAAAACGCCCAACAAGCAAAATTCCATTCATTTTAATGGCCCCTGTTCACATCTGAGCGTTTTGCCCCTCAAGCAAAATGCCTGAAGCTCAAAGAAGTACATGAGCTTCTTTTTGGGCTGATTACAATCGTTTTTGTTAGATGTCAATGCCTTCCTCCAAACACCTGCAAAAAATGCTTGGAAAAAGCCCAAACAAATGCTTGAAAACGATACGCTCAGGTGTGAATGGAGCCTAATGCTAGCAGCATGAGGATTAAAAATAGTCTGTGTTGATTGAGAGAGTGAAGTTCTAAAAGTGTGAATTTCATAAAAAAAAAAAAAAGTCATGCAAACTTTTTTTATATGAAAATTTCAGTGTCCAAAGGAAAATCTCCTAATGTAAAAGTTCATAGAAATACTCCAGATCTTCACCAATGTGCACCTTTTTCTGTTTTCCTGTGATCACTTAAAGTGATTTTAAAGTCTCGTGGTTTTTTAAATAACAAACATGTTATACTTACCTCCTCTGTGCAGTTGGTTTTGCAGAGAGCAGCCCGAATCCTCCTCAGGTCTCTTTGCTGCTCCTGGCCTCTCCCTTCTGTGGAGTGCCCCCACAGCAAGCAGCTTGCTATGGGGGCTCCCGAGCCCAGCTCTCTGTGTCTTTCTCTCCTCATTGGCTGACTGACTTTGATAGCAGCGGGAACCAATGGCACCGCACTGCTGTCTCAGCCAATGAGGGGAGGCCCGGGCAGCCGAGACAATCCTGCAACATCGCTGGGGCTCAAATAAGTGTTAGGGGTTGCTGAGGAGGCGGCTTCACACAGAAGACTTTTTATCTCAATGCAAAGAATGCATTAAAATAAACCTGACTTTACAACTCCTCTAAACTTGCCCATAGTGTCCCCCATACTCCATACATCGGGTGTCTCTTAGGTGTGCCTCACCGTGGACCTCTAAAGCTAGCCTTAGATGGTTCGAATCTTGGTCGGTTCAGCAAGAACCAGCTGAGATTCGAACCATCTATGGGGAGGCTGAATGTAGCCAAATCGATAGATCATTTTGGGTACAACCAGCCTGCCAGATTTTACATGCGATTATTGCAAGTGGCTGTTATAGCCGCTAGTAATAATCACTGGCTTTCCCCCGCCAGGAGACCACAATGGTGCATTGGGAGGAATTTCCCTGCAACTTGTACAGGCAGTCCCCGAGTTACGAACGACTCGTATTTACGAACGGATGTCAATTTCGGTCACTTGTGCTCCACGCTAGTCACAGTTACCACTGAGCAGCCATCTTGCACCGCCAGACACATTACACACTGCAGTAGTGTATGTATTGCATTGCCACAAGAGCCCCAGGTAACATGACTGCACACCCAGAAGCACCCAAAACATCCCACATCCCTGCACAGGCTGAAGTTGCACTTAAAAATGCACTGTTTCAACTTACAAACAAATTTGACTTAAGAACAAACCTACAGTCCCTATTGTGTTCGTAACCCGGGGACCGCCTGTAGTTGTAGGAAAGAAATTCACTACGTCTTTGGCTGGCCTAAGTGTGTGTGAGATCTTTGAACACTTTTACAGATCTCTGCAGGTGCTGGATTCCTTCTTTCAAACGCCAGGAATCTCGGCGCTGCAGAGATCTGTAAAGCCTTCATAGACCTCACACACATTTGGAGATCCACCTAGGCAGGTGAGGGCACACCTAAAGAACACCTGATGTATGGAGGGTGTGGAGGGTACTGTGGAAAGGTTTAAGTGATCACAGGAAAGTGGAAAAAGGTGGACAGTGGTGAAGCTATAGAACCCTTTTACCCTGGGAAATTTTCCTTTTGGCCATGAGACTTTATGTAAACTAAACTTGCATGATTCTTTTTTTTTAATGAAATTTACTTAGAACATATTTTTTTAGTTTTTTGGAAATTATTTGCACTATTATCGTTTTTGATTAGAGCAGGGGCCGGGCGGTGATTGCCAATGTCCTCCCATGCCCAGCATACAAGCTGGCGGCGGTACCGCGAGTAGGGCGCGGGGTCCGTAGCGCGGCAATCCGGTCACCCAGAGACAAACTGAGGGTAGTGGTGGGTAGCCCACAAAGTGTACCGTCGATGGGTGCAGAAATCTCCTTGGCACTGGGCACAGCTACACGCATGGCACTGGATTGAGTGGTAGACGCGGCGGAGCTCTGGGACTACACGTCCAGCACGGCTCGCGTCCGGACACGCCCCCCTTTATTTATTTAGGATTTGTCTGCGAGCCAGATGCAGCCATCAAAAGAGCCACATCTGGCTCACGAGCCATAGGCTCCCTACCCATGGCTTAGAGTATGTTAATGTTATGGTAGTATAAGGATCAGTAACTTTATTTGAAAAAGCTCTCCATATTCACATAGTTAGTCTGGTTGAAAAAAAAACACAAGTTTATCTATCTAGTTCAAGCAATAAAAGATAAAAAAAAATGACTTCACTAAATTGATTTGAGAAACTCGAACAATTGTCTCCTCTTATTTGGTCTGTTAAACTATTAACTGCCCGTTCACACTACCATGACTTGTCAGGCCACTGGTCAGCCTGACATGTCGCGGTCCATGCAGTGCTACAGGAACGGTTCTAATAGGAGCGACTCAAGTCGCTCCAACTTAGAAAATAGTTTCTGTACTACTTCGGGGCGACATCGGAGTGACTTGCATTGACATTCATTATATGAAGTCCGTACAAGTCGCGCCGAAGTCGCGGTGCACGCGACTTCACAGGTCGCCCCCGAAGTCGTGCCGCGGTAGTGTGAACCGGCACTTAATGTTTTGGTACATGCAAAAAAACACTTCTAGATCCATCCCGAAATCTTGGAATCTAAAGACTTCCTGTGCTCTCTGCCTTTATCAGTGATCTAGTTTCCAACTGTCTCTGAGGACTACAAAACACCTCCCTGCTGTTATGGTATGAGGAGGGGGTGTGGGTACTGTAGTCCTGTCCTAGGATGACCACGCTTCTTCCCCATAGATGCAATACATTGAGTAAATGTTGTCACCCTAGGACAGAAAGTGTGTTACTGGCAGGATTACCAGGTAAAAATGAATGAAAACAGCCTGAAAAAAACAACGCAGCCACTACAACTAAGGACTGGTAAGCTGCAATATATTACATTTTTATTTTGGGTTAGATACACTTTAAAGTATTTGTAGCTCACTTGTTGGGTGCACTTATTGCCTGGAACAGTTTTTTTTAAATGTTTTTCAGCTTGTTTTTTTTTATAAAAGTTACGTCCTTGAAGGTGTTTCCATCTTCTGAGATGTGTTGCTTCTTTATAGGTCAAACCGGTCGGTGAAGGTGTCCCAAAGAAATCCAGAGGGAGGCCGAAGGGAAGTAAAAATAAGAAGCCATCAAAGGCAGCTCTACTGGTAAGAACGAGAATTACAATGTCAGATTAAAGTGGTTATAAAGGTTAACAAAGGTTTTTTACCTTAATGCATTCTCTGCATTAAGGTAAAAAACCTGAATGTAGAGCCCCCCCCCCCCCATACTTACCTGAGCCTGATCTCTATCCAGCGATGTCACAAGGGAAGAAGCTCCCTTGCTCTTCATAGCCTCCAAGACGGCAGCAGGAGCCATTGGCATTCACAGCCAGTGAGTAGGGAGTGGAGGACAGGGCAGAGCCATGCTGTGTTGTGTCTCTAGACTCAGAGCCAGCTCAGGAATGAGCCCACACGAGTGTCCCCTTGCAAGCTTGGGCATTTGGGGGGGGTGGGATGGCGTAAGGAAGAGCCATGAGTGCCAGTCGAGCACCTGAGAAGAGGATCAGGGCTGCTCTGTGCAAAACCTTTACACAGAGCAGGTATGTGTTACATGTTGTTAAAAAAAAAAAAAAAAAGAAGAAAAGTTTATCGTTCATTGACGGACGCAGTCCTCTGCTGCATATCAGTAGGGTTATACTGCCCCCTACAGGAGTAGGACACTAGGCAGAAAGAATTTCTGGCTACGCCAATGGGCAGTCCCTGGGGGTATACCCACTCTCTTCCTGCATAGGATGTCAGTTTGAATCTGCCTAGTCAGGAGTAAGGACCTAGTTCCTTGCTGGGATCTTTGGTCCTGGCATAGAAGTAATTTTTTTATGTAGATTTTTTTAGCTAGCCTTTTTTTCGCCGGAGTTTTTTGCCTCGGAGATCTTCCAGCTACTATGCCGGGCTTGGCGACGGGCTGGATATCTAGATTCAGTGGTCACCCTAGTCTGGCCAGCGAGTGTGTGCAGGCCTTAGCTCCGCGCTGGGTCGGCCGCGACATAGTCCCACTGGACGGTGACTGGCCCCGCGAGTTAAACGTTAGATGGGCACCTTGAAGTCCACAACATAAAGGAGTATACAATGTACGGTTAACAGCAAACACACACACACACACACACATCATGGGTTAAACTGGATGGGCTGATGTCTCTTTTCAACCTCACAAACTATGTAACATCTCGCCAGGTCGCACACGACAGGGTCTAGGCTAATGTCGCAGCATTCCTATTTGGCCGACAGCCCCCACTCTTCGGTGGAGAGGGGTCCTGTCAGGAAATGGTGCCCGCCTGTGTTCCTGGTATGGTGAGTGATGTTCCCCCCCTCTTCCCTGGCGGATTTTGGGATGGTCGGACCCTCACACTCCTGGGTTTCCCTCTGTCCTGTCAGTTTGCTGGCGGGTTCTATTAGTGCAACCTGGACCCCTCAGACCATGTGTCCCCACCTGACCCCCTCACGGAGGCCGCAGGGCCCTTCGGATCTCAACTGTCCACCGATGCAATTTCAGCGTTCCTGGAAGCATTTGTGTCCCGGGTGGAGGTGGCCTTTAGAGGGCGGGGTGCGAAGAAACAACCCCCACCTACCCCTGCCTCCTCTAATGTCTCAGATTCTGAGTCTGACTCAGCCATCGCAGACGTGGGTACCCCGGCCGGGTCGAGTACCCCGCTCCATGCTTTCTCTGATTGTAAGGATGAGCCCTCTACCACTACTACTGCACAACATAAGGTGTTGGTGGACGCACTGGTTGTTTCTGTGTGTGGAACCCTAAAATTGGAGGATGCGTCTGTCGTCGCTTCTGATGCGCAGGTTGCCTTTGGCACCCATCAGCCTTCAAGGGTGGAAACGTTTTTTTCCTTTCCCCACTTATTTTGCTGGCCTACTCGCAAAAGAATGCGATCGGCCAAAACGTTCCCCTGGGGTGTCTAGGGGGTTTACTAGATGCTACCACTTTGAGGAGTCTCTGGTGAAGAAGTGGTCGGTACCACCTAAGGTGGATCCTCCAGTCCCCAGGCTTAATAAGGCTACCGTTATTCCGGTGGAAGATTTCCCGTCCTGTAAGGACCCAGAGGATAGAAAGGCGGAGGCTGTGCCCCGCAACATGTACTCTCTGGCGGGGACTGCACTGAGGCCTGCTTTTACTCCGGCCCTTGTCACGCAAACGGTGACTGAATGGGCAAAGCTGCTACACCATGACGTGGAGCTGCAATTTGCTTGCAATACCGCTCTGGACATTGCTTCCCTTTTGAGTCGCCTGTCGTTTTCGGCGGTGGTCATGAGGCGTATGCTCTAGCTGAAGTGTTGATCTGCGGATCTGGCTTCTAAGAAGGCCTTGATGGAGCTCCCCTTTTCAGGGGGACCGTCTGTTTGGGGCTACCCTGGATGACATTATTAGAGGTCTTACGGGGGTAAGAGTACTTTTCTTCCGCAGGCTTCCAAGGGTAGGGACCCTCGGCGTAGGCGAGGTCCGTCCTTTTCGGCTCACAGAAAGAATTTTCGTTCCTCGGGGGCAGCCGATAAGGCAAAGCCCGTTAAGGCTCCCTCGGGTGGTTGCAAGCATCCCTGGTCTGGGAAACAGAAGTCCGGTTCCAACCAGGCCTGCGGACAAGGCCCCCTCGGCCTGAAGGTGCGCCCTCACCCGTGACTGGGGTGGGGGGATGCTTTTGCTGGTTCTCGGACTTGTGGTTGGCCCCAATCCCAGACAAATGGGTCCTGGAGGTTGTGCGGTCCGTATACAGGATCGAATTTCAATTCGTTCCTCCAGTCAGGTTTTCCCTTCCAATGTCCGCTTATTCCCGTATTGCTTCAAAGGGAAATTTTTCTCAAGTGGGACAAACACCCGAATTCTCTCGAATTTTGGATTCGGCTAAGCCACAGGACCAGGGAGTCCCTGGTCTGGTGGCTTCGGTCTCCGATGCTTCAGTTGGGGAAATCCTTTCTCCCTATATACTGGACAATTGTCACCATGGATTCGAGTCTATTAGGGTGGGGGGGGGGGGTGAGTCCTCAATCAGGACTCGGCTCAGGGAGTCTGGTCCCTGGAGGAATTTCGATTGCCGTTCAATGTCCTGAGAGCGATCCGGCTTTGCCTGGCGCACTGGACCGACCGTCTCGAGGGTTGTCCAGTGCGCATTCAATCGGACAATGCCCAATCTATTTATGTCAATCACCAAGGGGGCACCAAGAGTGTCCTTGCAGCCTTGGAAGTGGCAGGCATTCTACGTTGGGCGGAGCGCCATGTTCCAACTCTCTCCGCTGTCAACATTCCGGGAGTGGAAAATTGGCAGGCGGATTACCTCCGCCGCCAGGCCTTAGATGCAGGGAAGTGGGTCCTGCATCCGGAGGTGTTTCAGCAGTTGTGTCTTCACTGGGGCACTTCGGACGTGGATCTGTTGGCGTCTCGCATCAACAGGAAGGTACAGAGGTTTGTGGCCCGCTCTCGGGACCCTCTGGCGGACGTCGCAGACGCCCTGGTGGCCCCCTGGGGCCAGTACCGGCTGATGTATGCCTTTCCTCCTCTCAAGTTGCTGCCAAGACTTCTTTGCAGGATAGAGGCGGAAGGGATTCCGGTCATTCTTGTGGCTCCGGACTGGCTTCGCCGCGTTTGGTATGCCGACCTAGTCAGGCTTGTTGCAGATGCCCCGTGGAGACTTTCTATCAGGGAGGATCTACTGTCCTAGGGGCCAATCTTTCATCCTGCTTTACAGTCGCTGGCTTTGACGTTTTGGCTGTTGAAAGCCAGGTGCTGAAGGACAGGGGATTGTCTGCTTCAGTGATTCCCACTCTGCTAAAAGCGAGAAAGGCAACTCTAGGAAGATTTATCATTGTACGTGGAAGTCGTACCTTGCGTGGTGTGAGTCCCTTGGGACCCGACCCACCCTTGTTCCTATTCGGTGGCTCGGATCTTTGCTTTTCTTCAACAGGGAGTTGATCAAAAGTTGGCCTTGTGTACTATCAAGGGTCAGGTCTCGGCCTTGTCTATTTTCTTCCAGAGACTGTTGGCCACCCATTCCCTGATGCGTAACTTCATCCAGGGGGTGCGACACTCCAGTGCGACCTCTGCTACCACCTTGGGACCTTAATTTGGTGCTGTTGGTTCTCCTGAAGCCTTCCTTTGAGAGGATTCGGGAGATTCCCCTGCTTACCTTGTCTCAGAAGGTAGCCTTCTTGGTGGCTATCACTTCTGCGCGCAGGGTGTCGGAACTGGCGGCGGTGTCCTGGTCTCCCTACCTGGTGGTTCACAGGGATAAGGTGGTGCTCCGTCCTTCCTGCCGAAGGTGGTTTCCAGTTTTCACTTAAATGAGGACATCCTGTTACCTTCTTTGTGTCCTAAGCCTACACATCCTAAGAAATTTGCTCTGCATACACTGGATGTTGTTCGGGCGATCAAGGTGTATTTGGCGTCTACCGAGTCTTTTCGCAAGTCTGACTCGCTCTTTGTGCTCACGGGATGGCCCAAAAAAAGGGATGCCTGCGTCTGCTGCGACTATTTCCAGATGGATCAGAAAGACAGTGGTGCAGGCTTATTCCATTAAGGGTCAGGTTCCACCTTTCCCTGTCAAGGCGCACTCTACTCGGGCACTTTGTGCTTCCTGGGCTTTTCGCCATCAGTGCTTCCGGTGTGCAAGGCGGCTACCTGGTCATCTGTTCACACCTTTACCAAATTTTATAAGGTTGATGTGCTGGCATTTGCGGATGCTTCCTTTGGCCGCAAAGTTTTGCAGGCTGCTGTTTAGAGGGCCCCTTGGCCTTTCTTGAGGGTGTTCCTGTTTGGTTTTCAGATTGACCTCATCTTGTTCTGAGGAGTCCTGTGTTGCCTGGTTTGCCATGCTGGCCTTGGGGACTGTTTTTTTCTGTTCTGCTGTTCCCACCCCTCATTTGGGTACTGCTTTGGGACGTCCCTACTGATATGCATCAGAGGACTGCGTCCGTCAATGAACGATACAGAAAACTGGATATTTGACTTACCGTAAAATCCTTTTCTCTTAGGTTCATTGACAACGCAGTACCCGCCCCTCTATTTTTTTGAGTGGGTTGGTGTGTTTTTCTCTGACACTGCTTTGATACAAAACTGACATCCTATGCAGGAAGAGAGAGGGTGTACCCTCCGGGACTGCCCATAGGCATAGCCAGAACTTTTCTCTGCCTACTGTCCTACTCCTGTAGGGGGTGGTATAACCCTACTGATATGCATCAGAGGACTGCGTCTGTCAATGGACCTAAGAGAAAAGGATTTTACAGTAAGTCAAAAATCCAGTTTTTACAATCGCATTTCTTGCTAGGCACCTAATGTATATGTGCGGCATCAGGGCAGGTTGGCCTTAATGTCCAAAGATTGCATATATGCGTCAATGGGAATTAAGGTTTTGAGAGAGCGCTCACTGTGTGGCCCCAACACACTGACCGCGTTGTCAGTCATGGTGATCAGGAATTCTGTCCTGCCCTCGGCGTTAGGGTCCACTTAATGTATTGCCGTAAGGCAGTGGTGTCCAAAATGCAGCCAGGGGCCCTTAGGACACTATTTCTCCCACTGATATGAGGCACTATTCCTCCCACTGATAGCAATGATTAGGGCACTATTCTTCCGCTGCCACCAAAGATGGGATATTTTTCTTAAATCAATCGATGGGGCATTATTCCATAATTCTATATTCCATTTTTTACTCCCACATGCCACGGTCTGGGAGTGAGTACACCCCTCACATTTTTGTAAATATTTTATTATATCTTTTCATGTGACATCACTGAAGAAATTACACTTTGCTACAATGTAAAGTAGTGAGTGTACAGCTTGTATAACAGTGTAAATTTGCTGTCCCCTCAAAATATCTCAAAACACAGCCATTAATGTCTAAACTGCTGGCAACAAAAGTGAGTACACTCCTAAGTGACAATGTCCAAATTGGGCCCAATTAGCCAATCCCCCCTGGTGTCATGCGACTCGTTTAGTGTTACAAGGCCTCAGGTGTGAATGGGGAGCAGGTATGTTAAATTTGGTGTTATCGCTCTCGCTCTCTCACACTGGTCCCTGGAAGTTCAACATGGCACCTCATGGCAAAGCTCTCTGAGAATCTGAAAAAAGAATCGTTGCTCTACAGAAAGATGGCCTAGGCTATAAGAAGATTGCCAAGACCCTGAAACGGCGGTTTAACAGGACAGGTTCCACTCGGAACAGGCCTCGCCCTGGTCGACCAAAGAAGTTGAGAGCACGTGCTCAGTGTCCTATCCAGAGGTTGTCTGTAAGAAATAGACATATGAGTGCTGCCAGCATTGCTGCAGAGGTTGAAGGGGTGGAGAGTCAGTCTGTCAGTGCTCAGACCATACCCTGCACACTGCATCAAATTGGTCTGCATGGCTGTTGTCCCAGAAGGAAGCCTCTTCAAAGATGATGCATAAGAAATCCCGCAAACAGTTTTTCCGAAGACAAGCAGACTAAAGACATGGATTACTGGAACCATGTCCTGTGGTCTGATGAGACCAAGATAAACTTATTTGGTTCAGATGGTGTCAATCGTGTGTGCCAGCAACAAGGTGAGGAGTACAAAGACAAGTGTGTCTTGCCTACAGTCAAGCATGGTGGTGGGAGTGTCATGGTCTGGGGTTGCATGAGTGCTGCCGGCACTGGGGAGCTACAGTTCATTGAGGGAACCATGAATGCCAACATGTACTGTGACATACTAAAGCAGAGCATGATCCCCTCCCTTCAGAGACTGGGCCACAGGGCAGTATTCCAACATGATAACCACCCCAAACACACCTCCAAGATGACCACTGCCTTGCTAAAGAAGCTGAGGGTAAAGGTGATGGACTGGCCAAGCATGTCTCCAGACCTAAACCCTATTGACCATCTGTGGGGCGTCCTCAAACGGAAGGTGGAGTGCAAGGTCTAGAACATCCACCAGCTCCTTGATGTCATGGAGGAGTGGAAGAGAACTCCAGTGGCAACATGTGAAGCTCTGGTAAACTCCATGCCCAATGTTAAGGCAGTGCTGGAAAATAATGGTGGCCACGCAAAATATTGATAATTTGAGATAGACTGATATGCTTTTTTCAGGACCGATACCGATATTTTGGTCACAAAGTATCGGTATCGGCTGATATTTTGTACATTTAAAGTTTTGAAAAATAAAGACAATTTTTGACACATATCTGGTACTGAAGGCTGGCTTGCTGGTCCCCTGTGGTGGGTGGCTGGCTTGCTGGTCCTCTGTGGTGGGTGGCTGGCTTGCTGGTCCCCTGTGGTGGGTGGCTGGCTTGCTGGCACCCTATGGTGGGTGGCTGACTGGCTGGCACCCTGTGGTAGGTGGCTGGCTGGCACCCTGTGGTAGGTGGCTGGCTGGCACAGGGGCTGTGGGAGCCTGGCTGGCACAGGGGCTGTGGGAGGCTGGCTGGCACAGGGGCTGTGGGAGGCTGGCTGGCACAGGGGCTGTGGGAGGCTGGCTGGCACAGGGGCTGTGGGAGGCTGGCTGGCACCCTGTGGTGGCTGGCTGGCTGGTACAGTGCCTGTGGCTGGCTGGCTGGTACAGTGCCTGTGGCTGGCTGGCTGGCTGGTACAGTGCCTGTGGCTGGCTGGCTGGCTGGTACAGTGCCTGTGGCTGCTGGCTGGCTGGTACAGGGTATGTGGATGTAGGTGGGTATGGCTGTGATACACTCCTGCGAGACTAGTCCCGACTCCAGACGAGGCTGTCCAAGGCGAGGGAGGCGGCCTAAGAAAGCAGAATGACGTCACAAAAATGTCGGCTAGTTCCAGGGCTGACAACGGCATATCGGCCTATCCCTAATAAAAAAAAAAAATATATATATATATATATATATATATATATATATATTTGGACACAGGCACAATTTTCATACTTTTGGCTCTGTATGCCACTAGAATAAAATTAAAATGAAACAATCCAAATGAATTTGAAGTGCAAACTTTCAGCTTTTTGGGGTTGAACATTAATATCAAGTGCAAATTGTAGAAACTGCAACCATTTTTTATATATATATATATATATATATATATATATATATATATATATAATCTTCCCCCCCCCCCCATTTTCAGGGGCTCTTATGTAATTGGACCAATGAATATAATCCTAAATAAAATGTTCATTTTTTATATTTTGTTGAGAATCTTACTGACAATGTCTGGAACCCATGGACATTACCAAAGACTGGGTTTCCTCCTTTCTGATACTTTGCCAGGCTCTAACTGCAGCTTGTCTTCGGTTGTTCTTTGTTTGTGCGTCTTTCTGCCTTTAGTTTTGCTTTCAGCAGGTGAAATGCATGCTCAGTTGGGTTGAGATCAGCTGATTGACTCGGTCATTGCAGAATATTACGGTTGTACTGTATACTGCGCCAACCCTAAATATACAGCTGCCAGCAACAACAAATGACAATTTGTGAAGACCATGGAAAAGCAAAAATTTGTAGCGCTGTTAGATTGTGTTATAAAGTGCAATGGTGCTAATGCATATACAGTGCCTTGCGAAAGTATTCGGCCCCCTTGAACTTTGCGACCTTTTGCCACACTTCAGGCTTCAAACATAAAGATATAAAACTGTAATATTTTGTGAAGAATCAACAAGTGGGACACAATCATGAAGTGGAACGAAATTTATTGGATATTTCAAACTTAAACAAATAAAAAACTGAAAAATTGGGCGTGCAAAATTATTCAGCCCCTTTACTTTTAGTGCAGCAAACTCTCTCCAGAAGTTCAGTGAGGATCTCTGAATGATCCAATGTTGACCTAAATGACTAATGATGATAAATAGAATCCACCTGTGTGTAATCAAGTCTCCGTATAAATGCACCTGCACTGTGATAGTCTCAGAGGTCCGTTTAAAGCGCAGAGAGCATCATGAAGAACAAGGAACACACCAGGCAGGTCCGAGATACTGTTGTGGAGAAGTTTAAAGCCGGATTTGGATACAAAAAGATTTCCCAAGCTTTAAACATCCCAAAGAGCACTGTGCAAGTGATAATATTGAAATGGAAGGAGTATCAGACCACTGCAAATCTACGAAGACCTGGCCATCCCTTTAAACTTTCAGCTCATACAAGGAGAAGACTGATCAGAGATGCAGCCAAGAGGCCCATGATCACTCTGGATGAACTGCAGAGATCTACAGCTGAGGTGGGAGACTCTGTCCATAGGACAACAATCAGTCGTATACTGCACAAATCTGGCCTTTATGGAAGAGTGGCAAGAAGAAAGCCATTTCTTAAAGATATCCATAAAAAGTGTCGTTTAAAGTTTGCCACAAGCCACCTGGGAGACACACCAAACATGTGGAAGAAGGTGCTCTGGTCAGATGAAACCAAAATCAAACTTTTTGGCAACAATGCAAAACGTTATGTTTGGCGTCAAAGCAACACAGCTCATCACCCTGAACACACCATCCCCACTGTCAAACATGGTGGTGGCAGCATCATGGTTTGGGCCTGCTTTTCTTCAGCAGGGACAGGGAAGATGGTTAAAATTGATGGGAAGATGGATGGAGCCAAATACAGGACCATTCTGGAAGAAAACCTGATGGAGTCTGCAAAAGACCTGAGACTGGGACGGAGATTTGTCTTCCAACAAGACAATGATCCAAAACATAAAGCAAAATCTACAATGGAATGGTTCACAAATAAACATATCCAGGTGTTAGAATGGCCAAGTCAAACTCCAGACTTGAATCCAATTGAGAATCTGTGGAAAGAACTGAAAACTGCTGTTCACAAACGCTCTCCATCCAACCTCACTGAGCTCAAGCTGTTTTGCAAGGAGGAATGGGCAAAAATTTCAGTCTCTCGATGTGCAAAACTGATAGACATATCCCAAGCGACTTTCAGCTGTAATCGCAGCAAAAGGTGGCGCTACAAAGTATTAACTTAAGGGGGCTGAATATTTTTGCACGCCCAATTTTTCAGTTTTTTATTTGTTAAAGTTTGAAATATCCAATAAATTTCGTTCCACTTCATGATTGTGTCCCACTTGAGTCTTCACAAAAAAAAGTTTTATATCTTTGTCTGAAGCCTGAAATGTGGCATAAGGTCACAAATTTCAAGGGGGCCGAATACTTTCGCAAGGCACTGTAAATATATGCTACCCAAAAAATAAAGTGCATAAACTATGTGCAAAATCACATAATTACAATGCTGAAATGTGCAACTTATAAAGTATCTGAATACATAAAGTGCAAAATTGCATAAGAACCACAAAATTACTGCAGTACTAGGCAATAAAGTGCAAAATTAGATATGGCTCACAAAATCATAAAACATGTATACAAAAAATATGAGTGCATGAAGTGATAAAGTGGCGGATGCTGTTAATGTGAAATGTTCATCATAGCATAAAGTCCACAAATTACACCATAGATGAGCTAAGGTGTTGATAAGTCTTCTATTGTGAATTCAGGTGCTTGACCACCACCAACAGGACAACTGTAATGAAGGCTTACCAGATGTAGTGGACCCAATAAATTCTACACCTTTTGGGTCAATAAATTATACACCTTTTGGGTCATTCAGGCTTCTATGAAATAGATGGGCTTTATACCAGTAGTATATCCAAAGATCAATGGCTCAATCCTTCAACGTCATCCACCAATATGGAATACTAATATGGACGCTCAAAAAATAAAAAGCTTGCATAGTATGTATCTTTTAAAACATTTAATAGTGAAAAAGAATCACACTTACACAGACTTGATGATGGTATAGCTCTTGTACAAGTAGATAAAAGACTGCATTCGCAGTGGAGCCGACGCGTTTCGTCTAAATAGACATCTGGGGTCTGGTGATATATATATATATATATATATATATATTTATTTGTGTGTGTGTGTGTATATGTGTGTTCTTGTATATTTTATAGGTTTTATTGCGCTACAACCTTTCTTGTTTCTTTTATCTTTCATTGTTTGGGTTCTGCAGAAAATGATTGCATCAGGAGGCAAAATAGGAAGGGGTAGACCTCGAAAAAACCCATATACCAATGATACGAATCAAGGCCTGACCCCGAAACGTGGAAGAGGGAGGCCAAAGGGGAGCTTGAACAAAGCTGTATCTTCGAAAAGGGTGAGACGTTTTGTTCCTCCTTATCTGTTGTCCATCGCTGTAAAACTGACAGGTTTGAGTGACTGTTGATCAGCCTATATTCTGGACCAGGGATCCTCAAACTACGGCCCTCCAGCTATTGTGGAACTACACATCCCATGAGGCGTTGTAAAACTCTGACATTCACAGACATGACTAGCCATGATGGGAATTGTAGTTCCTGGACAACTGGTGGGCCATAGTTTGAAGATCCCTGTTGTGGACCATACTGGAAGTATCTCAGACTTGACCCTTGTTTCTCAAGGATAGATGAGGCACTGCTGGTCACCAATAAGTATATAGACTGTGTGGAATAACCTTTTGCCCGGTAATTACAAGCTAATGTAGAACAATGTCCCAAACTGTCTACTTTAGACTGCTAGAAAATGCAAAATAAAAAAAAACTGTGCGACACCACTGCAAACCAATGAAGTGCTGGTGCAAGACACCTTATAAAAATATCACGTGAAGTGGACAAGTAACGCAAAATTTGTATCTGTGTGACTACAATGTGTAAAAAAATAAAAAAAAGCAAAGAACTGCCCAGTGAGATGCAGCAAATATTAAAAATACCCCCATAGGGGCTAAATGCACTGCAAACCATTGTATGTAATATGTGAAATAATGTTGTCACCTTCTATGAATATACAGCCTAAATATGTGGCAAAACCCTAAACAGTAGTGTGCACAGAAAATACAATATAACAATAATGGTGTCACCCTCTGCAACACCATGAATGCAATGAAAAATGCAAACCAAGGTGTATTTTTATTTATTGCATTTATGCTGCACTCCGGTGATCCATAAGAGAGGTATAGCCAAAAGAGCTTTGCCTATACTTCCCCCTATAAAGCATAACCCCCTATATGTCCTGTTAACCATTTTTACCTGGACTGAAAGTGATGGGAATGTCACAAATTATGAGTTGTAGAAGAATAGAAGGGCAATCTTCCAATGGGGGCCCTTGTTCTAGTGACAACTGTCTACGAGGGGATTTTCCCTCACATTGGATTGATTTCTTCTCACTTCCTGTTCTGTCTAGGAAGTTAAGGAAAATCTCCCTATTGGGACATGAAAAAGGACACAAAAATGTAATTGGTTTTCGTCCAATAACTACTCTACCCGAAACCAAAAAAAGTTTCCTCTTTAGGTATACTTGTCCCCCCAAAGCTATATCTCGTGTTTTTCCTACATATTAACGTCTTTAATTCTTCTTCTTTTATTTTTTTCTGTTACAGGTAACTCTTTTGTCAGGAACCCTTGAGGTTAAAAAGAGAGGACGCCCAAAAAAGATTATGCTGCACCACTCTGGTATATTGTCTCTAACCCCAAAAAGACCTAGAGGTAGACCAAGGAAGAAGGGAAGCTATTCAGAAGCTCCAAGTCAGGATCATCAGGTAACCAATCAGATACCTCCATAATGCACTATCTGCACACATTACTCTCATGAGCAGTACCGATCTTTCACTGTGTTCATTCAGAAAAGGAAGGGTCTGGTGAATGACCTATTTACCGGTCCATTCCCCCACTCTCCATCCTGAAACAATCCCCTGCAGCAGCCAGCAGGAGTGGGGAGGAGGGAAGTCAGTAGTACTGAGGTTGGGTGGGAGCCTGGGCAGCCTAAGCACCAGTAAATAAAATATAACATTTATTGTAAGTATTTAAAATATAGAACAATAGCCACCACATACAGAAAAAAAGATTTGCTTAAACACAAAAGGGAAGTAAGGGAAGTAATTTCCAAACTACCACATTATTCCAATGCAAGCATAAATATATATAGGCTCTGTGACACTACCCATACCAATGTTCCCCATGGAAGGGGGAGAAGAGAGATACCACTACCCCTCCTGGGGAACTGTAGAAATGGTGGTCACAGATGTCCCAAGTAGATGGAGTGTGAATTAGGCTGACCTGTTTCGCAGGTGTGCTTCATCTGGAGCTCTGGTTCATCACTCTGCAAGGGTGCTTGCAAACAGGGTAAATCAAGGGGGGTTATCGAAGAGGCCAACCAGGTTAGATCATAAAGTCCAGCAAAATTTAAGCCAGAATAAGCCAAAATGTACTTATTAATATGTAAAGAGAATTTGGTCCTTGTTCAGCTGGAATTGTAGTCATACAATGTAGGAAATTGGCTTCTGAGAGACCGTCCATAAGTCAATGAGGGTTAAATAAGATATCCAATAGTCCCATGAAGAGGGGATCAACCAGTATAAAAGGATCCATAGCACAAGTCCACTATGTCCAAATAGAACGATGTCGGTTCTAAGGGCAACCATTCACAGCCACATCCTTTAACCACTTAAGCCCCGGAAGATTTTACCCCCTTCCTGACCAGGGGGTGTTTTGTGATTCGGCACTGCGTGACTTTAACGGACCATTGCGCGGTCGTGCGACGCTGTACCTAAACTAATTTGACGTCCTTTTTTTTTCCCCACAAACGGAGCTTTCTTTTGGTGGTATTTGATCACCTGTGCAATTTTTTGATCATGTGCTATAAACAAAAAAAGAGCGACAATTTTGCAAAAATAACAATATTTCTCTTGCGTCCTCCGACAGTCGCCGCCTCTTCATATTCGTCACTAATGGGGTTATTGACCTTTGCTCCGTAGGAGTGCTAGGCAACAGAATATATTAATATCAAAGCTTTTAGCATATCCCACCCCCAGGGGGTGGTCCCCTCAGTCAATACCTCCTTGCTTCCTGCATACCAACTCAGTTTCATATGCCTAGCTCAGGAGTGCAGGCTGTTCCTGTGCTGGGGCTCTTAGTCTCAGCCACTTTTCTCTTTTTTGATTTTATTTGAAGTTTTTTCTCTTTCTTTTACTTAGCTGTTTATTTCCAGCATTAGTTAGTTCTTCTGATGAAGATGATCGTGCGGAGCTGGGTCTCAGTCTGCCCACCCTGGATCCCAGGGCTCAGGGCCAGGGGCTTCCCAGCCTGCCATCGAGCGTTCAGCTTAGGTTTTGCCCTGGCACATTGAACGACCCATCCCTGTTCGCTGCAGGGATGCTATCGGTGAGGTGACTACCTCACTGGACGCCATTGCGGTTTCGCACCGCAACTCCACTGCGTCATGCTTGCGACACTCCCTGTCCACAGTACTGCGGTTTGGTCGCTGGAGCAGGCTCCCCACGCCATCCGGACTGGTAAGTGTATCTCTATGTGGGGACCTGTCTTTTTTGGGTGTCAGTCTGGGACTGTGTGACCCTGCATGTCTGTGTGGCTGCTGTGCTCCCTGTCAGCTCCTGTGTGCACTTGCTGCCTGTGTGTGGGCTGTGAGGGGGGGCTCTCCCGCTCTGCTGGGTGTCATATGAAGCAGTAAGATTTTAGACATGCTGTGCGGCGATCGCTGCGGCGATCCGCCATTTTTTCTGGGGCAAAAATTATGGTGGCAGGTCCTGTGAGGTACTGCACACGTTTTTGGCGGCGATCGATCCCACATGTCAGCGCCATGTTCTCTTTGCCCAGGGTTTTTGTCCTCAGCCAGCGGCCATGTTTGTGTAGCCTTACAGAGGCTTCATAGGGGCGGTCAGTCTTGCATCACTTCCTTTTCCTCTGGGACAGCGATCGGTGCAGCAGCCTGTGTGTTGCTCTCCAGGTTTTATATCTCCTTTTTTCCTGTATTCCTTGCCCAGTTTCTTATCCCTGTGGGGGTCAGTGTGTTCAGTGGGTGCGGTGGGCAGCGCTCGCCGCGATCTTAAAGGGGCAGTACCCTTTATTAATTTTTTTGCTGGGGCATGGATTCTCAGGATTGCAGTTTTCCTCCCACCCTGGTGGGGGGCCAAGGGGCTGCTGCTTCCCCCGAGGGGGCTGATCTGGCCACTATTGTGGCAAACTTGGCTGCTCAGGTGCAGATGCTGGTGGCTGATCGATCCACAAAACGGCCCAGGGTGTCTATTTTCCTCTGATTCAGAGGGCGATGGGGCTGCTATGGCTGGAGTGCCCTTCTCAGGGTCTCACTCATCCCTGGACCTTGTGGGGTCTGACGGGGAGGCTGAGGTGGAAGGGGTTGATAATTCTCCCCCTGGCTCGTCTGAAGAGCTTGCACTCATGGATGAGTTGGTTGCTTCTATCAAGCAAACGCTGCATTTGCAGGATGAACCATGTCCTCCTGCTTTGTTGTCCTCTTAAGGGACGCAGAGGAAACGCAAAACATCGCAGGTTTTTCCTTGCTCGTGACCGAGCGGGAGCGCACCTTCAGCGGCGCGCGCTCGCTCCCCAGAGCCTCACAGGCTAGCGACGTAGACCTATGTCGCTCTGCCTGTGAGGGGCTGACTGCCGCAGTAAATGTACTGTGAGCAGTCGGCAAGTGGTTAAGGCCATTTACTAAAGTGAAAAAAGAAGGGGGAAGGGTGCCAACAGTTCTCCAATCCAAAAGTGGATAGAGTTGGCTCACATACCACCTAATAAAAATGGGATTTTAAAGGCTGAGAGGTTGTCAACCCATTCACATACAACATACTTTGTATAAAAAGATACAACTTTATTGATTTCATCAAAGAAAAGAATAAAAGCGCAATATACAAATGTAAAAGAAGATAGGTTATTCATCCATAACATGTTTTGTCATATTCATGAATAGAAACAGAATACTTGGTATGTCCTATGCGTTTCGCTGAGCCATTAGGCTCCTAGATTGGCTTCTTCAGGGACCAATTTAAACATTCATAAGCCTTTTACACAAATTGCAGAGCATACTGGGCATAGCAGGATCCAATGGCGCTGGAATAAGACCCGAGGTGTAGTCCCAGAGGGAGATGGACACCAGAAAGGTGGCCAATAACCCACATGGAGACGCCTAATTGACGGGCACTGGACCAAAGCTATGTCCTTTGGGGGTCTCACCCAGAAATATGGAACGGAAGAGCAGGCGAAAAGGCCACTCTAATGGGCCATACACACTATAAGATTTTCTGAAGACTTTTTCCTTTAGACTTATCAAAACCATATAATATGAGGTCAAACCTAAACACTTTCAATTTGTATGCAATCTGGCAGGCCCTTGCACTGCATAGAAAAGATAAATCTGAAGGAAATCTAACCACAAAAGTTGGATAGTGTGTATCCAGCTTAACCACTTGCCGACTGCTCACAGTATATTTACTGCGGCAGTAAGCCCCGGCCAGGCAGAGTGACATAGGTCAACGTCGCTCGCCTGTCACTCCTTCTAGATCCAATAGCGGGCGAGCGCGAGCGCGCGCCCGCCTCGGCTCGTTCACGGAGGAGTGTGACTGGCGGACCCGATGTCCGCCGGTCACACTACGATCGCCGGTACAGCGGGAGAAAGACAGAGTGGCTTATGTAAACAAGCCGCCCGTCATTCTCCCTGTGTAAAAATGAAGATCAGACGGTTCTACTATGTAGAACCGTTGATCTTTGTTTTTACACCAATAGCAATGTCCCACTACAGTTAGAAGCACGCCCCTAGGACACACTTAACCCCTCCCTGTCCAATACAGTTAACCCCTTCCCTGCCAGTGTCATTTTTGCAGTAACAGTGCATATATATAGCACTGATTACTGCAGTAATGTCACTGGTAGGCTTGTGACGGTATCAGATTTTCATGCTGCGATTAATTGATTAAGGTTTTGCCACGGTATACGGTATTATCACGGTATTCTATTATTAAATTTAAATTATTAAATTTCCACCTCACTTCAATTTCATTGCTGAATTTAGGGGCTTTGGTTCACTTATGCACATTATTATATAGTCAGTCAGTACAGACTCTGTGAACCAGGCCTAAAATAGGTCATCAAGCAGTGTCTGGCCTAACTGGTGATAACTGGTTCTGGCGCTCGGCTCCGATCCGATGGCCTGGTCATTAAGAGGGCAAATCCTTGTGGTCAAGAAGTGGTTAAACCTGAAGGAGGTGTTGTTTATAAATTACTTTACTATTGCTTTAGGCCTGGTTCACATGTATGCGGGTTGGTGGTTCACATTTGCACAGGCATAGCAGCCCATTGATTTGAATGGGCTGCTATGCCCTCATTTTCCGCAGAAAAAAGGTGCATGCAGCATTTTTTTAAAATTCAGTGGCCTTGAAATCCATCCTGCTTTTGCACCATGCGACTAACCTGCAGTTCCTGCTCTGGCAAGCTTTCTGCATTTTTTGTATACGTGGGCACGGCATTTAAAAATAAACAGTTTGCGTGTGCAGCAACGGCAGGTAAGTCGCATGGTGCAAAAGAAGGATGGATTTCATGGCCACTGCATTTTTTTAAATTCTGCATGCACCTTTTTTCAGCTGAAAACGCAGGCATAGCAGCTCAAGCCCATTCACATCAATGGGCTGCTATGCCTGTGCAAATGTGGGCCCCCAACCCGCATACATGTGAACCAGGCCTAAAGCAATAGTAAAGTCATTAATTGGTTAAACCTGCAGGAGGACCGGTGTTTTTATCTATTAATGACTTTACTATTGCTTTAGGCCTGGTTCACATGTATGCGGGTTGGGGGCCCACATTTGCACAGGCATAGCAGCCCATTGATGTGAATGGGCTTGAGCTGCTATGCCTGCGTTTTCAGCTGAAAAAAGGTGCATGCAGAATTTAAAAAAATGCAGTGGCCATGAAATCCATCCTTCTTTTGCACCATGCGACTTACCTGCCGTTGCTGCACACGCAAACTGTTTATTTTTAAATGCCGTGCCCACGTATACAAAAAATGCAGAAAGCTTGCCAGAGCAGGAACTGCAGGTTAGTCGCATGGTGCAAAAGCAGGATGGATTTCAAGGCCACTGAATTTAAAAAAAATGCTGCATGCACCTTTTTTCTGCGGAAAATGAGGGCATAGCAGCCCGTTCAAATCAATGGGCTGCTATGCCTGTGCAAATGTGGGCCGCCAACCCGCATACATGTGAACCGCCAACCCGCATACATGTGAACCGCCAACCCGCATACATGTGAACCACCAACCCGCATACATGTGAACCAGGCCTAAAGCAATAGTAAAGTCATTAATAGATAAAAACACCGGTCCTCCTGCAGGTTTAACCACTTCTGGATCGCAAGGATTTGCCCCTTTAAAGACCAGGCCATCGGATCAGAGCGCCAGGACCAGTCATCACCAGGTAGGCCAGACACTGCTTGATGGCTATATAATAATGTAATGTGGGCTGCTAGGCGTGTGTGTGTGTGTGTATATATTTATTAGAGCTGCACGATTCTGGCCAAAATGAGAATCACGATTTTTTAGCTTGGAATAAAGATCACGATTCTCTCACGATTCTCTGTGTAACAAAAAAAAAAAAAATTGGGATAACTTTACTGTTACGTTTTTTTTTTTTTTTTTATTCATTAAAGTCTAATCATTGCGTTTGAAAGACTGCTGCGCAAATACAGTGTGACATAAAATATTACAACAATCGCCATTTTATTCTGTAGGGTCTCTGCTAAAAAAATATATAAAATGTTTGGGGGTTCTAAGTACTTTTCTAGCAAAAAAAAAACTGATTTTAACTTGCAAGCAGCAAGTGTCAGAAAAAGATCCAGTCTTTAAGAGGTTAAACTTCCTTTCTCCCTGGCAGAGGGAAGGAAAAGATACAAATGTAATCATTTTTGTTTATAGTTAGGAGACTTAATGCTGAAAGGTGTTAGCTGAGTGAGTGAATGAGTCATCCAGCTCACTGAAATGTATCAATTCACAAGTCAGGCAGACTTGACAGAGAAACTCGGTATTTTAAAAATGCCACAATAACAATACCGTGGCTATGCAATACCGCGATATATCGAATTACCGAAAACCGGCATATGTCTAGTCACTGGTACCCCCAAAAGTGTCAAAAATGTCAGTCAAGGGTCCGATCTGTCTGCCGCAATGTCGCAGTACCGCAAAAAAATCGCAGATCGCCGCCATTACTCGTTAAAAAAAAAAAACACCAAAAATGACAAAAATCTTTCCCTTTGTTAGTAAACGCGATAACTTTTACGCAAACCAATCAAAATACGCTTTTTGAGATCTTTTTTACCAAACATATGTAGCGTAAAACAAATTTAGATTTTTTACATTTTTTTGGGGGGGGAATTTCATATAAAAAAATGTGAAAAATATTGTTATTTTTGCAAAAATTACGCTCTTTTTTTTGTTTATAGCGTGTGATCAAAAAATCGCACAGGTGATCAAATACCACCAAAAGAAAGCTCTGTTTGTGGGAAAAAAAAGGACGTGAAATTTGTTTAGGTACAGCGTCGCACGACCGCGCAATTGTCCGTTAAAGTCACGCAGTAAAAAATCGCAAAAAACCCCCTGGTCTTTTAGCAGGAAAATCCTCCGGTGGTAAAGTGGTTAATAATGATCACCACCAATCAGGATCATACAAGGGGCATAAGAAAGAAACAGCGATCCTCCGTCCATGTCTGGCGTGTCCATGTTTCCTTTTCCATTTTCAATTCAATTGCTAGGATGTGGCACGTTCATATAGTATAGATGCACCCAGTTGGCCGCCACCTTGTGGCACGTTTTGGCAACTTTCCATTAGCGTTCTTAGTCTTATCAAACCATTTTATTTTTATTTTCAGTCAGCACTTATGTCAGGGACCTTTGAGGTCCCTGACATAAGTGCTGACTGAAAATAAAAGCGAGGACACCCAAAGAAGAATAAATTGCACAAATCTGCTTTAATGTCTTTAACTCCAAAAAGACCAAGAGGTAGACCAAGGAAGAAGGGGAGCTTTTCAGAAGTACCAAGTCCAGATCAAGAGGTAACCTCCACTGCACGTATTAAAGTGGTAATAAACCCATATAAACAAATATATTCTATATTGCCTAACTCTTTGATGTGGTGGCTGTGTTCTTGTTTTCTATTTTAGTTTTTTAATTTTTTTCCTTTATTTTCACCTAGTGATCCGGCCAGTAACACAATTCCTGTCTTAGGGTGTCTCCACTCCGTATGGAGAAGCAACGGAGACACCTTTGGACAGTAGCATTGTCAGTCTATGGGGAGGGGAGTATTAGATGTATTAGCAGGTATAGATGGACTTGACTAACAAGTCTGGGCTGAACACCAGATAACACTTTAACCACTTAAGCCCCGGAGGATTTGGCTGCTAAAGGACCAGGGGTTTTTTTGCGATTTTTTACTGCGTGACTTTAACGGACAATTGCGCGGTCGTGCGACGCTGTACCTAAACGAATTTGACGTCCTTTTTTTCCCACAAACAGAGCTTTCTTTTGGTGGTATTTGATCACCTGTGCGATTTTTTGATCACGCGCTATAAACAAAAAAAGAGCGTAAATTTTGCAAAAATAACAATATTTTTCACATTTTTTTATATGAAATTCCCCAAAAAAAAAAAGTAAAAATCAAAATTTTTTAAAATTTTTCGGCCAATTTCTTTTATGCTACCTATGTTTGGTAAAAAAAATCGCAAAAAGCGTATTTTGATTGGTTTGCGCAAAAGTTATCGCGTTTACTAACAAAGAGAAAGATTTTTGTCATTTTTGGTGTTTTTTTTTTTAACGCGTAATGGCGGCGATCTGCGATTTTTTTTTCGGTACTGCGACATTGCGGCGGACAGATCGGACCCTTGACTGACATTTTTGACACTTTTGGGGTTACCAGTGACATTACTGCAGTAATCAGTGCTATACATATGCACTGTTACTGCAAAAATGACACTGGCAGGGAAGGGGTTAACTTTATTGGACAGGGAGGGGTTAAGTGTGTCCTAGGGGCGTGCTTTCTACTGTGTAGGGACATTCCTATTGGTGTAAAAGCAAAGATCCACCGTTCTACATAGTAGAACGGTCAGATCTTTACTTTTACACAGGGAGAACTGACAGGCAGCTTGTTTACACAAGCTGCTCTGTCTTTCTCCCTTCACAGGAGCGATCGCAGTGTGACTGGCGGACATCGAGTCCGCCGGTCACACGCACTGACTTGCCTGTGAACGAGCCGCGGCGGGCGCGCGCCTCGGCGGGCGCGCGCCCGCCCGCGATAGGCTCGCAAGTCAGTGACAGGCGAGTGACGTACCGATACGTCACTCTGCCTGGCCGGGGCTGACCGCCGCAGTATATAGTCGTGCGGCGGTCGGCAACCGGTTAATTACAGCAACCATTTTTTATTTTATTTTTTTAGGATAAAATTTTTATATGATTGAATAAAAGCACTCCTGCCAAGATCACTTGGTGAAAATAGGGGGGAAATTGTCCAAAAAAGAAAATAAATGCAGCCATCACATCTAAAAATAGGTTAGCTGTAATATTACATTTTATTTTGTGGTCCAATAGCACTTTAACTACTTCCCCCAGGTTGACTTGACGTTTCGATATCTGGATGATGGGTGCAGCTGCAGGCATAATTCAGATATCTTTGTTTTCAGCAGGCGATTCCCTGCAATTTAAAAACAATCAAATTGGCTGTTTAGCCGCTTGATTTCTTTTACAGGTGGAGGGAGGGGACATATCCATCCCCCCTCCCGCCGCCCTCTGGTGCTTCTCCGGTCTTGCCTGTGTGATCAGGGAGCTGGAGAATGAATCTGCAGGCGGCGCTGGTTTACCATAGAGCTGCTCTCTATGACCCTTGGAGGCCGCAAGCGACGTCACTTCCAGCGCCGGCAGATGTAAACACTGTCGGTTTTTTTTTGCTAGGAAGCCCTGAGATCCATATTTTTTTTTTTTTTATCTCCGGCTTTCCAGCATAGAGAAGATAAATTGACATATTTGCTGCACAAATACCGTGTGACATAAAAAAATGGAACGACCACCATTTTATTCCCTAGGGTTTCTGCTAAAAATATATACACTGCTCAAAAAAATTATAGTAACACTTTGAAAACACATCAGATCTCAATAGGGAAAAAAATCTCATGCTGGATATCTATACTGGTATGGACTGGGTAATGTTAGGATCTATACTGGTATGGACTGGGTAATGTGTTAGGAAGGAAAGGATGCCACATCGTTTGATGGAAATGTAAATTATCACCCTACAGAGGGCTGAATTCAAAGACACCCCGAAAATCAAAGTGAAAAAATGATGCAGCAGGCGAGGCCATTTTGTGGAAATGTCATTGTAGCAACTCAAATTGGTACTCCGTAGTTTGTATGGCCCCCACGTGCTTGTATGCATGCCTGACAACATCAGGGCATGCTCCTAATGAGACAACGCATGGTGTCCTGGGGTATTTCCTCCCAGATCTGGACCAGGGCATCACTGAGCTCCTGAACAGACTGAGGCGCAAACTGGTGCCGTCAGATGGACCGAAATATTATGTCCCAGAGTTATTCTATTGGATTTAGGTCAGGCGAACATGGGGGCCATTCAGTAGTATCAATTCTTTCATCCTCCAGGAACTGGCTGTATACTCTCGCCACATGAGGCTGGGCATTGTCGTGCACCAGGAGGAACCCAGGACCCACTGCACCGATGTAGGGTCTGACAATGGGTCCAAGGGTTTCATCCTGATACCAAATGGCAGCCAGGGTGCCATTGTCCAGCCTGTACGGGTCTCTGTGTCCCTCCATGGATATGCCCCCCCAAACCATCACTGACCCATCACCAAACTGGTCATCCTAAACGATGTTACAGACAGCATAACATTCTCCAATGATACTCCAGATCCTTTCACGTCTGTCACATGTACTCAGGGTGAACCTGCTCTCATCTGTGAAAAGCACAAGGCGCCAGTGGCAGACCTGCCAATTCTGGTGTTCAATGGAAAATGACAATTGAGCTCCACAGTGGCGGGCAGTGAGCACAGGGCCCACAAGATGATTTCAGGCTCTCGGGCCACCCTCATGAAGTCTGTTTCTGATTGTTTGGTCAGAGACATTCACACCAGTGGCCTGCTGGAGGTCATTTTGTAGGGCTCTGGCAGTGCTCATCCTGTTCCTCCTTGCACAAAGGAGCAGATACCGGTCCTGCTGATGGGTTAAGGACCTTCTACAGCCCTGTCCAGCTCTCTTAGAGTAACTGCCTGTCTCCTGGAATCTCCTCCATGTTCTTGAGCCTGTGCTGGGAGACGCAGCAAACCTTCTGGTAATGGCATCTATTGATGTGCCATCCTGGAGGAGTTGGACTGCCTGCGCAACCTCTATAAGGTTCATGTATCGCCTCATGGTACCAGTAGTGACACTGACCCTAGCCAAATGCAAAACTAGTGATAAACAGTCAGAAAAGAGGAGTAGGTAAAAAAATGTCATTTGTCACCACCTGTAAAACCATTCCTGTTTTGGAGGTTGTCCCATTGTTGCCCATCTAGTGCACTTGTTTTTCATTTCATTAACACCAAAGAAGCTGAAACTGATTACCAACCCCCTCTGCTACTTAAAGCGGTTGTAAACCTTTAAAAACCTGCAAGACAAAGGCATAATTAGCTAGTATGCATCGCATACTAGCCCATTATGTGTAACTTACCTTAGAACGAAGCCCCGACACGGACCCCCGGACATCACTGCGGGCGCTGCCATGATCCCTCGCCATCTCTTCCGGGTTCGGCGGCTCCGGCGCGATGATTGGCCAGAGCCGGGATGACGTCACTCCCGCGCATGCGCGCGGGAGTGATTTTTCCGGCAAGCTCCCGGCAAACTAAATTGAAGGTCCCCCCGGACCTTCAGAGCGCATGCGCAGCTCGCGCGAGCGGCTGCATGCACTGTAAATATCTCCTAAACCATGCCGGTTTAGGAGATATTATTTGTACCTACAGGTAAGCCTTATTATAGGCTTACCTGTAGGTAAAAGTGTCAAAAAGCGGGATACTACCGCTTTAACTGACCAGATAAATATCCCAGGAGTTGAATTGATTTGATGCTATACTCTGATTAAAAAGTGTTTCTTTAATTTTTGTTGAGCAGTGTCTATAATTCTTGGGGGTTCTGAGTAATTTTCAAGCAAAAAAGTTATGATTTTTACTTGTTGGAGAGAAGTGTTTGAATTGTCCTGGGAGGCAAGTGGTTAATCTCATAAGAGCAAAAGTCACAGCTGAACAAAATGCTGAAACCAACATTCTTCTTTCCTTCTCTTTTTTTTTTTTTTTTTTTGTTTAAATGAATAGATGTTTTCAGTTTCTAAGATCTCATCTTTCTCCTTTTTTTTTTTAATTTTTTTATTCAAGAGTAAAGAACAATCCAGATTGCATACATGTACAATGTATTAAAGCGGAAATACACTGCATTTGAGCACCTCAAATCAAAAACGCTACAGAATTCATTTATAACCTTTTAACGCCATGTGGCTGCACGTATGCCTCCCTGTTAAAACAACTTACCGTGCTGAGAGCACGCCCCCAGAACAGTAGCCGGTGGGGCTCAGTAAGCTCCCAGTGTAAACTTGTGATCGGGAGCCTTCCGCCATGTGACAACCAATCACAGCAGTCGCATGGGCCTGGAGGCGGTCGGCACGAAAGGGTTATTACTCAAAGCAAACTCTCCCATCCATGTCTCCACGCTTTGATTTTGCTTAGAAATCACTTTGAAAAATGCTCCCCTAGTGAATGTTAATTGAGAGAGTGCAACTCCATGGGTCCATGTGACACAAATATAGCAATCTTGTAAGTACCTTTAGTAGAAAACGTACGACTGCAGTAGGAAGACAAGGTTGCAGAAAGGAATTGAAGAAAGGAACATGGGGCAGTGGGCCAGGGGAAAGGAAGTGGACTGGTGCCTAGCGGGGAAAGGGAGTGGACTGGTGCCTAGCGGGGAAAGGGAGTGGACTGGTGCCTAGAGGGGAAAGGGAGCGGACTGGTGCCTAGAGGGGAAAGGGAGTGGACTGGTGCCTAGCGGGGAAAGGGAGTGGACTGGTGCCTAGCGGGGAAAGGGAGCGGACTGGTGCCTAGAGGGGAAAGGTAGCGGACTGGTGCCTAGAGGGGAAAGGGAGTGAACTGGTGCCTAGCGGGGAAAGGGAGTGGACTGGTGCCTAGCGGGGAAAGGGAGTGGACTGGTGCCTAGCGGGGAAAGGGAGTGGACTGGTGCCTAGAGGGGAAAGGGAGTGGACTGGTGCCTAGAGGGGAAAGGGAGTGGACTGGTGCCTAGAGGGGAAAGGGAGTGGACTGGTGCCTAGAGGGGAAAGGGAGTGGACTGGTGCCTAGAGGGGTAAGGGAGTGGACTGGTGCCTAGAGGGGAAAGGGAGTGGACTGGTGCCTAGAGGGGAAAGGGAGCGGACTGGTGCCTAGCGGGGAAAGGGAGCGGACTGGTGCCTAGCGGGGAAAGGGAGTCGAGCGGGGAAAGGGAGCGGACTGGTGCCTAGCGGGGAAAGGGAGTCGAGCGGGGAAAGGGAGCGGACTGGTGCCTAGCGGGGAAAGGGAGCGGACTGGTGCCTAGCGGGGAAAGGGAGTCGAGCGGGGAAAGGGAGCGGACTGGTGCCTAGAGGGGAAAGGTAGTGGACTGGTGCCTAGAGGGGAAAGGGAATGAACTGGTGCCTAGCGGGGAAAGGGAGTCGAGCGGGGAAAGGGAGCGGACTGGTGCGTAGAGGGGAAAGATAACAAACTGCAAGGGGATCATCCATACAGCCATACCCCCCAATTTCCTGTCATTATCCAAGGAACCAGCTCTGTGTATTTTGAGAAATGTTGGGTTCAAAGTAGTCAACAGTGAGGAAGCTAGTAGAGTTTGATCCCTTGTAAAAGAACCAAGGTCTTTGGGTTTTTCTGTTCAGGATCTCCTCTTTTACTGGTGGGGCAATGTTTTTGTTTTTATGGGAAGCTTAGCTGCTATAATAAAAGTGCTCTGTAGTAATGATCGATCATTGTGCTGGAT
Source organism: Pelophylax lessonae (assembly GCF_965119305.1). NCBI lineage: Eukaryota > Metazoa > Chordata > Amphibia > Anura > Ranidae > Pelophylax > Pelophylax lessonae. The sequence continues at coordinate 38,036,173 of NC_138774.1, read as the reverse complement.
GGATTTAATGCTCTATAGCAGCCTTTCGAACACAGAGGAACCCTTGAAATAAACTTCAGGTCTCAGAGAACCTTTGCTAAAATAATTACTATATCTATGGCATGATAAATTCGTGTGATGGTCAGTGGGAAGAATTCCCCCTTACAGATAGCTAAAAAGATCAATGGTGTCAATGGGAACTTATCTATGAGGCAGAAATTGCTCAAGGAACCCTAAGGTTCCATGGTTGGGAAACCATGCCCTATAGCAGGGGTCTTCAAACTGTGGCCCTCCAGTTGTTCAGGAACTACAATTCCCATCATGCCTAGCCATGTCTGTGAATATCAGAGTTTTACAATGCCTCATGGGATGTGTAGTTCCGCAAAAGCTGGAGGGCCGTAGTTTGAGGATCCCTGCTTTATAGTAAGGCATTTTGATGGACCACAAATGATACCACGCTGAGACTCCACTGTCTTAACACGTCCGTTCCCCCCCCCCCCCCCCAAAATCGCTTCTAAGTGGATCTTTGTTCAAATTTACAACTTTTAACAATCTTACTCCTCTCCCCCTTTCAACAAAGCACAATCTATTTTTTTCAGTGAGGATACCTTCTTTCTCTTAGCAGGTGAGTGTGAGGGGCCTTCTCATCTTCTGTGGTATCCCCATTAAAACAAATTTGGGCTTTGTTGAAAGGGGGGAGGATCAGAGTTGTATAAAGTACTCGAACCCCATACTTGAGTAAAAGTACAAGTGCTCGATCTGCCTGGCCGGGGCCGACTGCCGCAGTAAATATACTGTGAGCAGTCGGCAAGTGGTTAAGAGTCGGTTCACACTGGGGCGACACGACTCTGTACTACTTCGGGGGCGACTTGTGCATTACCATGCACCACGACTTCGGAGCGACATGCACGGACTTCATATAATTGAAGTCAACGCAAGTCGCTCCGAGGTCGCCCCGAAATAGTACAGGACCCTTTTTCTAAGTCGGAGCAACTTGTGTCGCTCCTATTAGAACGGGTCCTGTAGCGGTCAATGGACTGCGAGGGAGCACGACGTTTTGTCAGGCTGACAAGTCGCGCTAATGCGAACCGGCTCTTAGTCGTAGCATATTGGTATCGCTACAAATAAAAATATATCTTGAACTTTGAATAGGAAGATATATTTCAGAGAGGGATAGTGAGGATAGTAGACACCACCGTTGTATTTTTTTCAGGAAATTTTTATTGGTTAACAGAGCAACATTAGTTCCAGAGTACCATTAGGCCCCTTTCACACATGCGGTCCGTTCAGATCCATCCACCTGTCAGTTTTTCAGGCGGATCTGAACGGATGCCCCCATGTATCTCTATAGGGCATCGGATGTCAGTGGAGACATGTCCACTGACATTTGATCCAAACCTGTCCGTCAAATCTGGACGGATGGAAATCCTATTTTCCATCCGTCTGGTGGGTCGGATGAGAACGGAAAGTCGGTCCGCTCTCATCCGATCCTCCCCATAGAGGAGAGCGGGGATCTGACAGCTGTGTCTCTGCACACAGAGTGGAGACGGACCTGTCATCCTCCTGCTCAGCAGGGATCAGCGGATCGATCCCCACTGAGAAAAACGGAGTCCGTCGGCGGAATGGACAGGTATGAAAGGGGCCTTAACCGGTTGCCGACCGCCGCACGACTATATACTGCGGCGGTCAGCCCCGGCCAGGCAGAGTGACGTATGGATACGTCACTCGCCTGTCACTGACTTGCGAGCCAATTGCGGGCGGGCGCGCGCCCGCCGCGGCTCGTTCACAGACAAGTCAGTGCGTGTGACCAGCGGACTCGATGTCCGCCGGTCACACTACGATCGCTCCTGTGAAGGGAGAAAGGCGGAGCGGCTTATGTAAACAAGCTGCCTGTCAGTTCTCCCTGTGTAAAAATGAAGATCAGACGGTTCTATGTAGAACCGTTGATCTTTGTTTTTACACCAATAGGAATGTCCCTGCACAGTTAGAAGCACGCCCCTAGGACACGCGTAACCCCTCCCTGTCCAATAAAGTTAACCCCTTCCCTGCCAGTGTCATTTTTGCAGTAACAGTGCATATTTATAGCACTGATTACTGCAGTAATGTCACTGGTACCCCCAAAAGTGTCAAAAATGTCAGTCAAGGGTCCGATCTGTCCGCCGCAATGTCGCAGTACCGAAAAAAAAATTGCAGATCGCCGCCATTACGCGTTGAAAAAAAAACACCAAAAATGACAAAAATCTTTCCCTTTGTTAGTAAACGCGATAACTTTTGCGCAAACCAATTAAAATACGCTTTTTGCGATTTTTTTTTTTTTTTTTTTTTACCAAACATAGGTAGTGTAAAACAAATTGGCCGAAAATGTTAAAAAATTTTGATTTTTACATTTTTTTTGGGGGGAATTTCATATAAAAAAATGTGAAAAATATTGTTGTTTTTGCAAAAATTACGCTCTTTTTTTGTTTATAGCGCGTGATCAAAAAATCGCACAGGTGATCAAATAGCACCAAAAGAAAGCTCTGTTTGTGAGAAAAAAAGGACGTTAAATTTGTTTAGGTACAGCGTCGCACGACCGCGCAATTGTCCGTTAAAGTCAAGCAGTGCCGAATCGCAAAATACCCCCTGGTCGTTTAGCAGCCAAATCCTCCGGGGCTTAAGTGGTTAAACATCTCAGCAGTTATTAGGTTAATTCCCATCATATTTATAAGAAATTTTTAGCTACTAACAACCAAGGCTTGAAAATTTTTCACATTAAATGGAAATTATGAGACGAGATATTTCAGTACTCTGAAGGCATGATTCACATACAGTTCTGACTTTATAGGTATAATGACTATTTTGAAGTCGCTTCAGACAGTACAGTCTATTTTTATTTTTATTTTTTTTAATCTTATTTTCTTTTTGCTCTCTATGTTTAGAACTTAGTTATTCTCTTAAAATTCTCTTTTGTTTTACTTGGTTGCTAACACCCATTTTAACCACTTCTGGACCAGAAGGATTTGCCCCCTTAATGACCAGGCCATATTTTGCGATTCAGCACTGCGTTATTTTAACGGACAATTACGCGGTCGTGCAACGCTGTACTTAAATAAAATTGTCTTTTTTTCCCCAGAAATGGATCTTTCTTTTGGTGGTATTTGATCACATGTGCGATTTAAATTTTTATTTTTTGCATTATAACCAAAAAAAGAGCGACCATTCTGAAAAAAAAAAACAATATTTTTCACATTCTGCTATATAACATTCCCCAAAAAAAAAAATGTATAAATCATAATTTTTGAAAATTTTAGGCCAATTTTTCTGCTACATATTTTTGGTAAAAAAAAAAATTGCAATAAGCGTATTTTGATTGGTTTGCGCAAAAGTTATCGCGTCTACAAACTACAGCAGGGATCCTCAAACTACGGCCCTCCAGCTGCTGCAGAACTACACATCCCATCAGCAATTGTAAAACTCTGACATTCACAGGCATGACTAGGCATGATGGGAATTGTAGTTCCTGAACAACTGGAGGGCCATAGTTTGAAGATCCCTGAACTACGGGAAAGATTTGTCATTTTAATTTTTTTACTGTTATTGGCGACGATCTGCGATTTTTAGCGGGATTGCGGCGGACAGATCGGACCCCTGACATTTTTGACACTTTTGGGGGGACCAGTGACATTACTACAGTAATCAGTGCTATAAATATGCATTGTTACTGTAATAATGACACTGGCAGGGAAGGGGGTTAACACTCTGGGTGATCAAGGGTTTAAATGTGTGCCTAGGGGAGTGATTCTAACTGTGGGGGTGAGGCTTGTGAAATTACCATAGACATGTGATCCTATATAGAAGGATCACAGGAGCTCTATGATCATTCCAGGGAGAAGAACGGTTAGCTGTGTTTACATCAGCTGACCGTTCTTCTCTCCCAGCCGGGAATGATCGCGGGTGGCAGGCGGAGCCGCCTGCCCCGTGCATCAAGAGTCCCCACTGCCGAGGCTTTCTTTTGGTGGTATTTGATCACCTGTGCCATTTTTGATCATGTGCTATAAACAAGAGTGTCAATTTTGCAAAAATAACAATATTTTTTCACATTTTTTTTATATGAAATTCCCAAAAATAAAAATTAAAAATCTAAATTTTTTAACATTTTCGGGCAATTTGTTTTATGCTACATATGTTTGGTTAAAAAAAAAAAAATCGCAAAAAGCGTATTTTGATTGGTTTGCGCAAATGTTATCGCGTTTACTAACAAAGGGAAAGATTTTTGTCATTTTTGATTTTTTAACGCATAATGGCGGCGATCTGCGATTTTATTTTTTTTTTTTTTGTGTGTGACATTGGGGCGGACAGATTGGACCCTTGACTGACATTTTTGACACTTTTGGGGTTACCAGTGACATTACTGCAGTAATCAGTGCTATACATATGCACTGTTACTGTAAAATGACACTGGTAGTGAAGGGGTTAACTTTTTTTGAGAGGGAGGGGCTGTGTGTGTCCCTAGGGGCGTGATTCTAACTGTGATTGGCTGTGGCTTGAGGTGTAGGAACAATGATCAACGGTCCTACATAGTAGAACCGTGTTATCACTGTTCCTACACAGGGGAGAATGACAGGCGGCTTGTTTACACTAGCCGCCTGCCTTTCTCCCGCTGTCACGGACGATCGTGAGTGAGCGGCGGATATCAGGTCCGCCGCTCACACGCGTGGCGGGGGGGGGTCTGTGACTGCGCTGGAGCGCGCCTCCGGCGGCGCGCGCTCGCTCCCTGGAGCCTCACAGGCTAGTGACGTACCGGTACATCACTTTGCCTGTGAGGGGCTGACCGCCGCAGTATATGTACTTGCGGCGGTCGGCAAGTGGTTAAGTATTGCAAGTAGTGTTTAAAAAAATTTTGCTACTCAAGTACTGAAAGTAAAAGTACAAGTACTGTGTTATGTAGTTATTAAAGAAAGAAGTCAAAAGTTTGAACATCATATTGTTTTTTATTATTTCAAATGCAGCTTTTATTTATACATACAGTAGCATTTATTTTCGTATGCGCTGATAATACACATGTTTTGAGCTTCATGAAACCTGCCATCTACTGTTCTGGCAGTGGTAATTTTTATAATTGTAACTAGTAACTATGCAGCACAAAAAAAGAATATCGGAGTAGAAGTATTGAAATCCTTGAAAAAATGTAGTGAAGTAAAAGTGGAAGTAGGAGAAAAAAATTCTACTCTAGGAAAGTACAGATACCGCCTTTCAGTACTTAAGTACAGTAGTGAAGTAGTTCTACTTAGTTACTATACATCTCTGGATGGAAGCAATGATCCTATACCCATGTTCATCTCTAGGTGGTACATTAGTTGTAATATAAGTGATGAGAATGGAAAACATAATGGGGGAATATACTGTAAATGAGGATACGTGACCTTTTTTCAGCTGCAAAGGCGTTGGTGTAATTTCTAATGCTGGTCATAGATGGATCGAAATTCAGCCAATTCAGCAGGGACCGGTCAAATGTCAGTCAGTCTGTGACTATCCCTGTTTGACAGAAGTCAATTGTTAGATCGACTTCCGTTAAATGGAGACATTGGAAAGCATTTGAGGATCAGCAGCTGCAGCCACTGATCAGTGTATTCTGACAGCACCAAAGACACAGGAAAAAAATAAAGGCACATTTTCAGCACAGTGGGAAAGGGTTATATCCCTGAGAGTTGTAGGGTTCTCTTCATGTGTTAGATGCTTTCTTAGCCTTACCAAGCATTCGTTTTCTTTTTATTGTTTCTTTTTTGTTTTGTTTTTTCAGTTAGCTCCTGTGTCAGGGACCTTTGAAGTTAAAAAGAGAGGTCGCCCAAAGAAGATTAGGTTGCACCGCCCTACTTTATTGTCCTTAGGCCCAAAAAGACCAAGAGGGAGACCGAGAAAGAAGGGGAGCTTTTCAGAAGTACCAAGTCAGGATCAAGACCAGGACCAGGATCCGGATCAGGACCAGGATCAGGATCATGAGGTAACCAATCAGATGGCTCCACACTGCACACAATACTCGCATCAGACCAAAAACTGAAACCTTCAGCCAAATCTTTTTTTTTTTTTTCTGCATAGAGTGTAAAGAGTTTTACCACATCAGGGTTTTTCTTCATAATGCAGTGTTTTGGTGAGAGATTAAGGCATGGTCAATGGTCAGTGTGGTATATAGAGTACAAATATGCATCACTATAATATTACAATGAGGATAAATGAGTTGTATAACTGAAATGATAGTGTCTTCTATCCTCACCATCCTTCTTTAACCACTTCTGGACCGGAAGATTTTCCCCCTTAATGGCCAGGCCATTTTTTTGCGATTCGGCACTGCGTTACTTTAAGACATTTGCAAGGCGGTGCGACGTTGTTCCCAAATTAAATTGATGTCCTTTTTTCCCACAAATAGAGCTTTCTTTTGGTGGTATTTGATCACCTGTGCGATTTTTTTTTGTTTTTTTTTTTTTTTTTTTTTTTGATCATGCGCTATAAACAAAAAAAGAGCGTAAATTTTTCAAAAATAACAATATTTTTCACATTTTTCTATATGAAATTCCCCCAAAAAAAATGTAAAAATCAAAATTTTTTAACATTTTAGGCCAATTTGTTTTATGGTACATATTTTGGTAAACAAAATCGCAAAAAGCGTATTTTGATTGGTTTGCGCAAAAGTTATTGCGTTTACTAACTAAGGGAAAGATTTTTGTCATTTTTGTTGTTTTTTTTTTTTTAACGCGTAATGGCGGCGATCTGCGATTTTTTTTTTTTTTTTTTTTTTTTTTTTTTTTTGCGGTACTGCGACATTGCGGTGGACAGATCGGACCCTTGACTGACATTTTTGATACTTTTGGGGTTACCAGTGACATTACTACAGTAATCAGTGCTATACATATGTACTGTTACTGTAAAATGACACTGGTAGTGAAGGGGTTAACTTTATTTGAGAGGGAGGGGTGGTGTGTGTCCCTAAGGGCGTGTTTCTAACTGTGATTGGCTGTGGCTTGAGGTGTAGGAACAGTGATCAACGGTCCTACATAGTAGAACCGTATGATCACTGTTCTTACACAGGGAAGAATGACGGGCAGCTTGTTTACATTAGCCGCTTGCCTTTCTCCCGCTGTCATGGACGATCGCGAGTGCCTGGCGGACATCAGGTCCGCCAGGCACACGCGCGCGGGGGGGTTCCGTGACGGAGCGGGAGCGCGCCTCCGGCGGCGCGCGCTCGCTCCCCAGAGCCTCACAGGCTAGTGACGTACCCATACGTCACTTTGCCTGTGAGGGGCTGACCGCCGCAGTATATGTACTTGCGGCGGTCTGCAAGTGGTTAAAGTAAACGCTAAACCTGCTCTGTGCCACATTCTAAACCTGATCTACCTATCATGTAAAGCAAAAATCACTGTATTTACCTATTCTGCACCCGATCCGGTCCCAACATCAGCTGTCAGCGGCGGCTTCAGCATGGAGGCGGCTGCAGGAGAGGCATCCGAAAACGGAAGCCCCATAGTAAGTCTGTGGGTGACATCACTTCCCAGGCATTTCACAGCCGTTGTCAGTCCTCTCCTGCACAGAGTTTCCGCCACTGGAGACCGGATCGGGTGCAGAAAAGGTAAGTACAGCGATTTTTGCTTTACAATATTCAATAGATTTGGGTTAGAATGTGGCACAGAGCAGGTTTAGCGTTGGTTAGGTTTTGTCTGGACTTCTCCTTTAAAGACAAATTAAAGTAATAGTGTAAAAATTAATAATTAAAAAAAAAAAAATGTAAGTGTCCCCCGTACCCCGGTGCTTGCGCAAACATCAGATCATGGGCAGTCATTCTAGCAGCAGACGTTATGTGTAAATCTAGAGTGGTAACCTGTAAAGGCTTTGAAAGTGTCGCTAATCAATAGTAACTTTTACGTCGTTTGTCACCATTGCGCCGGCGTGCACAACTTTTTAAAGTGCGACATGTTTGGTATCTATTTACTTGGCGTAACATCTTCTTTTATATCTAACAAAATATTCGGTTAAGTATTCATTTTTTTTTTTTTTTTTTTTTTTTTGCTTTTTTCCCAAAAAATTGCATTTGAAAAACCAAGGCGCAAATACCGCGTCACATAAGAAAAAATTGCAAAACTTATTTTATTCTCCTCTGCTTTAAAAAATATATAATGTTTGGGGGATTCAAACTAATTTTCTAGCAAAAAAATATAGATTTTTACATGTTAACAAAAGCGTCAGAAAAAGGCCAAAAAAAAATTTGCTACTCAAAGTACTGAAAGTAAAAGTACAAGTACTGTGTTATGTAGTTATTAAAGAAAGAAGTCAAAATTTGGACATCATATGGTTTTTTTTTATTATAAATGCAGCTTTTATTTATACATACAGTAGCATTTATTTTCGTATGTGCTGATAATACACATGTTTTGAGCTTCATGAAACCTGCCATCTACTGTTCTGGCAGTGGTAATTTTTATAATTGTAACGAGTAACTATGCAGCACAAAAAAAAATATTGGAGAAGAAGTATTGAAATCATTGAAAAAATGTAATGAAGTAAAAGTGGAAGTAGGAGAAAAAAATTCTACTCTAGGAAAGTACAGATACCGCCTTTCCGTGCTTAAGTACAGTAGTGAAGTAGTTCTACTTAGTTACTATACATCTCTGGATGGAAGCAATGATCCTATACCCATGTTCATCTCTAGGTGGTACATTAGTTGTAATATAAGTGATGAGAATGGAAAACATAATGGGGGAATATACTGTAAATGAGGATACGTGACCTTTTTTCAGCTGCAAAGGCGTTGGTGTAATTTCTAATGCTGGTCATAGATGGATCGAAATTCAGCCAATTCAGCAGGGACCGGTCAAATGTCAGTCAGTCTGTGACTTTCCCTGTTTGACAGAAGTCAATTGTTAGATCGACTTCCGTTAAATGGAGACATTGGAAAGCATTTGAGGATCAGCAGCTGCAGCCACTGATCAGTGTATTCTGACAGCACCAAAGACACAGGAAAAAAATAAAGGCACAATTTCAGCACAGTGGGAAAGGGTTATATCCCTGAGAGTTGTAGGGTTCTCTTCATGTGTTAGATGCTTTCTTAGCCTTACCAAGCATTCGTTTTCTTTTTATTGTTTCTTTTTTGTTTTTTTTTTTCAGTTAGCTCCTGTGTCAGGGACCTTTGAAGTTAAAAAGAGAGGTCGCCCAAAGAAGATTCTGTTGCACCGCCCTACTTTATTGTCCTTAGGCCCAAAAAGACCAAGAGGAAGACCGAGAAAGAAGGGGAGCTTTTCAGAAGTACCAAGTCAGGATCAAGATCAGGACCAGGATCCGGATCAGGACCAGGATCAGGATCATGAGGTAACCAATCAGATGGCTCCACACTGCACACAATACTCACATCAGACCAAAAACTGAAACCTTCAGCCAAATCTTTTTTTTTTCTGCATAGAGTGTAAAGAGTTTTACCACATCAGGGTTTTTTCTTCATAATGCAGTGTTTTGGTGAGAGATTAAGGCATGGTCAATGGTCAGTGTGGTATATAGAGTACAAATATGCATCACTATAATATTACAATGAGGATAAATGAGTTGTATAACTGAAATGATAGTGTCTTCTATCCTCACCATCCTTTTTTTACCAGTTCTGGACCGGAAGATTTCCCCCCTTAATGGCCAGGCCATTTTTTTGCGATTCGGCACTGCGTTACTTTAACAGACATTTGCACGGTGGTGCGACGTTGTTCCCAAATTAAATTGATGTCCTTTTTTTCCCACAAATAGAGCTTTCTTTTGGTGGTATTTGATCACCTGTGGGATTTTTATTTTTTGCGCTATAAATAAAAGAGCGACAATTCTGAAAAAAAAAAAAACAATATTTTTCACATTCTCCTATATAACATTCCCAAAAAAAATAATTTAAAAATCTATTTTTTTCATAATTTTAGACCAATTTTCTATTCTGCTACATATTTTTCGTAAAAAGTTTGCGCAAAAGTTATCGTGTCTACAAACTAGGGGAAAGATTTGTTATTTTTATTTATTTA